>NC_046664.1:85465397-85466754 GCF_010883055.1 Belonocnema kinseyi | reverse complement strand
CCCCCCCCCCCCTAAAAATGTATTTTTTGAATTTTTTCGTGAACTATGATAAATATTGCAAAAGAACAAGAGACATTTTTCTTAGAACTTCTTTGTACGTGCAAGCTTTTATCGTTTGTAACAAAAAAGTATTCTCCTGGCTACAAAAGTTATTGAGCTAACAACAAACTGACCAGACATCTTCTTTCTGAAAGAACAAGTTGAAAACAAAAAATTTACAATAAATTTAAGGTAAATTTCATTAATTTTAAACCTTTTTTAAAATTTCCGGCGGAGTTTCAAGGAAGACGATGAATGCTATTATAATCAAAAAGAAAATAATAAATATCTCAATTAGCCCGAAAGTTATAGAGGTTTAAACAAGAAATATGGGTGTTTTGAAAAACAAAGCACGCATACGTTTTGCCTAATTTCTTCGAAAAATCAACATATTTTGCGCTCGAGAGATTCTACGATTTCAGCGGTAGGGCCCTGCCTGATATGATCCCTTAACTTAATATTTTCATACTCTCTCCTTAATCACAAAAAAGTATGTAGTATGCCGTTTGTAAAAATATTTATTTTGGAAAATCTTATTGCCTAAAATGGTAAACTTTTTGACAAACACCCACAAAGTAAAATTAAATTTTGAAGAATTTTTAACATTTCCAATTTTTTGAAATTTTAAATTCTAAAAGTCTGCAATTCAAAAATGTTCATTATAGCACTGCTTTAATTCTAAGTTACATAATTTAGAATCAGATTATAATCAACTTTAAGGGCATGTGATACTTACAGTTTCCCCGGCTTTTTTTCCACAAAAATGAAAATTTTTCAAAACTGAATTCGGAGATTCTATAAAATATCATAACGGACGTCCCCGGACTCTTTTTTGAGAGATAATAACAAAAAAATTTATTGTGCTAAATAAAAATTTTATGCATATGTATTCTTTTGAGGTTACGTCGTTTTTCATCTCTGCCTTTCCGATAATCTGGAAATTATTTATGAAATAAACTTTTTTGATTGCCTGCAAAAAGGGTTAGTTCCGGGAGATTAGTTACTATGTTTATTTGTAAGTCAAAAGTTTTCGGCCAAAAATATTGTGTAGTTTGGAAGTAACGCACAGGAGAATTGTAACATACATAACCTCCAAATGTACACACGTTGTTAGCAATATCAAA
Organism: Belonocnema kinseyi; assembly: GCF_010883055.1. Lineage (NCBI taxonomy): Eukaryota > Metazoa > Arthropoda > Insecta > Hymenoptera > Cynipidae > Belonocnema > Belonocnema kinseyi. The sequence continues at coordinate 85,465,591 of NC_046664.1, read as the reverse complement.
CACTTTTTTGAATTAAACAAAAAAACAAGTGTGTGGGGACATCCGTTAGCATGGTCACTACCATGTCCCAAATTTTTAAGACAAAATATTGATTATTAAAGAAAAAAAGCCGTCGGAATCTAAAACTGGTAAAATCGGTATCACATGCCCTTAAATTACAATCAGGACTCGATTCTATCAACTGGGGGGGGGGG
>NC_046664.1:85427962-85465297 GCF_010883055.1 Belonocnema kinseyi | reverse complement strand
CCCCCCCCCCCCCTCCAAAAATGTAGTTTTTGATTTTTTTGTAAACTGGAAAATATTGCAAACGAACAACAAGAAACGTTTTCCATAGAACTTATTTAGACTTGCAAACTTTTGTCTTAACATTTTTTCGTATCTATAATTGTTTCCAAAAAAAGTAAAAAATTTGTAACAAAAAAGAATTATCCTGGCTACAAAAGTTATATAACCAGCATCAAATTTACCAGATATCTTCATTCTAAAAGCACAAGTTAAAAAAAATTGACAAATTTAAAGGTGGGTTTTTTGAGCAAATCGATTTTTAATTTTGTCACAAAAACCGCTGGCATTTTGTTAATTTTAAACCTTTTTTCAATTTTTCGGCGGATTTTTGAAAGAAATTTGGGTTTTTTGAAAAATAAAAGCAAAACATTCAAATACGCATAACTTTTTAGAATAAATTCTGTTTGCAAATCAGAAAAATACGTATCACCTAAGCTCCTCTAAAATATAACATATTTCGCCCTCGATAAGTTCTGCGATTTCAAATGTAGGGCGCTGTCTGATCTGAAATGGATTCGGTCAAGAGATTTTTAAAATCCTTAACTCTAAAATAATTAACTCTACTATAGATTTAAATTGAGAAGCCTCAGAAGAAAGTTTGCAACTTTAAGCATGCAAAATTGGATTATTTATTCGTCAGCCTCACAATAGATTTAAAGTATTTATAATTCGAAAATATGAACTTTAAACTATTCAGAATTATAAAAGTACCAATTGAATCATATTTAAAATTGTTTACATTTTCAAATCCGAATATTCAAAATATAATCATTTCAGATAAAAAATGAATTAAATTAAGTGCAACAATTTAAATCAGTAGTCGAAATTGAACAATTTAAAAATTGTAATTTCAACTTACAAAGATTTTGAACTATTCAAAACTGATATTTTCGTATTTAATAATCTGTTGGTTTTAACTACAGAAAGATAAACAGTCTCCAATGTAACAGTGTTTCAAAGGTAGAACAAAAAATCAATTTGATTCTTAAAAAGTGGGAAATTTTCAAGTTAAAAAATTGAATAATTTTCAACTTTAAGCATGATTAAGGTTTATTGTATATTTGATAAGTTGAAATAAGACAATAATAAAATTGAAACCGTATAATATTGAACAATTTTCACATTAAGTAGGGTCCATAGGGGTAAGTATGATGACAGAGTTAGTGTGATAACGAGAAAATTTGGCATGCAAAACTATAATGATTATATTTCTTATCATTTGTAGGAAAAAGGTGACTTTCATTAGTTATTGCTTCAATCAATTATTTTGAAAGGAAGTGAGATGCTTTTTAGAAAATGCCAATTCGCAATTGTGTCCTCTGGTCTTTTAATTTGATTTTTTCTACATAAAGCACCTTTTGTTGAACTTTTTTTTTTGACAAAGGAATTTATTATATTTTAGTTGAATATCCGTTGTTTTCTAAAAACTTTGATATTTTTATTATTTTTAATGATAAATTACGACAGGATAATTAAAAATCAGACTAAGGGGCAATTTTGATATCTGTTTTTTGTTTTCATTTTTCATTGTGAATACACATTTCCACAGAAAAGTATTTTTTAAATAAATTTAGAAATTATACAATTTAAAATAGATAAGTTTTTAAACATCGCTGAATCTTTATTCTAAATTAAATTTTTTAATTATATTTTCATTAATATTCCTATGAATGACAAAAAATTGAAAGCAAACAGACATTAGAATAATAAGTGGGTGTTAATTTATGGTTACGGAAGTAGAATATTGTAAAATTGGGATTTTAGTATTTAGTACTTTCGTATTACACTTACCCGTATCGGCCCTATTAAAAATGGAAAAGTTAAAAATTTCTTAAATAAAATGATTACAAATTCGAAAATCATTAACATATAATCAAATAAAATTGGGAAATATTCGTGATTCTGTGTAAACTTAAAACGTAACTATTACAGTGCAACATTTTTAATTTTGGACAATGAAAAATCAAAGCTTTAAAATAAAGCAATTCTAATTTGAAAGCTTTCTTTCTTGTAAACTCTAAAGTTTAGTACTTAAAAATGATACCATTTTTTCCTTTAAAGTCTCGTTTCAAGTGCTTAAATATAACGGCAAACATTTACAATTGAACCCTTTAAAAAATAAACGATTTGAAGTAAAGCGTTGATAAATGAACGACTTCAATTTTTAAGCTTTCTTCACAGCTGTGAAATTCCAAATTAAAAGTCGTGATAATGTAACAATATGAGTAGTTCAAAATTTTTCAATGTTAATGCTGGAGTTAACAATCTCGAGTCGATGAAACGATGAATTTTGGACTTGAAACATCTTTTGTTGAAGGTTATTCCAAGATCAGTGAAGAGTGATTTCAGTAATATCCACCTACTTTTACAGAAGTTATGTACATTAAACCCTTCTGTATTCATTAATAACTGATTCTAGTGGCGTGAAAAAAATGCCTTTAAAATCAAATAAGATGGACTAATTTTTTATAAGTTTACGCTAAGTTATGATGAAAGATTTCACTCATACGTTTATAAAAATAAAATCGATCAATTTAAGATAAGTTTTTGTGAAAATTATTTAGCTTATTTTTGCTAAGTTCCCATAGAATTTAAGGTTTGGATTTTTAAAGCTTCTTGCAATCTTGAATTAGCCTACAATTTTGAATTTTTAAGGTTTGGGGACCAGTTTAAGCTTTTCAATAGTTAAGCTCTGTTATTTAACATTTTTTTCAGATAAAATGTAGTGTATAGTGCAAACGTATTATTTTATACGTGATAGTCGAAGAAAACATAATTATTGAAGAAACCACTTTAAATATGAAACTGCTTAAATTTAAGCTCAACTTTAACTTAGCTAGATTAGCTTAAATAAATGTTTTATTAATTTTTTAAATCAAAAGTTTAAGGAAAATGTGTATTTTTCTTTCGTAAAGGTAACACACCGCTCATGTACGCCTGCGCTGGTGGCCATGAAGAAGTAGTGAGAGCGCTACTGGACGCAGGTGCCAATGTCGAAGACCACAATGAAAATGGTCATACACCTTTGATGGAAGCAGCTAGTGCAGGGCATGTTCCAGTTGCCAAGATCTTGCTGGATCATGGTGCAGGCATTAATACTCATTCCAATGAATTTAAGGAGTCTGCGTTAACGCTAGCTTGCTATAAAGGGCATTTAGACATGGTTAGATTTCTTCTTGAGGCGGGAGCTGATCAGGTAAGCTTTACCCTTTACCCGAATACTTAAAAAAAAGTAAAGAAAGCCCTCTTTAGACACATTACAGTTTGCTGACCAAGCTCCGTTTTCAGGAACACAAAACTGATGAAATGCACACTGCTCTTATGGAAGCTTCGATGGATGGTCACGTGGAAGTAGCACGCTTACTTTTAGATTCCGGTGCACAAGTTAACATGCCAACCGATAGTTTCGAATCTCCCTTGACCCTGGCTGCATGTGGGGGTCATGTGGACTTAGCCATGCTTTTAATTGAAAGAGGTGCCAACATCGAGGAAGTGAATGACGAAGGTTATACGCCTTTGATGGAAGCTGCACGCGAGGGTCACGAAGAGATGGTAGCCTTGCTTCTCAGTCAAGGTAGTAGTACAAGTCCAGACAAGATACACATGTCAAAAATGGATATTGTGTCTTGACTCTCTTTATATCTGCTTTTTTCCAGGAGCGCTTATCAACACCCAGACGGAAGAGACTCAAGAAACTGCTCTCACGTTGGCTTGTTGTGGAGGATTTCTGGAGGTTGCGGATTTTTTAATTAAGGCCGGAGCGGATATCGAGTTGGGTGCTTCCACACCTTTAATGGAAGCAGCCCAGGAAGGGCACATAGATCTCGTCCGGTATTTACTCGAATCCAACGCTGACGTGCATGCCCAAACGCAGACGGGAGATACCGCCTTGACGTATGCCTGTGAAAACGGTCATACGGATGTGGCGGATCTTCTCATGCAGTTTGGTGCTAATTTGGAGCATGAGTCCGAAGGCGGTAGAACACCTTTAATGAAGGCTTGTAGAGCTGGTCATCTTTGTACTGTGCAGTTTCTTGTATCCAAACGGGCGGATGTTAATCGTCAGACAACAAACAATGACCACACCCCACTCTCCCTGGCTTGTGCCGGCGGGCATCTTGCCGTCGTAGAACTGCTACTAGGACAATCTGCTGATCCATTCCATAAGTTGAAAGTATGTTTAGGCGTTTATATATATATATATGCATGTATCATTCTCTGGTGCAATAATTGTATCGCTTAATAATTCTGACTTTACCTTAACAGGATAACTCTACAATGCTGATTGAAGCTGCAAAAGGCGGGCACACAAATGTCGTTCAGTTGCTGTTAGATTATCCTCATAGCATCATGATGGGCACACCTCATTGCCCTACAACCACGCCAATGCTTTTGCCCCAACAACCGCAACAGCAACAACCCCAACAACCGCAGCAGCAGCAGCCACAAAATTTTACTCATCAACAGCACGTGCCTCATCAACAACCACCCTCCACTCAGCAGCAGCAGCACCAACAGCAGCAAGCCACCGAACAAACCCAAACTCAAAATATTCAACCTAAGCATAACACGCAGAAGTCTCTCTTGAGAAAGAATCGATCTGTCACGATGATGCCAGATATGAGTCTCACTTCAGCCGAAGCGCAACAGGTTCGAACGCAGCCTGCAGGCGAGTCCGTTGCACCAACTAAAGATGATACCAATATCCTAGATAAAGGAAGTGGAGGATTCGCGAGTCTTTCCGATCCCAATATTAGTCTTAGCCCCGCTCCTTCTGCTATTACGACGCCCACAACCTCCGAGTGTCGAAAAACTACCAATTGCACTCGACAAGAACAAATTCTCCATAAGCAGCAAATTCTTGAAGAGCTGCAGGTACAGGTACTCGTCGAATTATTATTTTTTTTTTTCTTTAAACTTGCTTGAGGATGTTTTAATAAAAATAATTGTTTCTACTTCAGAGGGTAGAGCGAGAACTTCAGATGAAGGGAGCAGGTCACCTGTTTTTAAGTCCTTCGGGTGCAACTATCGATTCCATCGCAGCTGCACAGCCTCAGCAGCAGCAACCTCTTCAGCAACTCCAACAGCAGGATACCGTGGATTCAAAGGCGCTCTTGACTAGCACGCTCAACATAGATTTACCTGCTCAATCAAATGCAGCTGCTCTTGGTATGTAGAATTTTTTAGTTTGTAAAGTCATCAGAATGCAGGATTTGACCGGGAGTTTTTTTTAATTCTTGGTTTTGTAGACAAACTTATCCAGGCACTTTAAATTTCACCCGTTATCATATTAAATTATGTAAGATTGAACTTGTTTTTGATCATTTTAATTTTTAATTGTTTTATTCGAAATGATTATTTGCAAAATGTACATTTTAGAGGAAAATGCACAAAAGGGCCTTTAAAAAATACGTGACGGGGTTTCGGACATTTTGCCCTTTCCCCATTCAACGCAACCTAGTTTTTCGTTTACTCCCCCCCCCCCCACATGTTTGATAAGATTTTTCAGAAAAAATTAATTAATTTCGTAAGAGACAACACTTGTTTAAAAAATAAAACTAATTTTTGATATAAAAAATTAATTGTGATTCTTTTTATGAGTACATAACCGGCAAGAAATAGGAGACAAATTTTTTTTTGCGTCTAGACTTTCAAATCAAGTGTTTGTGCCATGTGTGAAAAAAGATATTACAGAAAACGTTAAAATTAAACGATTTTAGGTCGAAAATTGATACTTTATATCATTTCAAATTTCGCAATAATTGTTCTTTGAACAATTTTATAAATTTAACGACTTTAATCAATGTAACTAAAAATTGTAATGGTTGAACAATTTTTAGTGTTTCTTTTTTAATCTGTTGAATCTTGTTGGCGTTAAATGTAAAATTTCTCGATTTTAAACTTTTTAATGTTGAATAAATACATTTAAAAAAAATGCAGTTAAAAAATTTTCTTTTTGCAAAACTTCACATAAAAATTTGTAGATACTGATAGCTTTAACTTTGGAATTGTACCATTTGAAACGTCTTTCATTACAAGATCGTTTCTTTTGAAAGCTTCGAATTTGTACAATGTTGATAAAAGTGTAAGTTAAAATTGTTCAATTTTGAATGTTGACTTTTCAATTTTAAATCCCGCAAATTTATCATTTTTCGACATAAGATTGTTTAATTTGGAGATTCCGTTTTGAATACCAACTTTAAATTATAAATGGTTGAATTCTAAGATTCGGATTGTACATTAAATAACCAGATGACGGTGGATTTGCTTCTGATTTTCTTGAAAAGTCTTTAGTGGCTGCCCTAAGATTGCTCCAGGGCCTCGAGAATTTGGAGAAACAATAATTATGATTAATAATTATTAATTTTTGCAACAGCAGGCGTGTCAGGAGTGTACTCGACTTCGGAAAACAACCGGCAATTGACGTGTTATTATGAGGGTTATATTAATGGAATGGACAACAGAGGCGTGAAAGACAACTCGCAAGATGGATCACAACTCTCTTTGACTCCTTCGATCGCCGAGACTTTCCCCACGTCAACCACCTTTCCGACCTCTCCACCAATGTCGCTTGCAACCGTACCTGCAACATGTGTAACGTCAGCTCCAGCTCCCAGTGCATCATCCACGACTATACCAAGTCCTCCCAACATCTCAACCCCTCCTGTCGTCACCAACGTTTCCCAGCCCATTACAGCTAGTAGTGATGTCAGCCAAAACACCGCTATCAGCGACCGCCCGAAAGCCAAACCCGTTTCCAAGAAAGAGGGTAAAAACATTCGGAAAGTCGGAAATGCCCTGAGCGCGAAACTTCAGCAGCAACAGGCGACGCTAATGGCTGGTCTGCAACATCAATATCACCAGAAGCAACGGCAACATACGTACCAAGTTCAGCAGGTTCACCAACTCCAGCAACTAAACCAGCAACTTCAGTTACAACTCGATCAAGTACAAGTGAGTATTTCTTATGGCTTTTTTGAAAATATTTTTTGGAGGATTATCTATTTCAAGTTTAATCATGTATTCTCATCATTGCACAATCAGTTTTCTGTAGATGATTTTTCATCAGGATTGAGCAAATAGACACATTTTTATTGTATTTGAATATTTGAAATATTTACTTTCAGTAAGTTATCAAATTGTCTGGAATTGCAATGAATATAAGATTGCGAGAATTTTATGCAGGTCTCACACTCTGGGATATATTTTTCAATACATACAACAATAGCACCTGTGAGACTTGATATTTGCGTTTAGGGTGGCCACTGTCCAGGGAAAAAGAATTGATTGAAAGGAAAATATTGGAATCAGTTTGCGAAATTTAAATCGGTCTCATAATTTTATCACTTCAATCGGTCATCATACGTAGACATCACTGATTCAGGCCATTTTAGTTGAATTATTATTTTGTTGTTTCGAACCATCCGAACGACATTTATTGGATGATATTCTCACATTTCAGATAACTCAATTCAGGCAATTGGTGTGAGTATAGTTACCGATTGAAATCATTAAATTTCGTGTAAGTCAGCAATTTTAAATTCTCCGATGAGAAACGTTTAGATTGAAACTTTATAGATTAAATAATTGGAAGGCATGAGAATGATAACTAGATGATGACCAAAAATGAAAATTTCGAGAATAATCAAAAAGCATCTCTGCGATAGATTTTCACGTGTAAAATATTAAAAATATGGAAGCTTATGTTCGCCAAGAACTCTAAATTGAACATGTGAAAACCGTCGAAGCAAAATTTTTTCGAGTCTGAGGGAGGGAAACGAAATTGTCCTTATCTAGTTTTCCATCTCATAAATTTAGGCACGACCCATTTGTTTACAAATTCACGATAATATAATATAATAAATGTATAGGGCCATTATTTACAAAATTTTAGGAAGGTGAAAACAATTTTTTTTTATTTTCAGTGTTTGTGGGTTGAAAAACCAAGTGGTCCTTATTCAGTTGTCATGATCAATTCTTCATTTTAAATTTACAGTGTTTAAATTTGAAAATTAACAATTGTGAAGTAAATATTTCTAGATAAAAAAATGTAATTGAAAGGCTTAATCGTTGATATTTTTGTAATTGAAACTGAACTTGGACAGTGTCAAATTAAAAACCTTAATATTGGAACATTTTGAAGTTTAAAGACCAATATAGAAAATATTATATCTTTAATATTTCCAAATTAAAACCTTTAAGATTTTGTATCTTTATTTCAAACGGAAAGTCATAATGTGGGCAATTTGAAGTTTAAAGTATTCAGTATTGAATAATCTGACATTCAAAACTTTTGGAATAGAAGAAACTTAAATTGAAAGTGGTAAATAATGTTCAATTAAAGTATGACAAAATAGTTTGGTTGGAAATTTTAATTTTTAAATGCTAAATGATTGGAAATGAAAGCTATTTAATTATTAATATTTCAGATTTAAATCATTAAAATTGGTCTATCAAGAATAATGAGCATTTGAAACTTAATAATTAGCGTTTGAAATTTAATAATTTTGAATTTAATTTTAATTTAAACAATTTTTCACATTCTGAGAAACAATTGAAACCCGAATGCGTTTAAATCGAAGTTATTTTTAGATTGAACAATTAAAAATTGTTGGCTTCAAATTAAATGCTCCAAAATTTTTCATTACAAAAATTGGTAATTTTATAAATTATATTTCGAAAGCCTTAATATTTGTGAAGAATTATATACACTTAAAATTTTTGTTTTTAATTTAAATATATATAACAGTAATTTAGAATGATTGGCCTTATACTATTTATATTTGAAGTCTCGACATTACATCCTTCCAACTTGAATAACTTTACATTTGAAATTGTACAATACTGATCGTTTGAGTTTATAATCGTAAGAATAAAAAATTAGTATAGATAAGGTTATTATCAGATTATTATTAGATTTGTCGATTTAGAAATGCTATTTTGAAAAGTACTTATTAATTATTTAGCGTTACATGGCTTGAATTTCAAAATTTCGATAACCGGAAAATGTCGGAATATTTCTTCTGACTCTTGAGTGGCCACCCTGTCATTAGGTATCGGTATTTTTGATACCGCCTAAATTCTTGATATTATTTAGAATTCTTTGTTTATAAAAGAAGTTTTAAACATCCTGTTCATTACTCGAAAATATTCCGAGGATGTACTTCCATATTACTTAATAAATTGGACCTATATTTTGATAACGATGAGATAAGAACCAAAAACGATTCTAATGTGTCCACGAATTTGAAAAAAGAGCAATTCGCAATAAACATAAAACTGGTGCGTTTTAGTTGATGAGCTTTTGAAAGAAATCGTTAAGTGTGTGACGGGAGCCAATTTTGTATACAGGTACAGCAACAGCAGCAGCAACAACAAGGTGGTGTCGGGGGTGGCAGTGGAGGCGGCATTTTGATGCCAAGTCAGCTGATGGCGCACCTCCACCCCACTCACACCCACTATCTTCTTGGCCAGGTATATTTCATATTTCATCCCCGTTCCAAGCTACCTTGATAGTTTCCCCATCAATTCCATGCGCATAATCTTCGACACGTAGCGCATTTTTGCAACTAAATTGTTTTTGCTTTTCAAACCTTGTATTTCCTAACATAACATCCCTTGAAGTTTTAGTGCTTGATTGATACATTTTAAGAGTTATTCTTCAAAAACATAAAATAGCATACATATTGCTTCACATTTTGTAGCTTGTCAGAAGTACCTGAGACATTTGATGAAATTAAGAACATGGTGTAAATCAAAATATGTATTAGAGTTCACATTTTGACGTCGTATTTTAGAAACTTTTATTTGTAGTTGTAGATTGAAGAAACACTATTTTACTTGTGGTAGCTTAGAACAGGAGATGCTTTATAATTGAGGTGCAAGTCGATCGCACGACTTCATTGTCTTGTTGACGTCTGTTGCTTGTTTGCTTCGCTGAACACCCAAGTTTTCTTGCAAAATAAAAAAAAAACTTTTTAACCCTAATAACTCAAAAAGCTTAGGAAGCATTTTGTCATTTCGTTTGATCATTCTTCAAGATAAAGCAAAGGCTTTATTCTTAGACGGATTAATGCATCTTAATACAGAGTGCATAATGATTGGTAATACTAATTTCCCTTTTTGACAAACTCAAGTAAGCGACCAATTGTCTTCATCACTTTTTCTTTTTCCAGTGTGCATGATACATTGATAATTTGCCCAAAACCTATACGAATAGTATTCCTGTCAACTTAGATTAGCGAGTTTCCTCGTGAATTGACTACAGTAATCATATTTAACCTTAAGTGATTGTGCAATGGTGAAAGACATCGTCACAATAGAAATGATACTATGAGATTCAAAAATATGTCTCTCTCACCATCTACAATAATGTACATTGTCAACCTCAGCAACCACCGCAAGAAAATCTCGCGGAAATGGACCCGGAACTCGCCAGATTACACCGGGAAGGAGCTTGTCCGTTTTTTGCTGCAGCACAGAAAGCAAAATCTCTTGGTGTCGACGACGTGTTCAGCGATACTTCGCAAATTCCCCTTGAAGAAGCCGTTGACATCTTCAGATCGCTGAGCATGGATGAAACTGCGTCTGGTAAGTTATTATTTCTGTTATAGAAGATTTGGTCCTTAATTGTATTTCTCAATAGTTTTTCTAGCTAAAATTTTATGTCGTCGATTGTAATTGTAAATCTTTGTCTTGAATAGTAACGGAGGATCCTGGAAAGTCTGAGCTGAAAAAGCTGGAACTTGCCGGGAAAGTTCAGCAGCAACAACTTGGCCAGGTAGTTCAACAAACTACCAATCTTCATACATCTCGCGATTATTTTCCTGCTTCTGTTCCACCGGTACCTTCCGTTCCCACGATTCCTTCGGCATCCATGCCTTTGCCGTCGTTACAGGTGACGACAGCTGGTGTTCAGATACAAGCTGACGTGTCTACTGGATTGCAAATAACATCCACGCAACCCTTACCGAGGAGAGTGATCAATGCTTTCGAGGCAGGTCTCAACCTAGGTATGCAAGCGTGCATTAATGAAGAGAACTTCCAACCTCAGTTACTTCTACAATCTCAGCTGAGTAAGTCTATTTTCTATTACATTTTAAAAGGCATCACTCGTTGATTCGACGGTAATGTCACTTATATTCTTATTTGTTTGCGAGTTTTCGAAAGGTTGACAAAGTGTCAGAAAAAAAGTAAGGGAATTTTGTTGGTCAGGGTCATGGGATTTCTGTAAGAAACACTTTAAATACCTGTTATGAATAATTAGGGCTGCCACACATTCACTTTTAGTCAATTTTTTTTCTCAAATCACATTCTAGTTACTTCTTTAAGATAAAGTCATTTGTAGTTACTTCAAAAAATAAAAGGAACACTTATAGTTCATTTTTCTTTCAATAAATTAACCGTTGGGTGATGATCATCATTACTGAAAAACAATCACTTTATAGGATGTTATCGCACCATTTCGGTAAAGGGCTATCTAACACTCACTTTTGAGGGAGCCCTACAGTCTCATAACATACGGATTTTGAATCAAACACCTTACATCACTCGCAGGGTCACACGTTTTCACGTGCAATCTCCCGTGTGAAGACGTGCCTAAACCTACTTGTGATGTAATATACTATTAATAATTTGAAGATGCTTCAAAGGATTTCAAAGATTTTAGGGCATTTGTAAAACTTGCATGGAATTTTAAAGAGCTTTAAAAAGTTTCAAGAAATTCCAAAAGATTTAAAAGCATTTTACATATTTTTGAAGATTCCATAGCAGTTTCTAAAGATTAGAAATGTATCAAGGAATTTCAAAGGATGTAAATGGTTTTGAAGAATCTGACAAATTTTTCAGAAGGTTTTAAATCATTTCGAATGTATGTTGAAAAGTTTTGTAGCAACCTGTACTAGAGTGGTTCAAAATAAGTGATTGTTTAAATTTTCACGGGTGACGGGAAATTCGGATAGCCGAGGCAACGTAAAAATACAACTTCTTGTTCAAGTTTTTCATTTTTTGTTAAATTTCCATATTTTAGAAATATTATGTAACAATTTTTCAAAAAGAAGAATTATACCAAAATTGAAATATTTGCTGACTTATCGCACGTATTGGTTCATTTGTTTTTCTGAAGTGATACTTTTACAGAGTGTACTCTAAAGTTCAAACATCTGTGAATGAATCTGAAAAGAAACTATACTGCCGTGCAAAAGTTTTAGGCCCCTTCTTTTTTTATGAGTGAATAAATTCTCTTAATTTTAATGAGAGAGAGAGCTAAAAACATGACTTTTTAAAATGATGATTGTTTTCGAAATTTTACAGTTTTATCACTTTAACATTACTTTGACAAGAATCTTTCAAACATTTGAGAGAGCTGATAAATTTATCTACAGCAAAACAAAAAATAAGCATATTTTTATTTTGCCTAGGCTATTCGAATTTCCAGTCTCTCGTCAAAATGTAAACATTCGCTTATTTTGGACCACTCTAACCTATACTGTTTTAGGATATATTAAAAGATTTCATGGGATTTTACAAGATTTCCGAAGATTCCAATGATTTTTAGGGATTTTAAAAGCTTTCGATGTATTTTAATAAGATTCCAGGATTTTATGAAATATCAGATTTCAAGTGGATTTTTCAAAGAATTTATTCACAAGAATTGAAGGATTTCAAACGTTTTCAAATATTTCAAGGTATTATGAAGAATTTTAAAGATTCTTGATTTTAATCGTTTGAGAGGATTTGAAAGAATTAAAAATATTTTAGAGAATTTTTTAAAAATTCGAGGAATTTTTAAGAGCTTCACAAAATTTCAAGGGATTTCAAAAGATGATCTTATATTTATTTAAGAACTTTAACGAAATTTCAAAGGATTTAAAAAATTAATCAACCGATTTTAAAGGGTTTTAAAAGATTTTAGAGAAGTTTAAAAGATTAAAAAGAATTTTTTATGAATTTCAATCATTTAAAGGAACTTCGAAGGATTTGAAATATGTTAAGGCATTTTAAAATATTCCATGGTAATTTCCAAGAGATTTAAGAAATTTCAGAAGATTTAAAAAGGTTTGAAATATTTTAGAGTATTTTAAAACATTCCAAGGAATTTTTAGTCGATTTAAGTAATTTAATGGGATTTTAAATAATCTAGGGTATGTTAAAAGATTCCAAGGAATTTTCAGTTGATTTAAGAAATTCGATGGTATTTCAAAGGATCTTAAAAATCTTAAGCTTTTTTTAATGCTTTAATAATTTGAAGTGATTTTAAAGGATTTGCAATATCTTAAGAAATTTAAAAGGTTCAAGGTAATTTTCAAGAGATGTAAAAAATTTCAAAAGATTTTAAAGAATGCGAAATATTTTAGAGTATTTTAAAAGATTCGAAGGAATGTTCAGTGAGTTTAAGTAATTCAATGGGATTTTAAAGGATTTAAAATAATCTAGGGCATTTTATATATTCCAAGGAATTTTCAAAAGCTTTTAAAAGTTTCAAGGACTTAAAACCTATTATTATTTTTTATTAATTTTAATCATTTAAAAGACCTTCAAAGGATTTGCAATATCTTAAGTCATTTCAAAAGATTCCAAGATCATTTCCAAGAGATTTCGGAAATTTGAAACGATTTTAAAGGATTTGAAAAATTTTAGAGTATTTCAAAATATTTCAAAAAATTTTTAATTGATTTAGGTCATTCAATTGGATTTTAAAAGATTTTAAATAATCGTGGGTATTTTAAAATATCCCAATGCATTTTTAAGAACTCTAAAACGTTTCAAGAAATTTCAAAGGATTTTAAAAGGTTTACAATATTTAAGAGAATTTTAAGATTCCAACGAATTTTTTAATAATTTCAATAATCTAAAGGAACTCCTGATAATTTAAAATATTTAAGATTATTTTAAAAGATTTGAATATGTATTTTCAAGAGATTAAAAAAATTCAAGGAATTTTCAAGGATTTTTATACCTTAAAGGGTTTAGAAAAAAATTTAATTGAGGTTGAAAAGAATTTATTTGAATTTCGGAGAATGTGAAATGATTGTGCAGGACCTACAAGATTTTAAGATATTTTAAAAGATTCCAAAAGATTTCAAAAAATTTCCGAGCTTTTCAATGATTTTCTGGGATTTCAAAAGCTCTCTAGGTATTTTAATCAATTTTCCAGGATTTCAAGGAATATTAAATTTCACAGAATTTCACTGGTTTTTATATTATTTTAATGGATTTCAAAGAATTTATTTGAAAGAAGTGAGGTTTTTCTTAGTGTTTCAAAGATTTGAAGGGATTTTGAAATGTTTTGTACAATTTATTTGAATTCGTTTGGAACTCGCCCTGAATTCTTTTGAATTTTTTGGAATTCTCTTGAATATTTTTTATTCTTATAAATTTATTTAATTCAATGGACTTTTTCCATATTTTTGAATTTCTTTCAATTTACTTTAATTTGTTTTGATTCACCTTAAATTTTGATAAATTTTATAGAATTCTTTTCATTTTCCCTAAAAATTCCTCTAAATTCAGTACAATTTTACTGAAATCAGTGGAATTTGTGGAATTTTTTCAATTATTTTGAATTCTTTGAAATTAAAAAGAACATTAGTCACCTTTCAGTCACTTGTGGTACATTTTTCGGTTTAACTAGGCCTCTTTTTCACTTTTTTAGAACATTAGGCTACGTCAACCTTAAGAATAATACATTTAAATTTAAAATGTTTTTATTCAAATTATAAAAGCCTCATTGTATATTAAAATGCAACATGAGAATTTTGATTTCTAAATATTAATCTTTGGGGAAAGTAGAAAAATAGCCATGTAAAACTCCGGGAATTTTTTAAATAAAAGTTGTCGATCACCCTAAGTGTAAAAAACAACAGTGTACTTAAATTAATTTTCAGCGTTTCCAGCTCAAACATTACCCGCTGTATCTGGCGTAGCGGCTGTTGCCGAGGTTTCACCTCATCCTGTATGTGGTGCTGTTCAGGCGACAGCTTGTAACACCAACCAAGTTCAGGTAGCTACCCAAACGCAATCGCCAGCCTCTTCAGCGACTTCTACCGGCGTAGGACCCGATAGAAAGCAAGTTTATACCGCTCCAGCCAGCAGCAAAGGGAAAAAGGCTAGATACCCACTTCTTTCTCAACAGCAAACTACTGCCACTGCCCAGCAGCAGACTCCTAATTTTCCTGCGCAAAACTACCAGTTGGATCCAGCAGCTGGTAAGTCAATTCTAACAATAAGATTCTAGAATTATGTGTGCATTCTCTAAAGTGTCTAAAAATAGTGTTAGGACATGGAATATGCGAGATTAGTCCTAGAACCAGGATTGTTACTTGTAAATAAGAAAATTATGAAGTTTAGAGAGGAGCCGTGGGGGGCATGGTCACTCATGCATGAAAAAATAGCTGCATATCGATAAAGCGTAATACCCTAACGGTCTAGCTGAATAACTGCGTCACGTTGCGCAACATTGCAAGACGGCCCTGACTGCTTACATTCGGGGACGCTTAATTTAAGTAGAGGGTCAAAACTAAAACCGTGCATAAATTCAAATTCGCCTTTAATCGTAAAAGCTTAACAGAGTCGATATAAAACTATCGTTTGAACAACACGAAGGCTAAAAGTTTTATTTTCTAAATAAATTCACATACAAATTAGCCTGCACTCACCCCTCAGGACACAAAAGTATTTTTTAAGTCTTGTGAATTTCATGAAATTAAAATGATAATTTTAAACGTCAAGTATGTACATTTTTTTATTATAATAAATATGGAAAATAGTGTCCTTAAAATCAGCATTTTCTCCCTTTTCACCCTTAATAATTCATGAAAAATTACATTTTCTTGCTTCAAAATTTTTACAAATTTTTCAAACATTTTCAGAAAGTTTTAAAGAAAGAAAGTAGAATTTTTTTAATTAGTACTGACGAAAATGGGGAATAGGTGCATTTTAAGAGCATTATTTTGCATACTTTTATAGTAAAAATGTTTATATCATTAAATATCATATTAAATATCATATCATTACTAAGGTGTGTGTTTTAGCGATTTTGAGGGTGATTTTATTACATTTCGAAGCCTTTAATTCTTAGCAATAGAAAAAAGCGTCGGGGTTTGAGATTGCTTAACTTTGAATATTTAACTTTTATTTGCAAATGAAAATCTTTTAAAAAACAGGAAAATGACCAGAAATTATGTCGAGTATTGAATGATCGTGCATCCAAGATATTTTTCTATTTCAGAGAATTAATGTTTTGATCTGCCGATTCTCCCTTAATTTTTGTTCCATATTGGGAATGGTTAAACTGCGATACACCACTCCGTGCCAAAACTCACAACTAGAAAGAGCAGGTAGAATGTCTAAGATGCATTTAATGTTTAAATACTAATAATAAGTCTTTATCCAAAACAAAGCATTTCAGATAGAATTTACTACCTATATAGTGAAAAAAACACATTTTTCTACAAAAAAGGTTTTTCTAGCAAATAAACCATTTTTGTACTTTTTGTTGTGAATTTCAACAAATTTTAAGGATAAATGAACTTACTTCGAGCCAAAAATGAACTCAAAGTAAATATTTATTAATTTACTCATGAAATATTTACTATCTAGAAGATCCGATTCAAAAGTTACGTTAAAGTTCGTATTTCATTTACAATCGTCTATTATTCATATTCTTTGCATAACATTGATAACAAATGTTCCTACATACGTTAATTAAGGGCATGTGATACTTAGAAAATTGTCGATTTTACCAATTTTAGGTTCCCCAGCTTTTTTTCTAGAATAATAAATATTTTGTCTTAAAAATTTGGGAAATGATAGCGAACATGCTAACGGACGTCCCCACACACTTTTTTTGTGGGTTAATTAAAAAAAGTTTTAATTTAGCAAAATGTGGTTAATTTGTATAGCGCTTAGGAAATAGTATCGATTTTTTTCAGTGTTAGATTCCCCCGGCTTTTTTCATAGGATAAGAAATATTTTGCCTTCAAAAACTGGGAAATGATAGCGAACATGCTAATGGACGTCCCCACACACTTTTTTTGTGTTTTTTTTTTTATCAAAAAATTTTTGATATTGCTAACAACGTGCGTGTATATTTCGAAGTTATGTGTGTTACAATTCACCCGAGCGTTACTTCCCAACTACACAATATTTTTCGTCGAAAACTTTGGACTTACAACTAAACATAGCAACTAATCTTCCGGAACTAACCTTGCTTGCAAGCAATCAAAAAAGGTTATTTCATAAATAATTTCCAGATTATCGGAAAGGCAGAGATGAAAAACGACGTAAGCTCAAAATAATGCATATCGAGGCGTCCTAACGATAGGATGCCAACGCACGCGATCGACTAGATGATACTTAACCAAAAATATAAACAATAAAAAGCTAACCAAGAAGTAAGCACTAGAAAGTTTTAGATCGCAGAATTGAACCAGATGAAGCTATAAGTTGTCCAAAACTAGAAGATGCTCGCTCGCTCCATCAAAACATTAAAGTCCTATCTCGGGCGAGCAAAGCATGAAGGTGCCACTTCTCGCTTATAATCTAAACACGAGAAGTGGCAACCTTCATGCTTTGCTCGCCCGAGATAGAACTTTCATGATTTGATGAAGCGAGTGAGCACCTTTTAGTTTTGGCCAACTTCTAGCCTCGTCTTGCTCAATTACGCGAGCAAGACTTTGTAGCGCTAACTTCTCGGTTAGTTTTTTATTGTTTTTATTTTTGGTTAAGTACCGTCAAGTCGTGTCGCGTCCGTTGGCATCCTACCGTTAGGACGCCTCGATATGCATAAAATTTTTATTTAGCACAATACATTTTTGTTGTTATTATCCCTCAAAAAAGAGTCCGGGGACGTCCGTTATGATATTTTATAGCATCTCCGAATTCAGTTTTTTTAAATTTTCATTTTTGTGGGAAAAAAGCCGGGGAAACTGTAAGTATCACATCCCCTTAAAGCTCATTTTAGCTATTAATGTCCTGAAACTTACATAACATAGTAAAATAATTTTTTTATTCGTAGAAAAACATTTACATATGACAAAAAATGCGTTTTTTCACTGTATAATTTTGGAAATTCTATCTGAAACGCTCTGATTTGGATAAAGCACTATTTTCACTAATCAATTATTGTTTTAACTTTAAAAAAATCGTTAAAACGCTTTTATTGCAAAAGTTAAAATTCATATTTAGAGTTCTACCTACTCTTTCTAGTTCTGGTTTAATCGTAACGAATCAAAAGAGTAGGAAGTTGTTTCTTAACTCTTCCTAATGGATCTGTAAATATAATCTGTACTCGATTATAACTGAGAAAATTTAACCTGTGAGTTATTGAACAATATATGCATTAAAAAATGGGAAATACTATACCGGAATATTGAAATATTCATATAACAGTTAAACAAATAGTGACGAAACATTGTGATGCAAGGTATTTCAGAAAGAATCGAATTGATGGTTGATGTTTTAAAGGCCGTAAAAAATGTCTGAACTCAACCACCTAAACGTATAAAATATTTGACTGCAAACAAAATTAAAGCTCAAGTTAAAATTTAAAGCAATTGTAAATTTGGTTACGCTGAATATCTAATGTCGGGGTATTGACCACAAGGAGACTCTTCACAATTTCTGATGGGTTTCAGGAGTGCCAACTTTCAAGCTTGAAAAAAATTCAAATTCTATCTAACATCGGGAAATCAAATCATGATTTTGAAATATTAATCAGAGCTTAGAAAAAAGATTACGTGTCAGGAAAATAAACATGGAGTAAAAATAAACATCGTTAGGAAGAAGTCAGAAGTGGTATAAACAAAAAATTCCCAAAGAAAACAAAAATTAGGATAGAAAGAGAAGGGCGAAGAATTAAAACAACAAAAATACTCAAAAAAATCTTCGAAGCTGGAGAACAATGCTAATAACGACATTTAACAGGTAAAGCAAGATTGTGGAAATTCCGAAGCGAGAGAAGGTGATTTATATGCTGTGGCGATGACGGTAGATAGGGGAAATCTAGGAAAAAGTTGCTTGGCGAGGGGAGGGAAGAGTCAATATTACTCATAATCTTATATTTACGGATGTTTAATAACTCCGAAATAACTATAGACAGTCAAAAATGAGTTCGAATTTTCTTTATATCATTTCATTGAATTTAGTTCAAAGATGATAATCCAACTCCTGGATTTTATGAAAGAAAATTGATGTACCCGTAAAACAATTTATTCAGACATTGTATGCCAAAGGTTCAATTTTTTTTGGTTTAAATTTGATACTAATGTGTCACATATCTAGTTATGGAAATAAAACCAAATTTGCTGTAGTAACATGTTATTTTTAAATATTAATTTTGCCGAATAGTTCCAAGTTAAGAATGCTACCTATGAAACAGCCCTGTGCACCTGAAAACAAAATGGCGATCCCTTAGTGTCCCAAGTTGGTTAGTTCCTAATATCTTCAGCGCGGTGCTAGTTATCCCATCATTCCCTGTTTTTGCATTGTGAGCAATAGTAGTCCACTTTTTAAAAAAAATTTAATAAACAAAATGTGCTCGTAAAAAAAATTGAAATGAAATGAATGTTACTAATTTTATATTTAAAAACAATTTTCCAAACGATTAAACGAATAAACTTGGTGAAGTGGAATATTAGATTTGAATTTGAGTAAAAAGTTAAATGTAATCCTTTTTATATCTGAATACTTACACTATTGAATATAATAACAAAAATGTAATTGAAATTAAAGTACATTTTTATTCATGACATATAACATAAAAATATCTTTGTTTTAACCCTTTGCGGCATGGTGGGAATACCATATTCCCACCTTTTTTCATATCATTTTTTGCGATTTCAGAGTAGTTTTTATTGTATTTTACAGATTTTTTTAAATTTCATGCTCACAGGATGATATAAAATTGAAACTTTTGTGCGAAGGGTCTAAATTTTTAAAATAATTTGTTAATACTTATAAACAAAGATGAAAAAAGCCTTTTTTGTTGAAAAAATTCATTATTGAAAAAACTGTCTATTATATCCTTATGAGAATGGGTACTTCAGGGTTTTTGGGGTCGATCAATACGAATCTGGACTCAGATTTTGAAAATTCAAAATGGGACATCCAATATGGCTGCCGAAATTGGGAATATTTTTGGATTTTATCTGAAAATTGGTATACAGGGGGTTTTGGGGTCAGTGATCATGAATATGAACTCAGATTTTGGAAATGTGAATGGTGGATCCAAGATGGCGCCCGAAACTTGGAATATTTTCGGATTTTTTTCTGAAAATTGGTATACAGAGGTTTTCGGGGTCGCTGATCACAAATCTGAAATCAGACTGTGAAAATCCAAAATGACGGATACAATATGGCGGTCAAAATAATAAAGTTTTCTGGATTTTTTAAAAAATTAGTGTACAAGGATTTTTGGAGTCACTGATCACGAATCTGAATTTAGATTTTGAAAATTCAGAAAATTGATACTAATTCATGTTTTAGGCGAGAAGGTGTATATTTTTTCAAACCTTAATATTCTAAATATTTGTCATTTTGAATACAGATTCAAGATCAGCGACCCCCTGCCTGTGCCAACTTTTAAAAAACATTCTAGAAATATTTTGAATTTTGGCCCGCCATTTTGAATGTCCAAAATCTAGGTTCAGATTCGTAATCAGCGACCCCAAAAACCCCTATGTACCAATTTTCATGAAAACTCATTTCCCTGAAAAATGCATGCTGGAAAGGGTTAAAGACTTAAAAAGATATAATGATAAAAGAGAGAAATTAAAGAAATTAATTTTTTTATTCTTTACTGATTATTAAATAAAATGGTTTCAAATCTAAATTTAGTTAAATTGTATGAAAAAAAACATTATATCCATTATATATTCATAAGCGAGAGTATTCACATGGTAAGTTTAAACTTAGTACTATTCAAATTTTTCTCCTGGATTTTTACATTCCATTAATAATATTGGTCATTTGTTTTCGACAATAAACTTTAAGAATCATATTTTACTTTTCATTCAAATTCAAATCTAAGATATATTCCACTTCGCCAGAATTATTGTACGACCATATAAATCATATTTTATCTTTATAATTCATAGAAAATGAATGTAAAACAATTCGGAAATGTTAAATGAGTAACATTGTTTTAATTTCAAGAATTTTTTTGCATGGAAGTAACATCTTGTTTACTAAAAAATGTAAAAAGTGATTTAGTCCCATTGCTTTCTATGTAAAAACAGGGAGTGATGGGACAACTAACGCCGCGCTGGAGATATTAGGAACTAATCAACTTAGGGAAGTTGCGGGGTCAAGTTAAGATCTGAAATATGGAGAGATGCACAAGGTTGCTATGAATCAAAGGTTTTTTCTTCAAATATTAAAAATAATAAATTTCTTAAGACTTCTGGTTTATGAATGGCAAATTTCTATCTCAGTTGCAAACTGGGGTGTGTCATCCAGAGTGCCTTATCGTCTAGACATCCCGATATATAAAATCGTACAGGAACTCTCAAGTTTCTCTACAGTTAAACGGCAAATAATTATGTTAAGACAATAATAATTAAAAAAAAAATCAGTTCTAAACTAATGTGCAATTTAGGCTTAAGACTTAAGTAATCGTAGATATAAGGATTTTTAATTCGGCTCTCATATTCAGTATCTTTTCCCTATAACTCCCATCCTTAAAAACTAACTACATTATTAATCATCAGGCAAAACTGATAATATAACATAAATATACATAATTTTACAGTTGCTGGACAATATACTACTGGTGTTCCAACGGTTGGCGGCTATGCAGCTAATCAAGTACCACCCGCGCCATTTTCTTGCATGGATGTCGATTCCGAAACCGATAGCAATCACGATACTGCCCTAACCTTGGCTTGTGCTGGCGGCCACGAGGATCTCGTAGAGCTTCTCCTGAGCCGTGGAGCTGATATCGGTAATTTTTACTTGTTCTTTTGGTCTTATAAAATCCAGGGTTCACGGTCTTTCCCTATTCCCCAACGACAATTTTTAACTTAAAGAATGATCTATTATAATTAATTTAACTTTTTTAAATTCGACTAATTTCAAACTAAATTAATTAAGTTCATTTTTTAATTAACTATAATTATGTGCGATGGTCTGTTTGTTCACATTAAAGATTATCTCTGAGTGAAATTTGAATAACGATTGTCAAAATATTTAAACAAGAATTAAAAGATTTACCATTGATCTTAATGACATTTTTCTATAGAACATTTAATAAGTTCTGGAATTAAAACAATTTTCAAAAAGTACCGAAAACAAGTATTTAGCAGTTCATCACATTTAAGTGCAGTTTTTAGTAGATGTTAATTTTTTTTTCTAATATACATTACATTTTTAATTATTGTAAAAGATTTATTAAAATCTAAATAAACCTACTATTTTTTGTAATTATACTGAAGTGTTTAAATGAAGGAACGTGGTACATTTAAAAATTGTTGAGCAGATACTGTTTTCATTGCTTAGGCAAATTCAAATTAATAGCATTTAAAATAAAAGAATTTTGATTCTGTACTTTTAGATAATTTCTCGACGTTTTAGATTTATCAATTTCTGAATAATAAATTGTACTTTCTCAAACCCAGTGGACATGAATGTCCCAAAACGTTTTTAGAACGTCCTAAGTTAGGCCAAATAACGTTCTAAAAACATACAATGTTTCAAAGACGTTTTTGGACGTATTTTGAACATTGGACGTTTTTTGGCCTGACTTAGAACGCTTTTTTGGACGTTCTAAGGCCATCGTTGAAACATTACGTCATAAAAACGTCTTTAGGACGTTCTAAAAACGTTTTTAAATTTCGTGCCCGTCTTGAAAATTATGAAAATACGAGTTTTTTCAAACATTTAAATTTAAACGAATTTAACGATTTAAACGAATTTCAAGAATTTCAAGATATATGAATATGTGATATGATAGAAAAATTACAAAGTATTTGGAAGATCGTTTGAAATTTCCAAGGAAATTCAAACGATTTCTACTTATTTTAATGAATTTTTGCGATTTCAAGGGATTTTAACAAATTCCTAAAGAACTTTAGGGAATTAATGAATTTTGTTCAATGGTTATGAAGGAATTTGACCAATTTCAAAGTATTGGATGATTTCACCTTATTTTAGAAGATTCCAAAAAATATTATGAGATTGCGAATCTTGGACGTTTTCTAGGGATTTTTTATGTCGTCATAAATGGATAATAGCAGAAATCATTTTAAGAAATTTAACATTATTTTGAAAACTATACGATTTCATATAAAAAGAGTGTTTCTTCTTTTCTAAATTTGTAACTAAATATTTAATCTTTTTCCTTTTATCTGAAAAATTCCCCTATTTTCTCTTTTTGGAGCTCGTTTTGCTTGGTGATCCCTGATAATTGTATTGCTCTTTTTTTTCTTCATTTACAATAATTTCCCATTTTTTTATCTTTCCAGAACACCGAGACAAGAAGGGTTTCACACCTTTGATATTGGCGGCTACGGCTGGCCATCAAAAAGTAGTAGAAATCCTTTTGAATCACGGAGCGGAAATCGAAGCCCAATCCGAACGAACAAAAGATACACCTTTATCGCTTGCCTGCAGCGGAGGCAGATACGAAGTAGTCGAACTTTTGTTGACCCGAGCTGCCAACAAAGAACACCGCAATGTTTCTGACTACACTCCACTCAGTCTGGCTGCCTCTGGTGGATACGTTAATATCATCAAACTTCTTCTCAGCCATGGAGCTGAAATCAATTCTCGAACGGGATCTAAACTCGGCATTTCTCCCCTCATGCTTGCTGCCATGAATGGACACACAGGTGTGTATCCGTTGTTTGCTTATTGAAATTGGCAAATTGACGAATTGAAAGATGTTTTTTAACCAGTTATTTGCCCTTTTAGCCGCAGTCAAATTGCTTCTCGACATGGGCAGTGATATCAACGCTCAAATTGAAACGAACCGAAACACCGCGCTGACACTTGCATGTTTCCAGGGTAGGCACGAGGTCGTCAGTCTTTTGCTCGATCGTAAGGCCAACGTTGAACATCGAGCTAAGGTGCAGTCTTGATTTTCCATTTTTATCTTCTCAATTAATTTTAAATCCATTACCGAGAAATTGCTTAACTTATTTTTTTTAATAGACTGGACTGACGCCATTGATGGAAGCTGCCAGTGGTGGATATGTGGAAGTAGGAAGAGTTTTACTGAATAAAGGTGCGGATGTAAACGCTACACCTGTTCCATCGTCTCGAGACACTGCTCTCACGATTGCTGCTGACAAAGGTCACTGTCGCTTCGTAGAATTACTTTTATCCAAGTAAGTCACAATAAACTCAATTACCTGCCGAATATTTAATATACTTATATATTGTATTTATATAGCTGGTATTTTGAATGTTTACAAAACCCTAAACTTTTTGTTGCAGGGGAACGCAAGTCGAAGTGAAGAACAAGAAAGGAAACAGTCCGCTGTGGCTTGCTGCGAATGGTGGACATCTGAATGTCGTAGATTTACTTTACCACGCAGCAGCAGACATAGACTCCCAGGATAATCGTAAGGTAAATAAAAATAGCACTTAGTTTTATTCAGAAAAATATGCAAGTACCGTAGAATCTTAGAAATCGCTTCAAGTTGAACAAGAATGAAGGTGTTTATTTTTAAATTTTTAAAAATGGCTATACGATGGTACAACTTTAAGTACGTCTAATTTTTAATTGTTTTTCAATACCTAATTGAAGCCGTAAATATGTCCGCTACATGTAGTCCGCTTCAAAATTGATAAATATTGAGAATAATTAAGAAAATCAATGAAAATAATAATCCCATGTTAATTGCTGCGAATTTTGAAGTAAAAATCTAAGCATAGTTTTGGGATTTGAAATATTGGTTGCGCTAGCGTCGCAAACTCGCAAAAACAGGTAGAATTTTTAAGATGTATTTTAATTTGTGAATTAAAACAATTTTACCATTGTTTTTCATAGTTTATCACAATTAGTGAATACTAAAAATAAAGATTTATCGGAAATTAAACTTTTTCATCTTACAAAGCAGGCCCACCAAGCCACCATGTATTTTACGCGTAAAAATTTGTGATTAAAAAGTACCTTTTCAATGCCTACTGCGGCGCCACATTCGCCTGAACACAGGCAAAAGCCACATCAGTGATGATTGTTATATGTAGTGTATTGTCTGTCATTTGTGGTTACAAATATTATTTATAATTATATTTAGTTTTTATAAAGAAATATTTAGTCATCGACATTAACTTTGGAAAGGTATTTCATATCTTTACAATCAATTTATGGAGGCATATAATGTTATATTAATATGAACATTTTAAACATCTAAAGTGTTTATATGAAAGTAGAAAACTGACTGTCAAAGTGGACAAAATTTGTAAAATAAATATTTGCTCTCGTTGACTCAAAATGTTACTTAATAAAAACTAATCTTAATTTAAATATGTAACTACAAAATAAAGGGAGTGACAAACACTACCAAACATAGATAGATCGTCACTGTTGGCGCTTAGAGCTGTTTGAGGCTAATGTAGCGCCTCGGTAGTGATTGAGCAGGTAGTCAAAAACTTTATCGTGTGAAATGCATGAAGGCTTGTAGGCTCTGGTATACAGTGAAAAAACAATATAACTGTTAAAAATGTTTTCGCCAAGAAAACAATTTAAACAAATGAATGCACATGTGGAAACATTTTATTTGAAATGCGCAAAAAATATGAATTATAGAAGATCAGAAATGAAATACGAATTCTGACTTAACTGCTAGGTTATAATGTTTTAGATGGTGAATGTCTCATGTGTAAATTGATAAACATTTATTCTAAGTTCAATTGTATGCTAAGATAGGTTAATTGAAGCTCATAATATGTTACAACTTAAATAGCATACTAAAATTATTATTTTATTTTTTAATAAAAACTTTCACACTTATTTTTCGATAAATCTTCATTATTTCCATTCTATAATCGCTCAAAACTATGCAGAGAAATAAGGTATTTGTTTTTAAGCACAAATTAAAATGCATTTGAAAAACTCTACCTGGTTTCGCGGTTTCACATTTTGGCCACATTGAAAAAAAAGATGACATATTGCAGCGCGGCGGATCGCAAAAGAAAATATGGTTTAGGTTAATTCCAAGTAAGCAGCATTGTAACAAAATTTTCAAGGAATAAAATTAACAGATCAATTAACAAATATAATATTTTTAAAGGAGAAATTTTAAGTGTCCTCCTGAAAAAATAGTAGAATCTGTGTATCTCTGTATAATAGTTTAATTTTGATTCAATCTTTAGCATTGTTAGCTTTTTTCAAATATTATCTGTAAATTCTACTGTGATGAATTTTCTTCATTTTTGAAATACAGTAGAAATAAAATAGGTAAGTCAAATAAAGAATTACATATGCATCTTTTTCTAAATATCACATTAGATTTTTTTTTAAAATCTGTTATACGGAACAATATAACTATTTTCTTCGATTCCATAAACTCTTAAACAAATTACTGAATAATTTGAAATTAAAAACTTGTAAAGTAGAAGACATTATCAAATGTGCAGTTAACATTTTTAATTGATCAAAGTTCTGCAGTTTTAGTCTTAAGTGGTCATTCTATCATTCGATGCTTAGTTGGAATTTGAAAGTTTTTTTGTTTAGGTTAAGTTGGAGGGAATTTCCCGATCGTGTAATTCAACACTTGACTCACAATTGGATTTAAAAGCACAGTATTAATAAAAAATACATTGCATCAAGTCTCTAATGACCTAGCCCTTTTGTGATTCCCAGAATCACTTTTTTCAGTTGCTGTAGACATTTTTTCTAATGAAAATAGTGGAAAAAAAGTTTTTATTTAAAGAAACCTTTCTCAGAATGCCTCAGTGATTGTAAAATTTTGCCCGAAATTTGAAATTAAAATTGGTAAAGATAATGCAAAAAAGGAATTGCACTGAAACTTGGATTTAATTAGTCCTTGTTTACGGCGTTCCTAGAGTTTAAGTCCTCGGCATTTTGGTGATGGCGGGGACCGCGCAACCGAGAGAGAAAGAAATGTAGTGATCAGTCAAGCGTGATAGACAGTATGAGGTCAGTGTTTTTAGCGTGTCCGTTACGTCAGCTGTTAGCATGTTTCCAAATCCACCAGAAACAGTTCATGCGGCCCTGACTGTTTACGTTTGGATTTATGTTGTTGGCCAGCGCAAACCATGCCCAAAACCCTACTTAATTCCAAGTTCCAGTGTACTCTAAGTTTGCAAATTTGGAACATTGGCCGCTATATGGTTAATATAACACTTTAAATCTTGCTACAGGTTTCGTGTCTGATGGCAGCGTTTAGGAAGGGTCACATAAAAGTAGTCAAGTGGATGGTGAGCCACGTAACCCAATTCCCGAGCGACCAAGAAATGACAAGGTATATAGCGACAGTCAGTGACAAGGAATTACTAGAAAAATGCCAAGAATGCGTCAAGATTATTCGAGCGGCGAAAGAAACCCAAGCTGCGAAGGCGAATAAGAACGCAACCATACTGTTGGAAGAATTAGATATGGAGAAAACGAGAGAGGAATCCAAAAAAGCCGCCGCCGCACGCAGAAGGGAACGCAAGAAGAAGAAGAAGCTCGAAAAGAAGGAAGAAAAGCGAAAACTAACCGAAGAAAACAAGAAGAATGAGACCATTTTTGAAGATAAGGAAGATGAGAAAAAGTCGGGTGACGAAGATGGAGACAGAGGAGAAGACAGCGACCATGAGGGAGCAGACAGTAGCGAACGAATGGACAATGTGCCCTCTCCTGTTAGCAGGAGTCCTGAAGACCCCGATAAAGAGGAAGGCGACAGCGGTATCGATGCCAATAGTCAAGGAAGTTGTAGTAGCAACGATGTCAAAGCTAGGGAAAAGAAAAAAGAGAAGAAGAAAAAGAAAAGCAGTAGTCCTAGTGTCAATGAAAAAGATACTTCACCGCATCGGCTTCCCAAAACTGTTTTATCCGCTAGTTCAAATTTATCGCAAACCACGATCTCGACAAGTAAATCACAAACTGCTATTACTGAAAAGTAAGTATTATCCTTAATTATTTCGCAGGGTAGCCATTGGATTAAAATGTTGTTCCATTTTCTTAAAAATACGTGCAATAATGAATTGAAAATTTCCCATGTTTTTTCTGTTCAGAAATTAAAACTTTTTTTCGGCTTCATAAATGTGGCTACCTTGTTTATTATTGGATACTAGTTGAAAAATGTTGTATATTTATTCTAAATTTCAATACCTTTTTATTGCAGACGAAACACATCTAGCTTTTCCAGTGGAATGGCGTGTTCTTCATCGTCCCTGTCCAACACCAGGAGCTCAAACGTTAATGCAGCTAGTTGTAATGATCGAAAGCTCAAAGCTCCTATGGTTTTTGAATCGTCTAGGCATCCGGCAGAACGGGAAGATTTCGAAGCCACGGGAAATGAGACCTACGTGCCTGGAAAGGGAAAGAAGGTTTTTAACAATCAATATGATGGGGAAACTTTAAACACCTCGACGAAATCGAACAGTTCGACAAGCCCGAAACAAGCTGGAAAACGCGAAGAGGGATGGAAGGAAGTTGTACGAAAGTAAGGATTATTTTATTTTATAATAAGGTTCTAATTTGTATATTTTTTCATGCACAGTTCGAAGCATTTAAGATTTTCAAACGTATTGAAGAAACAGCTTTTAATCTTGGTTCAGGATAAGCAAATGCTTCAGTTATGGACACTTTTTGTTTAAACAAATTCCGTGCATGATTATACAAAGGAATATTAGTAGTTGTTTAAACAGTTTGGATAAAAAAGAAAATGATAAGAATTCAATGTAATAGTTTCTGTTACCTATTGTCAAAATTTAATTAGATGTAGACTGGGGACTTCCAACAGCACGATTTGTCGACAGATACAAATTTTGGAATTATTATTAGTAAGCGATATGCATGATTGCATATGTGACATAAAACTATATTAAGGCAAGATGCTATTTGAAGCCGCGGAAGAGATAACGTTGGATCAACAAAAAATCTGTTCTACTGGAACCTTTGTTCAAACTGGGAGCATGTGTTGATATACTTTATCATGACACAGTTTTTTCAATGACATAGTTTGTTCAATGACATACACTACGACTTGGAATAGAAAGTCCTTGGGCAGAAATCTCTCGTCATAGTGCAAACATAATTTAAAATAAAAGAATTTTTGTTGACCATCGTTATCTCTTTCGAGGCTTAATTTACATTTTTGACAATTAACACTTGTTAACATAACAATTTTTAAAAGGAAAACCTTTAATTCATTAGAAACTTCCTGCGTAATTGTGTGAGTAGAGTGGGATTTTTTTGCATTAATTTTAGATACTACACTTTTTAAATGTTGCATACAATTCTAAAAATGTCAGTACATTAAAAAGTTTGTTTGAATACTTCAATTCTGAAAAATAAAATTATCGAAACCCCTATTAAAACAATTCCGTGACGTTGGAACGGCTTATCCTGGAAAGTGTTGAACCAATCAGAATAATGGTATGGAGAGGTTCCATTGGCTTAAGAAAGTATCTTGCTGACAGCTGTCGAAAAAATTTGTGATCAACCACATGTCGACTTTTTGGCAAATTCGCACTGCCACAGGTTACAAATGCCGGTTTTTGTGAAATTCTAAGCATTTTCAACACATTTTTGGGACTTTTTTTATAATTTTTAAGTAAGTTTTAAATAATAAACGTGAAAATAGGTTATGTTTACTCAAAAACTAGTG
Organism: Belonocnema kinseyi; assembly: GCF_010883055.1. NCBI lineage: Eukaryota > Metazoa > Arthropoda > Insecta > Hymenoptera > Cynipidae > Belonocnema > Belonocnema kinseyi. The sequence goes on along the minus strand of NC_046664.1, from coordinate 85,435,478 downwards.
GCCATATTAATTCCTCCGTTAACTGCGCTAATCAGACTGTTATCCAACGTTCGCTCAATCAGAATGCCTGATATTCCCACAAAAAATTTAAAATGTATACTTTTTAATCGTTAAGAAAAAGTATTGAAACCTAGTTTAAAAATGTTTTCTCTAGAAATTATTCAATTTTTAGTACTCTTTTCATTTAACTAGGAAAAAATGTATTTGAAAATATGTTACAACTCAATTTTTGCGTATATTTTTTCCATCATAAATTACTGACTCATATACATTTTCTTTACTAGATAAATGTAAAGGAAAGATCAAGGAACGTTTATTTGGCATAGAAAAGCTATTTGAGCTATTCATTAGTTTCACAATATAAATGGTTTAGAAAAAATTATTTCACTATAAGAAATAAATCAAACCAATTTTCGGTCTAGTTTGTTTAGTAAATATACCTTGATGCTTAAAATTTCTAAAAATCATAGTACTGGATCAAATAATATATTAGGGAAAACTGTCAATAATTGTAGCAGTATAAACCGGTTGATTTACCTAAACCAATTTTTACTTTTTCTCAGGGGTCAGTCTGACGATTCCGGAAGATTTATGAACTCTCCACATAGATCGAAAAAAGTTGGTGTTCCTCCAAACGCGATTAGTCGCGTGATTGGTCGAGGTGGTAGTAACATCAATGCTATTCGAGGTACGACTGGCGCGCATATCGAAGTCGAAAAGCAAAGCAAATCCCAGGGAGAGAGAATCATTACAATCAAGTAAGTCTGAAAACGAAAAGTCGTTTTCTTTATTGAATTTTTGTTTGATGATGAATGTAAATACAATGTTGGTTTCGTCACAGGGGATCTTTGGACGCGACAAAGCATGCCCACGCGTTAATAACGGCGTTGATCAATAATCCAGATGTGGATATTCTACAGATGCTTGCAAAAACAAAACTTGCCCTCATTGCGTCATCGACTTGGGATAAAACCATTCCAACTATTTCTGTAAGTATCACTCTAGAAAGAACTAATTTTAATGTCAATTTTAGTGGAAAAACTCTTGTCTAATTTTAAAAATATTTTCAGGCGTCCAAGACCAAAGTTGGTGGTGCTGTCAGCAAACCTCCTAGTCTGATACCAAGTGCTTCAAGTTCACAAGTGAACAAAGGATACCCCTTAGGTGGAACTACTGTCAATCAACTTCTTCCTCTTCGATCAGCTTCAGCAGTCAAACTTTCCGGGCCCTTTTCTACACCTATACCAAGGGCTACGGCGCCAAGGCTTGCTGCAGCAGGTATTTTTCTTTTAATTTAATCTCCAAGCTAGTTAGAATTCTTGGGCACGCTTCAGTGGAAAATAATTGTACTCTTTTGTTTTTAATATGATCCTCGTTGAAATTTTCAGCAGAGAAAAGAGCGCAGGCAGCAGCTGCTGCTCAGATGTCGACGTCGAACACAAAGACTACGATGTCCTACACGAGCGCAATCATGACAGCTGGACGAGCGACAAAGGTCGTGACAGCCAGCACAACGCAGACCTTTGCCGCAAAACTCTCTGAAATCACTGCCTCGACTCACACTTCGACCACTGTAATGCAGTCCACTCATAACGCAGGCAGCAAGCAAAAATCTTCGCAAGCCTGCACAATGACAGTGATATCTTCGACAGCACCAACGACGCCGCAGACTTCTCCTCATCAAGCTGCGTCCAACACTTCGCCCAAACACTGCCGACCACTGCCGACTTTGTCCGCTCCACCCACGATGCCGTCTCACTATCCTGGAAAGACAAGTTACGTCTCCAACTCAAGTGGACCGCAATCCACCCCTGGATCAGTGGTGAACGGTTCTGACAATCCGACTGTTTCGACACCAGCCGCTTCTGTTCGAGTCACACCTTCGCCGCCGGCCGCTTCTCAATCTCAAAACAACCAGCAGCAGCAACAACATCAAATGCGAAGTTCAACTCCAGTTGCATCAATGCAAGAGCAAAAACCGCAACAGCAATCTAGCACTCCTCTAGAGTATTCCCTCTTCAATGATACTTTCACGAAAGTCACACAACAGTCGATGTGGGGAGGTCGGGAAGAATCTCAAAAGGGCATGAACTTTGCGACCGTTGCGGGTGGTGGTGTTTCCGTTAATACCTCTGGGGCATCCCCTAAGTTTATGGAAAGCGCACCCCCTCAAGTCGATGCGTCTAAAGCTCCAGGATACAGAGGTACCACGATGTGTTCTCCCGTCTCGAGTAAATCAAGTAGTACCAACAACGCACCAGGAAATACCATCAACAGTGGTGTCTCGCCATCCGGTGGTCCCAACCCTATACAACCATCATCTCATATTCAGTCCTCCATTACCTATGAGCATACCATTCAGAACAAAGCACCCGGGAGTCTAGCAGTCGCGCGACCAGTTATGCAACAGCAGAACATGGAGATGAGTGCCAACATGACACAATTCAACCGACCAGTCTTTCAAGGCGACATGGGTTCCAGGAACACTGCTCCGCATCAGCAACACGTTATGCCGGCGACCTCACAACCGGCAATGGAGTTGTTCAAGGGAAACAATAGCGGTTACGAACATCCGAACGTGAATTCTAATCTCTTGAAGATGGTTCCCAATGAAGGACAGCCTGGACATCCCCTAATGCCTTTCCATCCTCACATGCAAAACTATTCCCAGACAATTGCGCCTTCTGCAACCGTGAACACGACCGTTAGCATGTCGAGATTAAATCCCAGGGCGCCTGACTTCTCTAGCTCTCTTCATTTAAACAACAAACCCCAAGTGACGATGTTCAATGCGGCACAGGGAATTCATCCCAACATGTTCACCACTGTGCCAGCTCCACCACCTTCGGGAATGCAGTCTAATAATTTAGCGATGCTCGGGAATTTCCCACTAGGAAAGTATCAAGCACCTTCTCGTGGCACACCAAACACCAACCTTTCAACTAATGGACAAACGCGTTGGCCCTTTGCACCACCTCCACACAATAGCTATCCACCGCATCAGGATCAGATGATGGGACAGATTAGCTTTTCCAATCACCTGGCCAATATGTCTGGACAAGCTGGGAATATGGACTTGATTACGAGTTTAGAAAACGGCGGTTCGCCGGCAATGTCGCCATCTTCACCAGCGCAAGTTGCTCAAGATATGAGTCAGATGAAGATTGAGGATCGGAAAGTGCCGAGACCTATTGGTACGGAGAGAGCGTGGAAGAACTATAACACTGGAATGGGTCCAGGAGGAGATGCCGATTCAATAAACTGGATGCTGAACGAAAAAATGGTCGGTTCCTGGGCAGGCTTGAACCCTGCGATGGACAGGCACCAAATGTTCAGATCTAATACCGCATTCAATCGTACCTCCAACATGGACGCTGAGCTGCATCAGATGATGGAATCCACTTTCCCGGTAATTAAAGCATTTTTTAAAAAATTTATTAATTTTTAAAAGCTTCCAATTAAAAAGCATATAATTGTCAAAGTCTTTAGAGTAATTAAACTTTAAAGGTTCACAATATTTCTATAATTTTAATTGAAAAGTATGGCTTTGAATGCGCTATTCTAAAACAATTTAATCTGAGGCCTTGAAACTAAAGGTTTTTCTTAAATTAATTTTTAGATTAACATTTGGAGCTTTCAAATTTTTAATTTCACAATATTATAGTTTCAAATTCAAATAATTATTGAAAAATGACAAGACCGTTCCGCTATTAAATATTCCAAAATTTCATATTAAAATCCTTGACATTCAGTTTGGAATTTCATAATTTTATATGTAAATATAAAGCAATTACGAACTGCAGTGCTTAAAATTTTATAATTTAAAAAGATAAAATCATATTACAGCAATCTTGTTATTTTTTATAATTTTTAATGTAATATCTTAAATTTTTCCGATTTTTAGTTAAAGATTTATACAAATAATTTCAAATTTAAAAATATTTTATTGGGAAATTTTAAGAGTGCATAATAATTCTAAAGGAAGATCTGAAATTAAAAAATTACAAATTATGTTTCAAATAAAAAAAGATAAAAATTAAACGATGTAACTGAAATTAATATAGTAGTAAATGAATAAGTTCAGTAATTTTAAATTGTTATAACTCAGGAGTTTTTAATTTACATGTTGAACATTCAATCATAGCTTTTAATTTTGCAACTAAAATTTAACTGATTGATTTTTGGAAAGCTTAATTAGCAATTTGAAAATTATTAGTATTTAAATGATTGAAATTTACTTCAAATAATCAAATTGATTATAAAAAAATTTTATTATCACAATTTTTGGTTACTACATTTTTTTTTAAATTTTACATGAAGTTCGAATTCGTTTGAGTTTCATTGTTCTGCAGTAGAAGTTTTTTATTATGTGATCTTTCCCATTTAAAACTACTATTTAGTTTGAAAGTTTCTTAGTATAATTCAATTCATTCTTTGATTTTATAATAATTTGTCTAATTAGCTTGAATATCAAATTGAGGACCGGGATGTAAGAACCGGGCGAACGCTCGAAACGGGTAAAACTATTGTCCACGTGAAGAAAGTGGAGATGGAAAATTTTGTTTCAAATTTTAATTTTTCAAACATACATTTTAATCAGGTACACTGTAAAAAATTTCATTTAATTTTACCAAGAAGATCATAGGACATAAAAATACCAGTGATTACTGTGGGAAATTTATCAAAATTAGGTAAAAATAACACGTAGTGTAAAATCGCACATAGATGGTAAAAAGCAGTTTTGGAAGAATGGAATTTTACATTCGCCGTGTGAAATTAGTGACGCTGTAAAACGCCGCATGTAAAAGTTTGCGCATGCGCAATGGTCAGCCCGGGTATTTTGAATCGCTTAATGTACGTTTTAATTAAATCGAATCGTAAGAATAATAAGATATATAAATAAAAAATTCATGTTTTTATTAGGCAGAAAAATTTAAGTTTTTGTTTGGTTTGCTGTTAGAAAACAAATACGCATCAAATAAGGTTATGATCAGTGGGCGAAATAGGCGCATCCTAATCATGGACATATAGAAATGGACCGGTAACGCTTTGGGGAGAACAGAAATGGGCTCTAGAGAGAGAAAAAACATATGAGACGTAGACCTGCCTTTATCTATTCCAGGACTCTGTCAAGTGAATTGGTGGCCCCGGGTATTGCTTAAATATTCTGTACGGTTAATTAAAAAAAAAGATAAACAATACATTAGAAATTTGTTGTTATGATAAATTGAATTTTAAAGAACATTCATGTAAAATAACCTGTTTCAGATAGATTATTTTAAAAACTTGGTAACCTTAAATTCTTCTTGAAATTGGATTGAAAATGCTACAATAATAATCGTTTTGTGAGTTCAAAAATAATGCAAAAACTGTCAAAAATTTGAACAATATTTCTATGACATAAAAAAATAACCATTCGTATTGCATGGGTACAAAACTTCATATTTTGAGGTTTTGTTTTTGTTCTAACATTTTTTATTTTACTATATTCAATAATTTTACTTACGTATGAAAACATATCCCCATATAAACGTCTTGACAACGCCCACAAACTACACAGACTGCCGCCCTTTTTTATATTTATTTACAATAAATTATAATTAACTACCGTTCTCCCCACAACATTACCGGTCCATTTCTATATGTCGATGATCCTAATTTATATCAACTGCTGTATAAACAGCCGTAACCTTCAAAATTATTTTTTTTTCGCAAGCGTGCTAAACATGCGAACAAATTTATTTTAGTAAAACACATTGCGCTTTGCCTTTGTGATGCGCTCAACCCAGGACAATCCACGATTTAAATTCTAAAATATATCTGAATGCCGCTAAAATTGTGTAACTTTGTAACTTTTGTAATTTTGTAAAATCTTGCACTGAATTTAATCGGAGGCCTCGCAGGTTATCAAAAGCCATCAAGCGTTCAACAACGGAATTATAAGGATTATGGAATTTTACATCGCTGCTGTAAAACGTATTACACTCCTCGTGTGAAATTTTATACTAATCGTTGGAAGCTTACATAAACGTTGTGAAATTACATTTTTATTTCAATTACACTTTAATGTAAAATTCCCACAAAAATCACTGGTATTTTTATGCCCTATGATTGTTGCGGGAAAATCACACGTTCGTTGTAAATTTCATTCATTTGGTAAAATTCCTTTAATAATCGCTGTCAATTTACAAGAAACGTGTAATTTCTCCAGAACAATCATAGGAAAACGTTACAGAACGAAATGTAATTTTCAGCAATATTTTTTACAGTGTTTTTTCACTTTAACCATCAGCTCATCTCACTTCGTTAAAAGCTGAGGGGAAAACAATGGATCAAATGCACAGAACAAACCTTTATGTCTGTAATATCTTGGTAATTAATAATTATTATTATCTTTTTTCATTTAATTAAATAGTAATTAAAAAATAAAAACTATTTTTCAAATATACTTATATAGAAAAAAATAGCTTTTACGAAGATATGGGCAAAATAGGGCAAAAATGAACTGAATCCCATGCATTTGTTCCCTTGTTTTCCCCCTCAGCAATCTACGAAGTGAAGTTAGCTATTGATTAAAGTGAAAATGCCAAATAGGAAATTCAATTGCGCATCTTTTTTTCCTCATAAAAAAAGTTGTAGCTTTTTTAGTTTTCGAAATAAATGGAAAAACGATTTTTTCACCAAACTAAAATTTTATTTCTATTTTGACTTCAACTCGTGCTCAGTCACTCAATTTTGGGAATTTCGTAATAAAATTTATAGGGATTACGCTTTGCACTGTTCTAAGAGTGACTGTGAAGGTTAGAAGTTGAAATATTTACATGGGAAAAAGTTAATAATTTTTTTCCGTTTACGTCATAAAAATTGGAAATTGATACTTTTCAGTGCTTGGGGGGTCTAGCGAATTTTGAGCTAGAAAGAAGTTCCAGCGACAAAGTTGTTCAGTAAGGAATAAAGAAGATTTTTTGGAAAATATTACTTCTATTAATTCAACGGTTTAAAAACTATGATTGTTTTACTTCGAGTGCGGTCGCTGCTCGCGCGTAGCCAAGAGCGTCTCCCGCGTCTTCGCTCGGATAACCGAATTTAATCGACAGCTCGTTGAAAGTACAAAATGAAAATTAAATATGCACTAAAAATAATGTTTTCTTATCAATATATTATACTTTACTCTTTAGGCTTATTGAAAAATGATGTTAGAAGTTCTCTTAAAACAAATTAAAAATATAGGAAACTGTAATCATTAAAGCCTACCTTTTATAGCACATTCTGCTATGTTGACAAAACAAAGTAAAAAAAATGGTCATTTCTGCTTCGTTCTTTGAATAGTGCACATTTAAAGATTTCTTCCAAGACAAATAGTGTGTCAAGCATTTAAGGTGGCTTGGGCGTTTGGTGCCGTACAATGTGGGGTGCACTGTGGGGGCTATCTATCATGCGATCAGTCTTTATTTGAATTTTATTGATATACGCATATTATAATGTCATCTTAATAAAAAAGTAGAAAATGACCAAA
>NC_046664.1:85406253-85427862 GCF_010883055.1 Belonocnema kinseyi | reverse complement strand
TTTCTTTTTTGCAAAGTGATCTAGTATATTTTCTTTCGATAATATCAAATTTTCAGAACTGCCTGTGATTTTTTTAAAAAGCGCCCAAGCCACCTTAAATTTCTTTTTGGATTTCAAACCTCCTCTTTTCTCGGACTTTAATGCGCGTTTAGACATTTGAAAATTAACTTTTATTATATTTAATATTTATGCTAATTAAAAATACTCGATTATTCTCATTTTACAGTTTTCTATTTCAGTCTTCCTCATCTTTCCCATTTCTTACAACTATGTATTGGAAGAATTTTTCGTAAAAATCGTTTTCAGACTAACATAAATACGTTAACAAGCATTTTACATATTTCAGTTTTTCTTTAGTGATTCCGATGCATTTCGGTTTAGGACACTACAGTAGTTTGTCAAATTGACATCTCATTTGAAGTTGAAACTTTTTCGGAGTACCGTCATAATTTTCGTAAACTTCAATTGACATGTTCGAACTTCACACTATTTTTACCGTCTTTCGTAATAAAAAACCTTTTGGTTATTATTATTATTATTATTATTATTATTATTATTATTATTATTATTATTATTATTATTATTATTAAGTCTTGGAATAACTCTTTAAGTGTGCATTACTCAAAGATCGAAGCAGAAATTGCCACTTTGTTTATATTTTGTACTTTGTAGTATTTCATTGAAGATCTCAGATGCACAGCTTTATTTACATCGTTTTGTCAATATAGCAGAATTCACTATAAAAGTCAGGCTTTAATGATAACAGTTTCATATATTTTAAATTTGTTTTGAAAGAATTTCTATCATCATTTTTCAATAAGCCTAAAGTGTAAAGGTATAATATATTGATAAAAAAACATTATTTCTAGTACTTATTTAATTTTTATTGTGTACTTTCAACGAGCTGTCGATCGAATTTGATTATCCGAGCGGAGACGCGGGAGACGCTCTTAGCTACGCGCGAGCAGCGACCGCACTCGAAGTAAAACAATCATAGTTTTTAAACCGTTGAATTAATAGAAGTAATATTTTCCAAAAAATCTTCTTTATTCCTTACTGAACAACTTTGTCGCTGGAACTTCTTTCTAGCTCAAAATTCGCTAGACTCCCCAAGCACTGGAAAGTATCAATTTCCAATTTTTATAACGTAAACGGAAAAAAATTATTAACTTTTTCCCATGTAAATATTTCAACTTCTAACCTTCACAGTCACTCTTAGAACAGTGCAAAGCGTAATCCCTGTAAATTTTATTACGAAATTCCCAAAATTGAGTGACTGAACACAAGTTGAAGTCAAAATATAAAATAAATTTCGGTTTGGTGAAAAAATCGTTTTGTCTATTTATTTCGAAAACTAAAAAAGCTACAACTTTTTTCACGAGAAAAAAAGATGCACAAATAAATTTCATATTAAAATGTATGTTTGAAAATAAAAAATTCGAAACAAAATTTTCCATCTTCACTTTCTTCACGTAGACAATAGTTTTACCCGTTAAGAGCGTCCGCCCGGTTCTTGCATCCCGGCCCTCAATTATTATTTCGTTATGTAATAACAATTTAAAAATCTAGAAATGCAGATGCTTTGACTTTGAAAGATTCAATTTAGTTTTCAATGTTAGATTGAAAGCCGGGAGACGAAAATTTATATATAATGGGTACTTTAAATACCTATCAAGAATAATAAACAAAAAAGTTTAATCTAATTAATTGTGCGCGAAAGCAAAAAATTGGTCTGGGAAATATTAGGGAAAAATCATTGAATGTTGAAAATGAAGTTTTTACGGCCACCCTGATTTAGGATATTTTGGTTTTTAGAGATGTCGTAATGTGAAAACGTTGAGGTTCTTTTAATCTACAACGTCAAGGTTTGCTTGGTTTGTTTAGGTATATTGTAAGAAAGTATTATTTTGAATGATTGGAAAACGTCTAAATTTTTATTGTTTAAAGAATGTTTATTTCATACCGTTCAAAAATGAATAATTTCATCGTGAAATTTGATTAACTAGATCATTTTTTAATCTATAATGTTTTTTATTCAAATTCCTACGGAATTAATATTCTTAAATTCTAACATTCAAAATTGGGCTGTTTTAACATAAAGCCTTGATAGTTTAGTATCTTTAAGCTTCAGGCCTTTAATTTAAAAAATTCAATTTTCAAGATTTTAATATTCAACCCTATAAATTCAGTGAATTGAATATTTTAAAATGTTAATACAAAAAAAAATGGACAGTTTTAACGTAAAAACCTTAATAGTTGAGCAGTTTTAAGTTTCAAGCCTAAATTAAATTCGTTTTTATGGAAATCCTTTTTTGAATTTAAGAATACGAGTAACCGGAAAAGATAATCTAAAACCAGGCAATGAGCAGCATTTTTTTCTAAATATCAAGGAATTCCAAGTAGTTGCGACTTTGTTTAATTGCAGATTTTCTTTTAATTTTATTGGGCATCAACAAATTTTGTTATAAATTATTAATTATTAAATTTTGGAATCATAATAAACATGTAAGCACATCGTAGAAAAATAATTGAAATTATTATTTTTTTAAATACCCCCAGGAATCTAGCTTTACATTTAATTTAATTTGGTAAAGGCCTGCAGCCATTCCATATTTGGCTTAAAAATAAAATTAAAGTGAAATTTTTTTATTTTTACACTATTTTTATTTTGAAATCTGTCGACCTTCAAGTCTTTGAACAATTTTTCATACCTGGAAACATAATAAAACATTTATTAAGCTTCGTATGGTTTAACGTTATCAAACACTTCACAAATATTACAAGTCGTTTGTCTGTGTATTTAATTTTAAAAATCAAGGTTTGTTGACATATAAAATTTTATTCTGAAGCTCTACTGTAAGGATTTTAAAAATATTTCTCAGGCCCATGAAGATTTGTTTACAACTGCCTTTAAAACTCTTTATTATTCATTACTGGATTGTTTCTATAAATACGAATATTGTCTGTTCAGGGACACTTGGATAATCAACAGCAATTTCCCAATGGAAATGCAGCTGCAATTTCCTTAATGCCAGGATTAGCAATATTGCCAGGACAGTTCGGAGCTCCGAATTTAAGTGAAATTCAGCCCAACGAAACTGGTAAAATGGAACAACCTCCATCCTGGGGAATGCCCGATCCTGTCCAAGATAAACAACAGCAACACCCGGTAAAAATTTAAGATATTAAAATCAGAATAAATTAAAATCTAAATTCTTATTCAACATCCAACATTCAAGTTCAACTTCGAAATTCTTGGAAATTAAAAACAAAATCTAACCATCAAATTAGGAGGAAAAAAATAAAGGCAACCTTCAAACCCCCTTCTTTTTTTCGCTTTTTATTTTTGAAGATAAAATAAAAAACTTAAGATTAAAGAAGAAGGAAGTTTTTAAAACAAAAATAAAAAAAAAGACGAGAGAAAAAAGAAGGAAGTATATTTGGAGGTTGCCTGAGGGTGGCCATAGGTCAGGGTGAACCCGGAAATTATAAAAAAGTCCGGAAATTTGATTGGCCAGGAAAAAGTTAAGGACTTTAACAAAAATCTTGCGAAATCAGGGAATTTCCATGAAAGGCACTTTAAATAAAATAACTGTAAATGATAATAAATTTAAAAAGTTGGAAACTTTAATTAAAATTTTGTTATTTCCTTTATAAAATATTCTATGTTAAAAATGTTACAAGATTAAGATTCTGGTATTTGACTATTAGTGGCCAGGAAAAAATTATGGAATTTTGAAAATGAAGTTTTGCGGCCACAAATTTATTTTTGTTGATATATGACTGACAATGTAACTTTTCCATTTTTGGTTGAAAATTGTTATTTTTCTGTTGAAAATTCGTCCCTTTTGGAAAAAAACTAATCTTCTTGATTTGAAATTTACTCTTTTTTTTATTAAAAATCCAACTGTTTAGTTAAAAATGCATTTTTTATTGGTAATTCAACTGTTTAGACAAAAATTTGTCTTTGGTTTGAAATTTGATGAACTTTTTTTCTTCATGACCTGAAATATCTTTATTTGTTATGTTTAGTTAGTGTTTCTTTTTTAGTTGAAAGTTCATCTAAGGTTTTGTTAATGCGTGTATTTTGTTAAAAAATCGTCTTTTTGGGTAGAAAATTAATCTTCTTGGTTCAAACTTTGTCTTTTTAATTCAAAAATTGATCTTGTTGGTAGAAATTTCATTTTTTCGTTGTCGAAATATCAACTGTTACATTTTTGGTTGAGAATTCATTTTTCTATTTAGAAAATTCAACCGTTCGGATAAAAATTCAACTTTGTCGGTTTTCATCAAATCTCCACGTTTTGAGACTTGCGAGCGATCAGAATGTACCCGCACGGCGAGCAGATTTTTTATAATATGAGTGGAGAGTTTTGCTTAAATTCGATTGTTAGATTCGTGGTTCTTTTAATTTCCTAGAATTTTTTAGATTTAGAAATAACGAGACTTGAGAAAATGTAGATAAAAATAAGCGAAATTGTTTTTAACGAAAATGAATGTTTGTTTTAGGGATGGAACAAGTGGACCCACTGAATTAGCAAAGTTATCCTGTCAGTACTGCTTTCCTCGCCTCACCTGAACCAATTGCAGACAGACCTGGAATCCGAATCAGTAGACGAAACTGGCATACAAAAGCGCTGTTTCTAGACATCACATTAATTACAATACTACTTACATACCTCGACACATCCACACAAAAACACGTGAGACACAGATATCCACAGCTCCAATATTACTTGTCATAGTAGATGATAAGATGGTAAATCCTTATTGCTATTATCTATTAATACTTATTCGATACCGATATTAAGTGGAAATGGTGCGCGTATCCTACTGCAATCTAAGTAAAGAAAAAAGAATGCGGCTGACGTTGTTTCCTACTACGTCGATTTTTAACCATTGGTAGTTACGTAATCTCTGTCATTCTTCGATATCAGAAAACGCTGACCCTTTCATCTTACCGATGAAGTCGTCAGCTTCTCGCTCTTTCTCTCTAATTTGATAATTTTACTATAAAGCATCTGACTCGTTACGAGAAATTCAAGTATCGCGTTAACGAGTTGCATTTGAATTATCCGGTAACATTGTTTGCGCCAACGAGTTTGAATGTATTGAAAGTTTCGAACGCCACGAGATATAATTCTTTTTCGATTTATTTATGTTGGAAGTACATTTATCTATTATTATCCTCTATATGATTATAATTATTGAATATACGTATGATTCATGTACATAAATAAGAACTCGCTGTGAAATTTCTATTTCTTCGACGCAATCGAAGAAGGCAGAACAGAAGATCGGAGAACTCTCCCTCCTCCCTATGAACCACACGTTACTCTTCCATTTCCAGAGAGCACCAATCGCGCACTCTTTAAATTCTCATTGCATTATTATACCAGCAGCACTGATTGATTGCTTAGCACTATCCGAATCTACGCGTTCCAGACCTGACCACTTTCTCAATAATAAGCCCAAGAAAGAAAAAAAAAAGATCCTCGAACAACATCAGAGGCTACTACGATTTTATCCTCGAGTAAACGAACTGCTACGATCTGGAGATTATGAGCGGCTTGCTCGAACTTCTACTTGAAAAAAGTCGTTGAATTTAGAGGATCATGCACTGGAGGGAACGGAAGATTTCCTTCAAGTAACTAACGGATGGACATGTTTTTAGCCAGAATTTTCTATCAAGGTCGCACGTTATGACGGCCAGGCTCTCGGGGTAAAAAGTCTAGCATTTTGTAGACGTCGAAAGTCGAAAGAGCGCTTTGAACACGAAAGCTTTAAGCGTTCCACGTTATCGATACACTATAAACACATATATGTATATCGAATGCTGTTTGAAATCAATGACTACTGATCATTGTTAAAATGGTAGCGGGCCGTCGATACATAATATAATTCTGCATCCTTAGCGACAGTAATATTATAATACTATTATTGCTATGGTGGTAATATCGTTTATTATTATATTATGGTTATTATTACACACACGTAAGTTTAGAGAAAAAGAATGATATATATAGAGAATATCTACAGCAGAAAACGCGGATCCCGCAGGAATCCAGCGCGATACTAAAAAAGAAAAAGAAAAAAACAGAATACACTCGATGAACAAAATGTTCGCTTCGATGGAACATTTGAGATATACTTTCTTGTGGAGGGGATTTCGGTGAGTGTTCAATATACTGCAATTACGCGGTAATTGAAACAATCCCCCATGTGAGCCTCGACCAAGCTCGTGAAAAAAAAATTATATGAGCGCTTTCGACCTGTAGTTTCAGGGAGCGCTTCGATTATTCTCGATGATTGTTATAATTTAAAGCCTATTTTCAAATTTGATTTACGATAATAACTGCGATATATGATATATAAAACTATTATATGACATATAACAATAAAGCAAATAAATGAATATCTATGTAGAAATTGAATTTTAGACTCCCTGGCTATTTGTCGAAATTAAAAAAAAGTAAGATTTTTTCAGACTTTAACTTCCTCTTAAGGTGATAGATGTCATTGATGATTCGGGGAGATATGTTTGGTTTCTTTGATTTTGGACAGTGCTGATTTTTTAGGATTTTATTCGCGAAAAGCAACATTTATTTATTTTTCACATTCTCATTCATGCGAGTGTAATGTAATCTTTCAAAATTTCTATCTCTGGTTTTTAACGGATCTTTACGTTTCGGCACTCACAGAGTCCAAAAATCATAAAAGTTTCTAGGTGTCTGTATGTATGTCTGTATATATGGTTACCTGAATGTTAGAGCCACACTAACTTTTGAAGGATTTTTTTCAATCGAGTTAGCTTTTGATACACTTCTTAGTTCGTTAAGCAGATATTTCCAACTAAAATTTAAACAAAGTAGAGAATTTAAAAAATTTGAAATTTTTTTCATATTTTAGAAATGTTTGTCATAGTTTCTTATCGGTAGGTAGAAGATTTGCAATATATTCAAATAAAATTTTCAATTTCGAAGGAAATTAGAAAATTAATATACTTTCGAAACTTTTGAAAATCTTCAGAAAAATAGAAAAAAAAATATTTTTCTGATATATTAGGAAATTTCATTAAAATTCTTCACTAGGTATCAAATATATTTATAAACTATGTTAGTTAAATTTTCCGATTAGACAAAAAGTCAACTTCCAAAATTTGAAAATTTTTAAAATGATTTTTAGACATTTTTGTCAACTATTCTGGTTCAGGGCAAAAAGAGATGCAAATGATCCTAATGACATTTTTAATTTCGATAAAAATTTAAAAAGGTACATGCTTTTCAACATTGTAAACGTTTTCAAGAAAAGGAAAAAAAGTTTAATAGATTAAGAAACATGAATCCAAATTTCAACTTGATACAAAATATATATATTTCGAAATTATTCTCATGAAATTTGTTAATTTGACACAAATTCAAAAAGTTGGATCATTTCCAAAAATATATTTTTGTCTTTAAGAGATCCTTAAGTTTAAAGCTGTAGGTGCTTTGAGAACCATTTTAAAAAAATGGGAACAATTTCAGTTCCAATTTATGGCTGTAATTCCTCAGAAGTTTAAATGCAGTTTTCGATTAAAGTTATAATATTTATGATATTTGAAAAAATTTAGTTAAAGCGTACGCATCGAACGTACGAAAACGAGCGCGAAGCGTGAGAGCTTGCTCACTCGGCGTGAAGGACGCGCGCACAGCTAGAAATTGGAATGTGGCAGCGCAACGGGCATGTTTTTGTTTTCGTTCGGTAAATTTTTCTTTATTCTTAAGAGCATGTGACACACTCAAGTACCCATATTGACCTATAGTCCGATATTTTATTTGCCAAAATAGTTCTTAAGATCAACGAAAATTCAGTCAACTGAAAGAGTGAGTTCGCTAATATAGACATTTGAGTGTGTAACATGCCCTTAATGTAATTTTTGTCGCAGTTTTAAAATAATTTTTATTAGATTTTACAAAATAAAAGATCTGAAATATCTTTTCTTTGTTTATGAACGTATGTCAAGGAATCTAAGTATCGATGTTCGGAAGAAATGGTGAGTGACTAATTTTTTCATAGCAAATGTATAAGTTTTGAAGCAATTGTAGTTTTATAAAAAGAATCTACAAGTTAGCGAACCTAATGCAAAATAATATTCTAATTTTGAATAATTGAACATTTAAATTAAACATGAAAAAATCCCATCAACATTGACCAATTTTTATTTTGAGGTTTTCAAACAGAAAAATAATTTAAATCGAAGATTTTACATTCAGGAGAATCAAAATTCAACAAATAGAAAAAGAAGATTTCAAAATGGTAGCAGAGTCAATTTAAAATTATCTTACTTTTGATTTAAAATTATTCAAACCAGACACTTTTCAATGTTTTAATTACAAAATAACTAGCTAATGTTAAAAATATTATCCATAGTCGAAAAATGTTAAATTTAATTTCCTTTGAAAATTGAAAATCTCTAATTAAATATTTAATTTAATGGGAAATCTATTTATTATAGTAGCATAGATATTTTGCAAGTTCAAAGATCCTAATGGTTTTAATTTTGTATCGATTAATAATAATAATAGTAACTTCCAATTTAAATGTATATAATTCTAATTGATTAAGGTACTTAATTTGATTGTAATGAAATTAACAAAATTTCAAAGATTCAAAGTAATACTAGCTCAACTATCAATAAAAACTTGAAAATATTTCCTACAAAAGTATTAAAAATGGGGTACGACTCTCAAAATTTAAATAAGTATTGAGATTGGCTCGCAAATCTAATGGTCCCATTAAATAAATTACTAAATCTATAAAAAATTAGAAGAAAATTGTGTTTATTAAATTTATTTCTGATTTTGATGTCATTTTGTATTTAAAATTTTGAAATATTGAATGATTTAATTGTTCAATTATTTTTTAAATAAACCGTCAAAAATAATTACTGATATAATTTTCGGTAATAGATATATTTATGGAAGAAAGAGTATTTAAATCTTGAGAAAATACTTATTAGTGCACTCATATCAGCTTTTGGGACCACCCACGGTTCGATTGGCTACATTAAGTTTTCCGCAGAAATATTCCAAAATCTCCGCATTTTTATAGAATGATTCTTAATTTAAAAAAAAATGAGTAAACCAGTCCATAATATGGTAATTTTCCACTACGTAGAATTCGTGTTTTTTTTAGAAATTCAAATGCTGATATGTTAATAATACCTCCGGCTATGATACTTGGTTATTAAAAAGTAATTGAGCGTGTGGATTCCATAACGTCCTTAGCGCTCGGACTCGCTTTCCTAGTACCATGTGCCTTGCGTAAACGCGGAAAAATTTCCAAAAATGAACCACTTCGGAAATTCACTACGCAAAAAATATGACTATATGCGGCTCGACGAGCCGCACCTCTTTTATGATGAAATTATTTTAATCAACTTGATAGTTTTTTTACTAAAAATTAAAAACCGGAAATTTTCGTTTTACCGAAATCAACGACTTTTTAAGCCAAACTCGCGAAAACTAGGCTTCTGTTCCGTTTTCTTTCCCCAAATAAAAAAAGCCCTTCTGATGCCAATTATGTTTTGATAGTAGATTTATTTTTTATATTTGCAACATAAAAATTATTGCAAATCATTACTGTCAGGAATCGTTTCCTCAGTCTTTGACGGACAAAAGTCTGCAGGGAAGTTTCGCGCACAGACAACTTCCCGTGGCAAAGTTGTTCCTTGATGTTTCAGGAAAACTTTGACCAAATTTGAGCTAAATCGTTCTTTTTTTATTAAGAGATGCAAGCGATTTTTTATTTCCGCACGCGCACTGGACACGAGTCGACCGACGCTCTCGTACCGACCACAGTCGTCTAGAATAGGCATTTACTGTTCATAATCGCCCACTAATTAATAAAATAATTAAAACCAACTAGCCACCAGAAACAGAATGGAATATAATATAGGAGTAGGTGGGAGGACTAAGTCTGTAAATGAATTGTGAAAGTTTTGTTTTGAATTATAATAAGCAGTTTTTTACAAAGCGTAATAGAAAAATTTGGTATTGCATATATTTCATTATCAGCCCCCCTCCCCTTCTACTGCGGTTAATCCCTGGAATCCATGAGACAGTAATAATAATATGTATAATTTACAAATTTGTTTTGAATTTTTTCAAGAATATTTATATAACCTTAAAATCAAATGAACAAATAAATCTAAAAAAGAAATGTTATTTAATTGAAAAGAGCAGAGGGAAGTTGAATATTTAAGAAGAACCCATCACATTTCTTCACTTACATAAGAGAAGACAGTCATAAACAATTATAAATTAATGATAGAACTATTTTTTGTTCAATTTACATTGATTATTACCATAATAAGTGAAAAGCGGATAAAAAGGTTAAAAATTTAAAAAAAACGCAACTTTCCAGCATTATTCAAATTAGGTATCATTAGCAATTATATTAAGTTATTTACAAAGTTAATTTTTCGACATTAATTAATTATCCACATCACTCTAATTGTAAATTGGACAAGCAGTTAAAAATTTCAGATAAAACCGTAACTTTCTAGCATTATTGAAATTGAATATTATTAACAATAATAATAAATTATTTAAGCAATTATTTTTGTTAACAATAAGTATCGCCTAAGTTTAATTGAAAATTGGACAAAAAGTTTTGAAAAAACCGCAAACCAGTGGGTACAAAATTTGGCGACGTCTTTAGGACATCGTTACGACATCTTTACGACAACTTTACGACATCCTATGTCACACCTTACCGACATGGACATGGGATGTCGTAAAGTTGTCGTAAAGACGTCGCCAAACTTTGTGCTCACTGGGAACTTTCCATCTCTATTGTAAGAGAAAATTTCTGAAAACAATTATAAATTATTTAAACAATTTATGTAAGGATCTAATTATGAGTTTGAAGTGGTATTTCATATATTAGCAACAGTTTGCATTTAAAAATCTTAAAAAATACTAATTAGCAGCCAAAATGCGCAAAACTAATTTTTTCAGTTATGGAGTTTTTTCAGGACCTTATAAAATAGACTTGTGTTGGTGGCATGTCGAAAATAATACTTTATTTGTATTCTATAGTTCATTCTGAAGAGAAATGTTGATTTTCTATACTTCCAGCTGATGGTGTCTTTTTCTGTATTTTTCTTTATTTGTTTATGTATTGTTGCTCAGTGACAAAAAATTAAAAATCCCGAAACAAAGTTCTCTTAAAAATTTAATGCTGAAAATTTCTAAACAAAAAACTTTGAAATCAGTTAAAAAATACGACCTGTGGGCGATTATGAACAGTAAATTTCTATTCTAGACGACTGTGGTCGGTACGAGAGCGTCGATCGACTCGTGTCGAGTGCGCGCGCGGCAATAAAAAATCGCTTACATCTTTTAAACAACAAACAAAAAAACTATTTGGCGCAAATTTGGTAAAAGTTTTCCATAAACATCAAGGAACAACTTTGCCACTGGAAGTTGTCTGTCCACGAAA
The DNA here is from genome assembly GCF_010883055.1 of Belonocnema kinseyi. Taxonomy (NCBI): domain Eukaryota; kingdom Metazoa; phylum Arthropoda; class Insecta; order Hymenoptera; family Cynipidae; genus Belonocnema; species Belonocnema kinseyi. The sequence continues at coordinate 85,416,375 of NC_046664.1, read as the reverse complement.
CTTCCCTGCAGACTTTTGTCCCTCAAAGTCTGAGGAAACGATTCATGACAGTAATGATTTGCAATAATTTTTATATTGCAAATATAAAAAATAAATCTACTCGAGCCGCATATAGTCATATTTTTTGCGCAGTAAATTTCCGAAGTTGGTAATTTTCGGAAATTTCTCCGCGTTTCCGCAAGGCACAGCGTAATAGGAGAGCAAGTCCGAGAGCTGAGGACGTTATGGAATCCACACGCTCAATTAGTAACTGCTTGAGCCAACTCAATAGAGAAATGCATTTTTTCACCATTCTCAGTAGACAGATTTAATTTCTTTAGCACAATGCCTCTTATGATACTATATTATCCGACAAGAACTGTTGATTATTTTAACAATTTTTAAAATAAAATTAGCTTGATTTAGGCATTTATCAAAACATCTAAATAATGCTTAAAATATTCTCAGTTCGGTGAACATATTTGTTCTCCAGCAATTCTAAATTATTCTGTTTGCATTTGTTTATTAAAACACAAAAAAATACTACAAATTATTACCTAGTAGTAAATATAGTAGCAGATTTTTACGTGTAAGATATAAAGAATTGAATCCTTTGAAATAACGAAAACTTTCGCCTTTTTTAACAACTGAATTTTCATTATTTATATTTCTTAGCACATATTTAGCGTTTTTTCGGTGTGCGATCAAAAGTTTGGATACTCCTTTTTTTGATGATTGATTAAATTCTCTTAATTTTTAATATTTCAGAGCTAAAATTATTTCTCTTTAAAGGATTAAATGCTCTTAAAAATTCTGTAGGAAATGAGCCCAGGATGAAGCCTGTTTGTCTAATTTCAAGTAGATATTGCGAGAATAGTATATATTTTAATGTTTTCTTACATTGTCAATAACTTCCTCAATAATCAATATTTTGTTATGTCTTTGGCTCATTTTGAAGATATTTTTCTACAGTATTGCAACAGCTTATTAGTATGAAACAACTTTAAGTTCTTGCACTGTGATAGGATTTATTCTTTACGCTCATAACGCTATTGCGATACTGCAGAAAAATAGCTTAAGTTTTTGCACTGTGATAAGATTTTTTTGTTAGATTTACGCTCCTGGGCTCCCCTGGTCCTGGGCTCATTTTCTACAGAATTTTTAGAGTATTTAATCCTTTAAAGAGAAAAAATTATTGCTCTGATGTATTTAATATTAAGACAACTTAATCAATTGTCAACAAAGAGGTGGATCCAAACTTTTGAACGGTAGTGTATATACAGGGTGTCTAAACCGTCTCGGGACGGTTGGATATTTCCTCAGGTAAATAATTTTCAAAAAAGTGAAGGTTATTCCTGAAGTAAATTTCAACGGGGAATTCAATGGTGACCTTCATTTTGACCTTGAAGTTGACACGCATGGCTTTTTGAAGGTCAACTTTGTTTTTTAAAATGGAAACCCCCTTTTTTACTTCGGCAATCGATAGAGCGGAAAATTCTACGTTTAGTTACGTGCCCAAGTCATAGGTCAATTGTAACGTCGAAGGTCAGTTAGAGGTTATTTGAAATTGACGAAGTTTTCCAAGAGATCAATGTAATTCCTGAAGTAAATTTTAATGAAGAATTCAATAGTGCTTTTTATTTTGACCTTGAAGTTGACCTCCATGACTTTTTGAAGGTCAACTTTGTTTTCTTAAATGGAAACTCCCTTTTTTTACATCGGAAATCGATAGAGCGGAAAATTCTACGTTCAGGTACATACCCAAGTCATTGTTCAATTGTAACATTCAAGGCCAGTTAGAGATTATTTGAAATTAACAAAGTTTTCCAAGAGGTCAGTGTAATTCCTGAAATGAATTTCAACGAGAAATTCATTGGTGAACTCTGTATTGATCTTGGTTACAGCGTTTTGAATACTGTAAAATCATAAGGAAATTTTTCATTAAAAGTCCCAGGTGTTCTGGTGAGAGTTCTGTTCCTCCCTAAAGAGTTATACAGTCCTATACCGTTTTTCAATACCTAAGTCAATACCTAAGACGATACCATGAGTCCTATACCGTTTTTCCGTACGAATATTACGAATCGAAATTAAATTTACGTATTACGAGTACATACTTACTATCTTTCGCTAAAAGGTTATTATGGCGCAAGCTAAACTTTCGGAACGAGAGAGGGTATCTGTATTAATGATGCGTGGTTGGGGAGGTTGAGTTCGATCTTATGATCAAGTTCGTTTGCTTTTTAATCGCCCTTTTCGTAATGGAGAAGAGTTAAATCCTGTCTAAAAATCAACAATTGAAAGAACTGTCAGGCACTTTATGAATCATGGATTTATCAAGGACCTTCAGATAACTGGTCGGCCAAAATCTGCAGTATCTGAGAAGATGCAGATGGACATAGCCCAAGCATTTGTTGAAAACCCACACCTTAGTTTACGTCAAGCTAGTGATGAGCGTGACGCTGCTCCTGAGGCAGTGCAAAATATTTTAAAACGCATTAATTTCCATCCTTACAAAGTTCATCTGGTACAAGAGCTCAATGAAGACGATCCTGATGGTTGGGTTGAATTTTGTGAAATTATGATGGACAGAATTGATAGAGATCCTCTTTTCTTATACAATACAGTATTTTTAGATGAATCTACTTTCACTTTAAAAGGTAAAGTTAACAGGCAAAGTTGTAGATATTGGTCCGACACAAGTCCTGATTGTATGTTGGAGAATCACACACAATATCCGCAAAAGATTAATGTTTGGGCCGGTATCTTGAATGATACATTGATAGGCCCTTTCTTCATCAATGGTAATCTCAATGCCCGTGCATATGAAGAGCTTCTCAGAAACCAAATTGTACCAAGAATAAGGGAGATTGCAGGCGATAATTTTCATAATATTTGGTTCCAGCAGAACGGAGCAGCGGCTCATTACGGTAGGGACTTTCTAGTATATTTGGATACTCAGTTCCCTCAAAGGTGGATTGGAAGAAGGGGTGAAATCCAGTGGATTGCTAGATCGCCTGATCTGACGCCTCTAGACTATTTTTTTTGGGGTTATTTAGAGAGCAAATTATGCTCAACGCAACCGCAAAGCTTAGACGAATTACGGAATCGGATTCTGCAACAGGCTACTTTGAATGATAGGGAGATGATTCGTAATGCTATAACTCATTTTTACAATCACATAGCTTTTTGTCAAGAAGCTCAAGGTTTTTAGTTCGAACATCTTCACTGAAGCGTGAGAGGCAAGGGGACTCACGTTAATCAAGCACACCGACGCGTGAGAGGCAAGGGGACTTGCGCTAATCAAGCACCCCAAAGGAAACAGAATTTACTACGTCCACGTCGTCGTTCCTGGGTAATGTTAAACGTAAACTGATTGGAAAAAACCTTGAAGATCATCGCCAAGATCAATACAGAGCTCACCAATGAATTTCTCGTTGAAATTTACTTCAGGAATTGCATTGACCTTTTGGAAAACTTTGTTAATTTCAAATAATCTCTAACTGACCTTGAATGTTACAATTGACCTATGACTTGGGTACGTACCTGAATGTAGAATTTTCCGCTCTATCGATTGCAGATGTAAAAAAGGGGGTTTCCATTTAAAAAAATAAATTTAACTTTTACAAAGCCATGAAGGTCAACTTCAAGGTCAAAATAAAGGCCACCATTGAATTCCACGTTGAAATTTACTTCAGGAATTACACTGACCTCTTGGAAAACTTCGTTAATTTCAAATAACCTCTAACTGACCTGGAACGTTACAATTGACCTATGACTTGGATACGTACCCGAACGTACAATTTTCCGCTCTATTAATTGCAGATGTAAAAAAGGGGGTTTCCGTTTAAAAAAACAAAGTTGACCTTCAAAAAGCCATGAAGGTCAACTTCAAGGTCAAAATGAAGGTCACCATTGAATTCCTCGTTGAGATTTACTTCAGGAATGACCTTCAATTTTTTGAAAAAATATTTTACCTGAGGAAATATTCAACCGTCCCGGGACTTTTTAGACACCCTGTATGATTCAGGAATATGTTATCATCGAAAATTTAACTAAAATCCGCGGAATCTACATTTTAATTAAAAGTTTTGCACCGAGAAGACGATTAAGGGAACAATGATTTCTTTTGAAGGAAAGTTGAATTCACCAGGATGTACATTTTTATTACTATTTCTTTTTGATGTTTGAATATCACTTGAATCCTACTAGAATAGTGCTTTTCTTCTTATTTCATAAATTTAGATTGATAGGAATTGGTTAAATTACATTACATATAACGATCTGAATGAGCGCGATAAGCTTGCTCTTTATTTACTATTATTACAGATGAATATTTCTTACTGTAATAAACAATTTCTTTGTATAGAATGAAATAATAGTCAAAAAGTCTTATAAAATTTGGATGAATTAATAATTTTATATGTTTAGAGCTGACGGAAATGATCTAGAAGCTTATTTTATACCTGTTCTAGCACGAAAGTGAATAAAATTCTGCGCCTAATAAGCCCAATTTGAAAGCAAAATGTCATGTTAATGAAAAGATTTTTCAAAAAGACGTCAAATTTCAATGTTTTTGAAACATTGAAATAACTCTGGAAATTTTGTATAAAAATGTTGAAAATGTTCAAGTAATGTTTGTACTCAAAACATAATTTAAACAATATTTTTATAAATATAAATAAAATTCATTAAAATATGACATGTAGCATATATATTTTTAAATGTTTGTAAGTATTTACACACTTAAAATTTGGTGACTTTTTTAACCAAGTTCGACTCTATGGCAGAATCTAAGAACAAAATTCTGAAAATATCAATTTAATAAAATACTGCTGAGACTAATTGTCTTTAAAATGAGGCCATGAAAAAGCCAATAAAAATTACAAAAATACCTCATTCCTGCAATTTTTAATTAAATATTTTCAAACGCTGCTGGAAAAAGAAGTTTGAATTAAGAAATCATTTGATAGTCCCAGACGTTCAGAATTAAAGAAATTAAATAAAAATGGCGGCCAAGTAAATATTCTAAAACTTGGTTGATTCAGTAGTTTTCTATTATATATTTTAAAACCGTATTATAAAAAGAAGTTTGGTTTTAGAAGTCATCCAGTGACCCCAGAAGTCCAAAATTCTGAAACATTTTAAAAAGCCGCCATCTTGGATTTAATTCTCCTCGAATTCTGGGATCATAGGAAAATTCTCAAAGTAAACTTCTTTTTATAGCAACCTTTACAGATATTTAATTGACAAATACAGAAATGAGTTAGATATATTTGTCGGCCAGTTATATATTCCAAAAATAACTATTTTTAGAATATGAAATTCGCCGCTATCTTGGAATATTTCAAAATTTATTTTGCTACGGACTGTTCACTCCCAATAATTTATTCTAATTTTTTACAATTTTTAAACATAGAAATTAATTACTATAGAAATTAGGATATTCTTAGCATTACATAGGTATTATTATTCTATGTCGATAATTGATTTGAATAAAATCTGAAAAAGTACGTAAAGTAAACGATTTGGCACAATTTTCTCTATGTTAATGGAGTATCTAGAGTGATGGGTAAGTATTAACTGATTTCAATAAAATTTGGAGGACATTCTATTTTTGCGCATTGACGTCAGAATCGTGAGTAGTATTAAATAATCATTCTTGTCCTTACTATAAAATTCTAGTCCTTTGATTCTCAAAATTGTTATTAAAACACGTTGTTCGAGCGAACAGGTTTTTTTGTGTATCTATTGTGAAATATATAATTTATAAAAAATGCTCTAATGTGGTTTGAAGTTCATGTGGACCCCCAAAAGTGAGGAGGACTGCTATTTAGCAGCCACTTCTTTTTTTAATTTTTGTGGCTTTTACCCAGTGGGCACAACATTTGGCGACGTCGTTACGACATCTTTACGACATCCTATGTCCATGTCGTTAAGGTGTCTTTACGATATCGTAAATAAGTCATATGATCTGACGATGTCTTTACGATATCGCAAAGACACCGAAACGGCATGGACATAGGATGTCGTAAGGTTTTCGTAAAGATGCCGTAACTATGTCGTAAAGACGTCGTCAAATTTTGTGCCCACTGGGTAAGTGTTTTATGTAATTTTTCGTACGCTTAAAAGAGAAATATTTTACCATTATAAAAATTGTAATAGGGTAAGTGTGGGTATTACTGCGGACAAAAAGTCAAGACGACTTTTGAAGATAAAAAAAAGTGTTTGAATGACGCATTCGTTACGCATTAATTTGTGAATCAATATTTGGCATTCAATTAATATAATTCAATTGGTAAACCCTGAAAAGAAATCAAATTCACGTGAAAAATGCGAATATAAAAAAATGTTCATTGTAGACCTTTACGATGCGTTTACGATATCGTAAAGACACGGACATAGGATGTCATAAAACTGTCGTATAGATGTCGTAACGATGTCGTAAAGATGTCGCCAAATTTTGTGTCCACTGGGTGGTAATAATTCGATTTTAATTTAAGTGAAGTTGCAAATGTTTTGGGAAATTTAAGTTATGCTTGCTTATAAATTTATTAAAAATTGTTTTTAAATGACAATATTGTAACATTAGAGATACACTGCGATCTTGACAGGCATTATCACTGGCGACTAAGAAAGGTTAGTTTAAAGGTTATGATATAGCGCCTAGAAAACCGCAGTAAATCCATTCATCAAGACAATGCCTTGATGTGTGCCGAATACTGCTTTGGTAAAAAATGTATTGAATAAATTAGTTAAAAACATAGATACTTGAGTTGATTCATTGGTGATAAGTATAAATAAATCACACAACAATTTTGTGAAATGCTTCAAAGCATTATATACATTCAGAACATTCTAAATCATTATTTATATTTAAAACGGCAGTAAATAGAGCATCCGCAGTAATGCCCCCTACTTTACAATTATTTTTTTATCATTAATATATTAAATCTTATGAAGTTCCTTGAAGATTATTGAAATCCTGAGAATTCGTTATATTTGAATTAATTTAGGTTCTTTGTATGTTTTGTATCTACTTGAATGATTTGAGTTAAATATGTCATTGTAAGATTTCTAGGAAATAATCTATCAAAAATTATTTTATTGTTACAAAAATATCAGTTCTTTATTACATTTTTAAAATATATAATATACAGTATACAATGTACAATATTGATAGTAAATGTATATAGGCACTTATATACCCAGTGGGCTTAAAATTTGGCGACGTCTTTACGACAACGTTACGACATCTTTACCACAATTTTAGGACATTCTATTTCCGTGTCGTTACGCTGCCTTTACTACGATATCGTGAAGACATCGTGAGATCATACGACGTTTTTACGATATCGTAAAGGGACCTTAATGACACGGAGATAGGATATCATACAGTTTTCATAAAGCTGTCGTAACGATGTCGTAATGACGTCGCCAAATTTTGTGCCTACTGGATAAGGTTGAAGCCTGATATCAAAGATGCGAATCCAGAGAGCAGTTGGAGAATTAATAATAAAATAAACGCCATATATTCCTAATTCGATGGGAAATTGTAAACTGGATATCGTGGAGCGAAAGGTTCTTTAATTCCCATAACATATTCGGATTCATCTTCGTCTTTAAGGTTTTGAGCTCCAAACAATGATTCTTCATAGGATGGTGCAACTGAAATTTTTTTTACCTATTATTCTGGAACTGCGTGTTTCATATTCTATATTATATGAAGACGTAATTTAATCAATAGTATAAAATGCGAGATAAAATGAAATACATAGAAAACCAAAATTGAAAGTCACCACATTTAAAATATTTTTCAGGTTGGAAAATATAAAAATGCTTTTTAAACGAAATATATTTATATAATAAGAAAAGCATATAAAAATGGTTGATATTAAAATGAATGTAAATATAAGAATCAGCTATTGTTTAATTGTTAGCCCTGCACGCAGGAAACTTTTCAATTTGATATACGTGAATTCGATAAAAATAATTTAGATTGTATGATAACCTTCAAACTGAAATCTTTAAATGCAGAATTTATAAATAAAAAACTTTGAAAGTCAAGCAGGCAGGGTGAACGCGAGGTGCGTGCATCAAACTGAGGTAAACTTTCCGTGGTGAATCGAAGCCCAGTGGGCACAAACTTTGGCGACGTCTTGACGACATAGTTACGACATATTTACGACAACTGTACAATATCCTATGTCCATGCCATTAAGGTGACGACACGGACATAGGATGTCTTAAAATTGTCGTAAAGATGTCGTTACGATGTCGTAAAGACGTCGCTAAATTTTGTGCCCACTGGGAGATATGTCCGGCGGAATCCGCTAGAGGCAGCACGTTACTTGCGTGTAACCACGGAAATTTTACCTCAGTTAAGATTCATCGGCTGACTATGACCATGACTTGCAATTTCGCGTTAATCTGAATTACCTATCGATGATATGACGGCGGCAGCGTAATCAGGAGGTCCAAAAGAAGGCGTGGAAGGCGAGGTCAAAGGAGACGTTACTAGGGGAATAGTTCCTATGATGACTAGAGCAGCAATTTTCAAATTGGAATTATACCTAAAAAAATCATTTTTAAAATGAAAAAGTGGTTCTCTCTAAAGTAGAGAGAAACAAAATTAATTTAAAAAATACGGGAACCACATAGTTTAATTCTTTATCTTTTATAACGGGTAGTACATATATTACGTAACGTTTTTTTGGATAATTTTTGGACCCTCCCTCCGCCCTTCCCCGTTGTAATGCTACCATAATAATAGACGATGGTCACCCCTGCCCCCCAATTGTAACTTTCATTAATCTGATTTTTGCACTATAAATACAACGTTCTTAGTGAGATTTTCCGTCATTACTGGTAAATGTGATACGTGTACAAAACCTCTTAAATCCAAATTTTGAAAGATTATACTTTCGTAACTATAAATAAAGGTAATTTCTATGTCCAGGCATAAGCGACGCCCCCTTTCTTTTTGCAGCTTCCACTTTCCAGGTCCGTACGTTTAGACTCAGCCGTGTGATAAGCGTAGATAAACGTACGGAATATCTGGAAGTTTAGACGTGGCCATAAATTTAAAATCCATTGATGAATCAAAAAACAGTAGTTAAAAATTATTGTTGTTAATTACCCTGTCGTAATTATTATCATTTAAAATAATAAAAATGTAAGATATTTGAAAAAACAACGTATATTGATGCAAAATACAATATATTCCTTCATTCTTAAAAAACAAAAGGTGCTTTATGTAGCAAAAATTCAACGAAGTGACTCGTCTCAAAATTCAGGATGATGAGTTCATCTCAGTTTCTCTACAAATAATTTATTGAAGCAATAACTAATGACAGAGGTGCCATCATTATGTTGTAATAAACAAGTTAACAACGGATTTGGATTTCATTACAATTTTTTTTTAATATAAAATCATGTTAAAAAAAATTTTCATCAAGCTGGAATTTTATGATATATCAACAAAAGTATCACAGATATTTTTTCTTGCTTATTTATAGAAACTTATATTTTGTTTTGCACATAAAAAATATAACTTTTAATTATGCTCATTATATACATTTTTTACTGTTTTGAAGAGGCAAATTTTTTATTTCTTTGAATAAAGACAAGAACAAAATTGCCTCACCGACCTAAGGGATGCAACGATGTAAACAAAAGAAAAAACGCATTTAGTAATTTAAAAACATCCCCTGAGTAAAAAAAATAGTACTGTGTTTTGTTCCCAAATATCTGGTTATATTTACGTTAATACACATTTGACATAGTATTGGATATATTTGACATAGTATTAGATATATTTGGATAATATAAAAAACTCGCCTAAAAACCATAAAAATTGCGATTTCTACGGCGCACGGTAAAAAATTGAGCTGTTACAGGGATATTATTCCTTATTATAGCTAAACATTTAGTTGAAAACGAACGAACGAATTTAGAAAGATCCCTGGATCAGCGAAAATGAATATCTTTGACCATTTTCCATATACCAGGGATATAGCATAGTCGAACCCCGAATAAGTATAACTATAATAGGAATATTAAGAATAGGTGTCTGAAGCAATTATCGGAAGAGCGCCGGTGCATTATGGGAGCAGCGAAATAAAATAGCGACGGTCTAATCGGGAG
>NC_046664.1:85402764-85406153 GCF_010883055.1 Belonocnema kinseyi | reverse complement strand
AACTTTCGAACTTAGCAATTTTGTCCAAATTACTGATTTACGAGAACAATTTACATAAAGTAACTGAATGTTTAACTCTTCTAACTAAAGGTTTTACCTAATTCAAGCGTACATTTTCTTTGATTTTAATATATTCTCGATTCACTCGTTCGCCTCAAGAATTTTTTTTCCGTGCGGTATTATTGGTAGCGGCTGACTGTAATTTCGAAGTCCCCAGTGGGCCCAAAGTTTGGCGACGTCTTTACGACATCTTTACGACAATTTTACGACATCCTATGTCCATGTCGTTAAGGTGTCTTTACGATATCGTAAATAAGTCGTATAATCTGACGATGTCTTTACGATATCGCAAAGACACCAAACGACATGGACATAGGATGTCGTAAAGTTGTCGCAAAGATGTCGTAACGATGTTGTAAAGAAGTCGCCAAATTTTGTGCCCACTGGGTCAGCGTGAGAGTAGAGGAAGCGTCTGTCTCAGCGAGCTCGAGCAAGGATGAGGGGAAGCGGCCTCATCCGTAGCGGCCTTATTGGTAGCTTCGACTGTACTTTTTAAACCAATAGAATTTATTTCATATTTTGAAAACTTTAAAAAAAGTTTTCAATTTTTCAAACTTTAAAAACTTTCAATTATTTCTTAAATTGATTATGCTTTATAAAATGTTACGTAACATTTTTTGAACCCTCCCTCATTGTAATAGGACCTTAACAGATCCTCGACCACCCCCCGCCCTCAAAGTGTTAGGTAATATATGGACGACCACTAACGTGCGTTTGGCTTCTCGCATATTCAGAATATTGACCGATTTATTTAAAAACGTTCATACGTTATTACGGGTCCAAAACTACACTTGCCAGCCTTGGCAGTAACCGGATCTTTTTCATTACATTTTTTTTATATCAACTTTTACTTACGATCCATTGACAAATGCTTTCAATCTTAATATATATTGAATATCTATAATACCGCAGTTATTCAAATTTGATGGTGGGAGTGGTGGAACTCTCATTGATTGCTCATAAATAACAATGTCACTATCCTCAATCACTTTACTAACTTCAGTTATTATTATTCGCTTAGTTCTGGTTTCGGATCGTGGACTAGTGACACGATAAGTGATGTGCTGAAAATTGAAAAAAAATTATAAATTTCACATCTTTTTAAAAATTCGTATTAAGTTTAAAGTAATAAAATTGGATGATTTAAAAGCTTTAAAAATGAACAAATTTGCTCAAAGCGAAAATAATGTAAAACATTTTAAAACATAAAATATCCTTTAAAAGAATCTGTATAACCTTTTCTAATGCCAATCTTACAAATTGGACTTCAATTCCTTGTACATTTTCAACATAGACATGGATTGGAATTGATTGTCCGGAAACGTATCCTCTCGCTGGTAATGAAAAATTAACAGTAATTGGTGGTGAGGTACAAAAGCAGCCAAAGGTTTTAGATTCCTCTACCATAACAGGCCCCTGTAAAATTAAAAAATGACAAATTGTACAATTATTTGATACAATATGGAGATTTCATAAATTTCATTTCATAAACGTCATTCTCGTAAAGTTTCAGACGAACATAAAGTTTTTGGACGCCAGAAGGAAATTTTCAAATGAAAGATTTTAATTTTTGTTCATATCGCATTTTTTGAGAAAAAAAATGTTTTTTCAAATCGAATAAGGGAATAATACTCATTAACAATGAAGGTCCTAATAATCGTGAAACTTGGTTATAATAGCAATGTATTATTCAGAAGCATGTTAAAAGTAATATTTAATGATAAAACGCATTAATCTTTTGCATTTTATGGTATTGAATGAAACTTCAGTTTACTCGAATTAGATAAAACGCAAGAAAATTGGCGTTGCGATCACTTGGACCTCATAATTTTATTTTTGCTTTCATATTACATAAATTTTCTCGAATTTAGAGATTTCTCTTGGGTAATTATTTTATATTACCATATGTGATGATTGACTTGAAATTATATTTTAAATGAAAATATATATGAAATTAATAAAATTACCGAAGCTCTGGGATCTGAATTGAGGTCGAACGGGGATACAACTGAGAATGCAACTTTAGTTTCATGATTGAATTTCCATGGTCGATCAATGATACCTTTAATTGTATATCTAACATGACCTAAATCAGATTCGAAGCTGCTGGGTATATCTTGTGGTAAATTAAATTCAAAAGGATACACATATTCACCAGGAAACAATTCAACCTCCCCACCTGTGTATTACAGTAAGTACAATTTAATTTTTATTGAATTATTAATTGTATGCTTTTTGCTAAAAAAATCCTTTATCAGAATCAAGAATTTCTTTCTCTCTGAATATTTCGTAATTCTTTTCACTGTGTTTCTCAAAGCTTATTAAAAAATATATACATATTTATTTATCTAATGAAAATAAAATTTTATCAACAAATAATGAATTATGGTAGAACAACAAAGAAAATAAATTTAAAATTCATTAAAATATTGTCTGCGTTCCTTCTTTTTTATTGATATATGTTGGTATTTTTCAAAGGACCCCACAGCAAATGTACATGAAATGGCTTTTGGTCGATTTTGATTAAACTTCGTAAAATTGTAGTTCTCAATGTCTCGATCAAAAGTGTTATGGGGCACAAAGTCCGAAAATGAACAGTTTTCAAGTTATAGAGGGTTAAACATCCAACCCTTTTAAGAAACATTACCAAATATCTCGAAATCTGCAGCTCTGCGAAAAAAATGTTCCCTATGAAAGTTATTGGGCTCTAACGGGGAAATGCTAAGAAAGTCATGGCCTTAAGACACAGGTCATTTTTCAAGGCCATTCAATATGAAATTGTCATTTATTGCTAATATTCAGCCAATAAAAAATATAAAATGGGTGTTGGCGCGCGCAACGCGCAGGTGTAATAAAGCCCCATTAGTACTTTTATAATCATAAGAACCAATAACTCGAGAGCTCTGCTATCATTTTTGTGCGAGTCATTTTGTGTTCACAAAGGACGGGAGATATGTTTCTGAGTACATATTCCCCTTACAGCGGGCCAGTTTGGTACACTTATTTTGGCTGTTCTTTTGTTTTCTTTTCTTTTGCCCTCATTGGCTAGATAATGACTAAATCTCGCTCATGTCTTGCCTTCATTGGCTAAATAATGACTAAATCGCACCTATGACTTGCCTTCATTGGCTGGCCGTTGACTAAGTCATTCTCATTCCTTGGCTTTATGGGTTCTACGAGGGTGGATTGATAAGTTTCCGGCCTGACCAAGAAAAACAACGTTTTTCAGAATTTTTTTTTTTATTTCTCAACATAATCTCCTCCAAGGCTGATACATTTCTCATAGCGGTGTTCTAGTCTAGTAATGCCATCTCTATAGAATGATTCGT
>NC_046664.1:85387947-85402664 GCF_010883055.1 Belonocnema kinseyi | reverse complement strand
GCTATCTAAGGATGGTACTATAGAACGCCACCTCAAGGTAGGCCTAGTGGCGCCATCTCTTGGTCAGGCCGGAAACTTATCAATCCACCCTCGTATATTGATTTCCTCTTCATATCTTTCTTTATTGGCTGAATATTAGCAATGAATGACAAGTTTACATTAAATGACCTTGAAAAATGACCTGTGTCTTAAGGCCATGACTTTCTTTGCGTTTCCCCGTTAGAACCCAATAACTTTCATAGGGAACATTTTTTTCGCAGAGCTGCAGTTTTCAAGATATTTGGTAATGTTTCTTAAAAGGATTGGATGTTTAACCCCCTATAACTCGAAAACTGTTTATTTTCGGACTTTTTGCCCCACAACACTTTTGATCGAGACATTGAGAACTACAATTTTATGAAATTTAATCAAAATCGACCGAAAGCCATTTCATGTACATTTGCTGTGGGATCCTTTCAAATTTCATCAAAAATTTCTTTAGTCTTTATTAGAGTATTTATTTATCTAGTGAAAAATTATGTATATTTCTTTTTCTCAAATTGTGTTAGAAACGGTCAAACAGATCCCTGAAATTGTAGCCTGAAAATTGTAAGCTGTTGTCAGAAAAGGTAATAAAATGAAAAAGTAAATACAAGTTGAGAAACCATCCTACAGAAAATGAACAATATGTACTCCTTTTTGTAATAAAAAATAAAATTTGAAACTCTTTACATTTGAAAAATAGCACCTTCATGAGGCACAAAAAATTTATTTCATTTGAAGTTTGTTAAGTTAAATAATAAATATATAATTGAATGCCTTAGCAGCATAAGCATGGTCTGGGTGTGTTCGCTCTTATATGATCCATATTGCGGGGGCAAGTGACCGATATACACACACGATACCCAACAATTTACATATATGCACTTCATATGCACAAAACTCTTGCCCCGCCTGAGACTGGCAAATAATTCTCAAGTATTTTGATTGGTTCTCAATTAGTGTAGACATATGTCCAATGTCCTTGTATTCATGCTCACGTGAACTGTACTGTCATTTGTGGTTTACTTTTATTTTTAATTGCGGAATAATTACACTTCCTCTTAGCGATTTTCATCCAAACTCAAATGCTATACATTTACAGGGTGGACCATTTTAATCTGTCGCGGGAAATATCTCAGAATATACGTCAAATACCGAAAAATGTTTCAGACAAAAGTTGTAGGGGACAATAGGGATCATGTATTGGTACGAAAGACTTCGACCTTGAAGGCGATGTTTAAAGTCGCTTGAAGGTGAAAGTGAATTATTTGTAATGGAAACCCCTAGTTTTGAAGCAAAAATGAATTAAATTCTACGGATTCAAAATGCGAAGCTTCTGCCGTGTACTATTATCGAGGTCAAATAAACATCCAAAGATTGGCCAACAGGCCAAACATCACCAACCTTGGATTTTTCATGGTCAGAAACGTCCTATTTTTAGCACTACCCACGAACAACGACGTAGACGTAATAGGTTAAAGTTCCCTTTGGGGTGCTGGTTTAAAGCGAGTCCCCTTGCCCCTCACTACTCGGGGTGCTTGATTAAAGTAAGCCCCCTTGCCTCTCACTTCTCGGGGTGCTTGATTAAAGTGAGCCTTTCCAGTACGTGGAATGGCTGCACAAGCAGCCATTATATCATATAGCACAGTATATCCATTCCATCATATCTTCACATGTCGTTGGCGGCTGCTCAAACACAATGTTTTTCAAATAACCTAAAAGATAAAAATCCGGCGAAGTTAAGTGTGTTGAGCAAGCGGGCCACGGAATTGGACCACCACATCCAATCCATCGGTTTGGGTATTGTTGATTTAGAAATGCCCTTACTATCCGCGTGTAATGTGGTGGTGCATCATCTAATTGCACCTACATTCTTCTTCTGGTCTCGAAATCGACATTTTCAAGTAAACCAGGTAAATGGTCTCTCAAGAATGCCAAAAAATTAAATTGATTTACAGTGTCATCGAAAAAATATGGACCCATCCGATAGCCATTCAAAATTCCGCAAAAACATTGAGGCTCCAAAGATGCTGGTGATCAGCAGTTCTTTACCAGTGTGGATTAGTATCTGACCAATAATAACAATTGTGCCTGTTTAAAGCTCCAGTGTTTTTAAATTTTACCTCATCAGAAAACTTAACGAATGTGAAAAACTCACTCTTATGTGAAGCCCATAGGCCAAATTTATTGCGTTCCATGAAATTTCGATCCTTTAATTCTTGACCTAATGTTATGTGATAAGCATGATATTTGAGAGCCTTCAGGATCCTGAGAACCATTCATTTTGGTATTTTGAATCCATAGAATTTATGTCATTTTTGCATATTTGATTTTCAAGTGCCCTTAACACGGCCTTGACGAATGCAACATTGTGTACGTAAAATTTTGAGTCCTTTCCAAATCCGGGTTAAAAACTCGGAGTTTCATTACAAAAAATTCACTTTGACCTGCAAGCGACCCTGAAAATCTCCTTCAAGGTCAAGGTCTTTGGAACCAATACATGCTCCCTATTGTCCCTTACAAATTTCGTCTGAAACATTTTTCGGTATCTACCGTATATTCTGAGATATTACTCACCATGTCATTTTGTCAACGGTACCATATTCTTAGTTATTTCAATTTGTGCCTAATAGGCATATTTTCGTAAAGTTTAAACGTGGTCTTTCATAGTACCCTACAACTTAGCACGAAACTATTTCACTTTTTTCTTGCTTAGTGCCGCGATGAGTGCAATTGTCAAATATCATACACCAAGTTTCACATAGATGCATAGGCGTGATTCCCCTGCATTTTATTACCAGAAGACCTTATTGCTCTTTAAAAGAGTCGTCATGCTTCTCATTAGTATATTTGATCAACTCATAAAGTGCATCATGGGAAAACATGACATTATTTTGGCGAATGTCAGCAGTAAACGAAGAGAAGTATTTTTCTATCTAATTATAATAAATTGACACTGTGACTGCGGAATTCACGATTAAATTGGTTTTAAATCGAATAATGATGTTGCATCTGGTTTTTTATTACACCATTGCGTATAAGTTATTGCGTCCTAAGCTAAAAATAAAGTGGGCCCCTCATTCTCATGGAATTACATTCATGCGAGGGGGCAACAAGTAGTTTTTTTATTTGTTTAAACTATGAAGTAGTGCTTTGATTATTTCCGAAAAAATACATTTTGCAGCCTTTAATGTAAACATGATATAGGGGAAAATATTTGGTGTGCCAGAAGTACTTTCTTAAAAAAATGATGAACGACAATTTTTTAAAAAACTTATCTCCTTATTATCAAAAGAATTGGTTCTTGAATTTTTTCAGAGTCCCTTCAGTACCCTCTCTAACATATATTTTAACCATCACGATCGGTAAAACCGTTTTTGAGAAAATTGCATTTTTTGATTTTTCAAAATTTGTTTATAACTTTTATAAAATTTTTTTTTTCAATTGATATTTAGGTTAACTTTATCTTATAGGGATAGCCACTTGCCCCCGCAATATGGATCACATCCGAATGGGGGCACCTATACCATGCCTTATCCTGCTACGGTCTATAAAATGAGGTCCCAGTGGGCACAACATTTGGCGACATCTTTATGACATCGTTACGACATCTTTGCGACAACTTTACGATATCCTTTGTCCATGTCGTTTCAGTGTCTTTGCGATATCGTAAAGACATCATCAGATCATACGACTTATTTACGATATCGTAAAAACGTCTTAACGACATAGACATAGGATGTCGTAAAGTTGTCGTAAAAATGTCGTAACGATGTCGTAAAGACATCGCCAAACTTTGTGCCCACTCAGGTATTTGTGATTGATAGTGATGTTTTAAAGAAAACTTCGCTACAGAATAAATTCTCTGAATAATAAATTAAATCAATCATTCTCCTCAAAATGCATGAAATAAATTCATCAGAAACTGTGAGGAGCTCGAAAATTAATTTAATTAATTTTCTGTTACCATAAAAAAAATATATTTTTACTAATTACTATGGGCGGTTTTTAACTTTACTTTTTTTTTGTTTTACCTTTTCTGATTACGGTTCAAAATTTATAGGAAACCTACATTTATTTTTTAATATCATATGAGAAAATGCGAATTTTTTTCATTGTGGGCAGGTTTAACCGCACTGGGAGCTTACTTTGAACCACTCTAATATATTTATCGTAGTAATCATATTTCACTTAGCTAAATTAGTGTATGTTTTTCTATAGTTAGTATAAAATTATATAACACACTTGCCAGAATAACTCCCAGCAAAATAATGTCTTATTGACATGTATTCTTCATGACCAGTATATCGGTGTTGCGGATTATTTAAATATACAGGCCAAGAAGTTCGAGCTTCTCCTTTTATTTTAACTCTTATTCCTAAAAAAAAAGTTGAAAAACTTAAATAAATTGTACTCGAAATAAATACATAACACAACGTCGCCAAATCATGAACAGAACACAGAAAAAACTAAGAATAAAATTTGTTGCAGGAAATTTCTTAGAGCACTAAAGTTTTGTTCAGCCAACTTCGGGTGTTTAAAAAAAGCATGTGTTTGTCATGGAAAAACAAAAGAAAATTTAATCGATATTTGTGCAAAGTTTATCCTGTGAAGTTAATTTTTATTGCAGAGAATCTTTCGTCGGGAATCGATGAAAAGTTTATCTTCTTTTTTTTCTTTGAAGGTTTGACAGTTAAACATTTAAATCATTAATATTCAAATGTTAATTCTTTTAGTTTGGACGAAAGACACTAAAACATTGTAATTTACGACACCACGCTTATTTATTACGTATGTACATAAACCTTCAGTTGCGTTGCCGCTTAAACAAAGATTTAAAAATAATTTTTACGATCATATAAAAGCAAAACGAGAAGCCAAATTTCCATCAACATTTCGTTCAAATCTTAAAAAACCAAACATAAAAGAAATAAACGTAAACAAAAAATAATAAATTAACACAAAATACAATAGTCATATTAAAAATAAAATTAATTAATACGTACCCCGACATTTTTTAGGAGTGTCTAATACCAGACTAAGTTGCCCTTTGACAGTGTCCCCAGGCTTAAAAGTCTTCCAAGGATTATTAAAAGAAATTTTGAACTCTTTCAGGCCCATTTTACGATATAAACCTGATTTTGCGTCTTGAATTGATAAACACTGCTTTTTTATGATATAATATTATTTTTTCTTCAGAATACACTCCAATTATTTGGCATCATTCATTTCTATTGTACTTTTATATAAAAACCTAGAATTTAATTATTCTAATATGTGAACTTTATGTTCAATTGTCATGACTAATTTTTGACGTTAATTTTATTTTCTAAAACGATTATTAAGTACAGTTCTTGAACTGCAACTACTGACTACTGAGACAAGGAAAGTAATATCCCAAAGTTCTGCGCACACTCTGCAATATATGTATTATGACGTCACAGAACTCAAAATAATTTATATCGCGAAAATATAAATAGCAGCAGATGAAGGTAGGGATTTTTTTTACGGTGAATTTAAATTTTAATTTTGATGTCGTAATTTCCAACATCTCAATTGAAGTTAAAAATGTATCCCCTCTATTTCGTTAAGACGACTTTTTAATTAAAAAGTTGTAAAAATGTGCTCTTATTGCTTATTTGGCTTGCAATTACGTGCTTAAGATCTATTTTTCATATTTAGATATAATTTGACCTTGAAATCTCAAAAATGCAATTTAAAATAGTGCCTGATGTCCAGATTTGGTTAGTATTTGAACTAGTTCCAACAAGTTTTTAGGTCGGTGTCTGTCTGTGCGGCGTTTTATATGATAAGCAGTTTTTGTTTTATTGATGAAAAACGTCATAGAAAAAAATAAATTGCGTACAAACGATACAAGCTGCAAGAATAAATGAGACGACATTTATTCAACTAAAAAAGATTTGCAAATTTTTTACGAATAATTTTTGATAAAAAGTGTAGTTTTACTTAATTCGTATAAAGCAAGATTAGAAATGTTAAAAATACATGAAAACAAGGCAATAAAAAGAAGTATATTTGTTTGAAACTTTCTAGATTTTGTAGAAAATGCGTAATTTTTGGTAGAAAAGTAATATTCTTGGTTGAAATTAAAATTTTTCATTAAGATTTCAGTTATTTAAAAAAAATCCTTTACAGATTGTCAAAAACCAATTTATTTCAAAGAAATTTCGATTCTACTATTTTTGTTGAAAATTGATATTTTAAATTGAAAATTGACCTTTTTTACTTAATAATTCAAGTTTTTTAATTTTTCTGTTTTGGTAGAAAATTAATCCTTTTGGATTAAAATCGATCTTTTTTCGTTAAAAATTGAACTATTTGTAAACAAATTCATCTGTTTTCATACAGTATTTGAAAGTTCAGAATTTTGTTGAAAATTCGTCATTCTTGGTAGAAAAACAAACTTCCTAATTGAAATTTCATCTTTTTTTCGAGGATTCTGTTATTTTGTTAAAAATTCCTTTTTTTGCGAAAAATTAATTTATTTAAGAGAAAATTCGATTATATCATTTTTTATAGAAATATTATGTTAAAAAAATGGATCCTTTTTTGTTAAAAATTTAATTTTTTTAAACCGTCTTTTTCAAGTAGGAAATTAATCTTCGCGGTTGAAAATTCATCTTTTTCATGGAGGGTTCAATTTTTTTTTGAAAATTCCTTCATAGTTAGTTAAAAATTAATTTATGTAAGATGAAATTGGATTATATCATTTATGCTAGAGAATTGATTTTTGACAGTAAAACTTGATCTTTTTTAGTTGAAAATTCAACTATTTGTTTGAAAAAGCACATATATCGATAAAAATTTGGGTTTATAGTAGGAAATTAGTCTTCTTGGTTTGAAATTTATCTTTGTGATTAAGAAAAAAACTATTAAGTTGCACATTCCTTTTTTTTTCTTAAAAATTAAATTCTCAAAATGAAACTTTAACAATCCCACTTTCGGTGAAACATTGAAATTTCGAATTAAAAATTGAGATTTTTGGGTTGAAAATTCAATTATTTGTTTCAAACATTGTCTTTTTTATATAAAATTAATGTTCTTGGTTGAAAACTTATCTGTTTGTTTGAAAGTTCAACTATGTATTATCAAATTCATCTATTTTGATAAATTTCAACTAATTTGCTCAAAATTTAATTGTTTGTTGTTAAATATCAATTATTTTAACTAAAAATGAATAATCCTATTCCTGGTTCTATATATTTATATTTTTAAATAAAAAGTTATCTTTTTCATTTAAAAACTCCACTATTTCTTTGAAATTTGATCTTTTGGATTAAGGATTCAGTTATTTTATTAAAAATTTAAGTGTACAATTTTAGGATGAAAAATTATTTTTTAATTGAAAATTAATTTTTTTTTTAGTAGAAAATTCGGCTTTCTAGTAGAAAATTAATTTTCTTTGTTAAAATCTTATCTTGTTTATTGAGGATTCAACTATTTTCGTGATTTTGTTTGTTTGTTAAAAATTAATGTCTTTAAGGAAAATTTTAATTATTATGTAGGAAATTAATTTTATGGGTCAAAAATGCATCTGTTTTTTATTATGTTTAACTTAGATGTCCAAATTCGATTTTTTATTGTCTTATATGGGAAAAAAACGTCTAGCAGAATTTACTATAACAAAAATTTTATCGCGAACGATTCTGCTAAATAATGTATAGAACATGCTTGATTTTAATTGAATTCTATCCTATTCTAAATGCTTTTTATAATATTGTTCTTGGATTGAAAATTAATTTAGTTGAAAACAATTTAAATCTGTATAAAGTCTCTTACAATGTATAACAATACAGACATATTATTTTAAAAATAATCAAAAAGAAATAAAATAATAAAAAATTTAATATAATTACATATACGTTACTGAAAAAATAATTTGTAAACAATTTTTGCGATTAAAAATTGTTCCATTAAATAAAAAATCGATGGCAAAACTTTTTCGACTATATTAGTATTGTTTTCTCATCAATTGTACTTTGATAAAATAAAATAATGTTTTAAGATTACTGCAAGATTTATCAATAGTTCTTAATCAAATTAAACGGAATTTAAATTAAAAAATAAGTCATTTTCATTTTTTATTAGTTCACAACTAAGATATTAATAAAAAAAAAATAATGCTTCCAATTGTAAAACTGCGCACCTACAAGATATTGTGTACTTTTCACAGATTTAATAAAACTCACATCAGTTTTAGTTAAAATTTGAAATAATCTGTAGAAAATTTCGTTTTTTTAATTGATTGATAATTTAACTATATTGTTGAAAGTTCCTATATAGTTAGACAAAAATTAATTTATGTAAACTAAATATGGATTATACCGTTTTTGGTAAAAAATTTATATTTAAAGTTAAGAATTGATCTTTTTTAGTTGAAAATTCAACCATTTGTTTGAAAATTCATCTTTGTGATTAAGAACAAAACTATTAAGTTGCACATTCCGTTTTTTTGTTAAAAATTAAATTCTCTAACTGAAAATTTAAGGATCCCACTTTTGGTGGAACACTGAAATTTTAAATTAAAAATTGATATTTTTGGGTTCTTGGTTGAAAATACATCTGTGTGCTTGAAAGTTCAACTATGTATCATGAAAGGCATCTATTTTAGTAAAATTTCAATTAATTTGCTAAAATTTAATTGGTATTTTAAAATATTAATTTTGTTAACTAAAAAGGAATTCTCCTATTTCTGGTTTTATATATTTATATTTTTAATTAAAAATGAATTTTTTCATTTGAAAATTCGTCTTTTTGGTAGAAAATTATTTTTCTTTGTTAAAATCTATTCTTGTTTATTGAGGATTCAACTATATTCTAGATTTTTTTTGTTTGTTAAAAATTAATGCCTTTAAGGGACATTTTAATTATATCATTGTTGGATGAAAACTAATAGTTTTTTTGTAGCGAATTAATGTTATGGGTAAAAAATTAATCTGTTTATTATTATTTTTAGCACAGATGCCCAAATTCGATTTTTTTTTCTTAGATCTAAAAAAACGTCGTGCATAATTTACTATAAAAATGTTAATCGATAAAAGATTCTGTTATATAATGTGTAGAACCTACCTGATTTTAAGTGAATTCTATCTTATTTTAAATACCTTTTATATTATTCTACTTGGATTGAAAATTAATTTCGTTGAAATTTATATTATTTGTTAAGAAAGATTTTTTTAAATAGAAAATTAATCTTTGTGATTGAAAATTCATCTTTTTTGTTAAAACTTTTACTAATTGGTGTCAAGTTCGCCCGTTCTGGTTAAAATTTTAAATAATCTGTAGAAAATTTTGTTTTTATTGAATATTAACTTTTATATACTAAAAACTAAATTATTCTATTTTTGTTTAAAATTTGATATTTTTCATTGAAACTTGATCTTTTTTAGTTAAAAATGCAATTATTTGTTTGAAAATTCCCGTATTTTGTTGAAAATTTGTGTTTTTTGTTAGAAATATAAAACGGCTCCGTGAAAATTCATCTTTTGGTTGAGATTCAACTATTTTGTGATAAGTTCCTATTTAGTTGTTCAAAAACTAATTTCTCGCCGAATATTGGATGAGAATGAAAGTACCTGTACATCACTATAGTATGTATCAGTTGTTGGAGGTTTTCAAAATTATGTTTTTGTAAAATAAAAATTGAGTATTTGGCAAAATTTTCGGCAGATGTGAAGACCCGATACATTTATAAATCTGAAAATAATTCATTCAATCCCACATTTCTTAAACCATATATTGTTTACAAGCACATAAAACATTGGAAGCCTATATATTTTATACAGCTGTTTTGTGGCGAAGGTGAAATGCAAGGAGTTTAATGGTAATTTTCTGATGTTGAGTAAAGTTAGTGTAACATTGGTGTATTTTTAGTTATAAGCTAGTGTTTTAGTTATTATTTGTATTCAATATAAACATTAACATTAAGTATTATTCCTGTGATGCATGGAATTTTTTATAAAATTTCATTGCTGATATAAAATGCGGTAGCAACTTATTGAGATTGTGAGGTTAATATTATATTTTGCAATTCAAGAGTATTTTTTTCGTATTAAGAAAAATGAGTAAAAGCTTAACTTTCGTAAAGTTTTTGTAGTACATTTTCGTAACTTTTAATAGCAAAAAATAGTATTTTATAGATTTTTGTAGATATACGGATGACTTACATTAAATTGGGAAAAATGATCTATTTCTGCGACCAGCAGTTCGCTCTTGTATTCTCAAATTAATTCTTAACCTCAAAATTTAAAAAGTTGTTATCGCATTTTACACCAGCAATCGACTTTAATAACAAAACTTAGAACAAATTCCATGCTTCATAGGAATATTACTTAATGTTAATGTTTATATTAATAACAAATACTAGCTTAAACATTAACTTATAATTGAAAATATACTAACCCTACCGATAGAAATCTCAGAGTATATGCTAAAGATTCTCAAGGCTCAGAGAAGCTCTGAGAAATTCTCCACAGAAACTCAGGTAGATATATTTAATGGTCCAGATAGCTCGTTTAAATGCTTTGCAGGCTTTAAAATGTCCTTTCCGAAATTGAAATGAAAATACCTATATTGCCCTAATACGCCCTATATTGCGGCGGTACGGGTGGCAAGGTGGTGGCAAAGGAGAAGCGTTGATTCGTATTATCGACTTTGAATTTCGATTCGATTATTATTCCCAACAGTGATCCAAAAATACCTGCGCATGGTTGAACTGTGCGGCGCTCATTGGCTCTAGTTCGCGTACGTATTTAAAAATCAATTACAGACGCGCACCGTAGCCAATGAACATCACTCAAATCCAAGCAAGCGCAGATTAAGGCAGCTCTATTGGGATCATTAACTTCAAGAAAAGACGTGTAACCAAAGATATTATAAATGTAGATGTGGTACGGGGCGTCGGAGTGGGGAATTATATATATAGGGCATCACATTTTCTGTCCTATCGAGGTGCTGCCCTCACCGTACTACGTAGTCGAATTCTTGTTTTCTCATTCTTCGTAAAATATGACGGTAAAGCAGTAGAAAGATTTTTTGAGGTTAGAAAAGTTTGACATGTATGTATCGCTGAATTTTTTCAGATCTGAAGCTTGATCCAGGTTTTCGGTACAGTCTTTTTTTTAATTATAAAAAAAATGTTCTCGAAAAATCATATTTTTAATTTTTAAAAAAGTATTATGAAAAGACATTTCGAGATAAACAAGTGTGGAAAACATTTTTCTTTGACAAATTATTTTTTTAAATTGAAATAATCAAATATTTCTACGAAAGTAACAACTTTTTTAATGTTTGAAGTGTTTAAACATTATTGTTTAAATTTAAAATTACAATAATTAAAACAAAATATATTTCTAGATAAGATATTTTCGTTGAAAATGTATATAGTATTTTTTAAGTCACAAAAGTTCTTTCGAAAAATCGAAATGTTAATTTAAAAACACGTGTTTTTGCATATGAATTTGTCGGCAAAATTTTTTTTAAATTTTAAATTTAAATTCAAACAATTTTTAACACTTTAAATATTAAACAAAAATTTATTTGATAACAATATTTTATTATCGTATTTTTAATAAATAATTAATACTGATTAAGAAACAATTTTATTTGGGGAGTTTTATTATTTAGGGATTTTCAAATTCGTTAATATTATAAACTGTTCAGGAATTTTATTAGTTTTGAAATTGTGTTTTTCGGGACAGAGAGTTTTACCGAGTCGGAAAGTTTATTTTTCGGAATATTTCAGCCGTCCCCATAGAATTACAGAAAATTTGCTGTAATTATAATCTCGGAGCTCGATCTTGTTAATTTTTTCCTACAGTATTAATAAAGAAAAATTCTATGGAAATTTGTGATATCACAAAGTTAAAGATAATCAAAATTAAAATTTTAAAAATTCGCTGTAAATTCAATTTCTATTCTTGGATCTTGGCAATTTTTTTTTAATCCATTTCAGTCACTGGTAGGCTTTTTTGACATCTAGGTATGTAAAAAAGGTAAACTTCAGAAAATTTAAAAACTAATTTAAGAACTATTTATACTCTTTTAAGATACCAATACAATTTACACAAAACTAATTTAAAATTTGCAAATTTTTAGGCCTTCAGTTTAAGAACTTGAGTTTAACGTTAAAATTGCTTCATTTTCAGAATATAGCCTTACTGTTTGAATTTTCAGAATTTTCGTTATAAGTTGTAGGTTAGGTCAAAAATAACATTCTGTGGGATTCGAAATTGTTACAACGCGAAAAAGTTTTAATTCAAAATTTAAAAATGCGAAAATACACCATTTTCCATGTTCTTTTGCAATCCAGCGAGTCACTTTCTTTCGATTCCTTTGAAAGTCGATCTTTTGCTTTCAGTTTTCTTTTTAGAATATACCTTGAATTCAACGCATTTCAAATTAAATGTTTGCAGCTGCATTTAGATTGAATTATACAAAGGTTTTTTTTTTAAATATAAATTAATTAAAACATTTTATTTGTTTTTCACAATTGTAATTTATAACTTCTAAAATGAAATAATTGTAGCTCAAACATGAAAAAGTATAGACTAATTTCAAATTTAAAGAGGTTCTATCACATATATTGAACTATTAAAACCTCTGATCTTTTTTAAGGTATTTAAAACTCTTTTAAAAACTTGCTTTAACAATTTTGGTTGTGATTTCTGAATAAAAGAATAAGTGCTATTTAGTCTCCAGAACAGCAATTTCAAAAATATTTAAACCCTTAATAGTTGAGACATTTTAAATTTGTAGTCTTCACAGTATATTGAATAATTTCAAATTTAAAGCTATTTAAATATGTCATCTGATTTTTTAAATTGAAAGTGTTCGATAATTTTAGATTGAAACCTCTCAAATTATTTAGTTACAAATTAAAATCGTACAACTTTAAGTTTTAATTTATTTTTTATCATTTGTCATCCCTCCCCCCCAATTATTTTGTTTATAATAAAATAACGCCCGATTTTTGTAAAAATTAACAAATATAGATTAAAGCTTCACTCAAGGTAATTTTTGTTCAAAAAGCTTGTTCCTGAATAAATTAACTCTTATTGTTTCCGATTTCGTTCTGTTACTTAGGGATTGTGTTTTTCATAGAAATAATTGAAATGTGGTTTTTTCACGTTTATAAAATTATAACTGAAGGTCACTCGGGGTAATTTTCTGTGAAAAATATTGATTTACAAAGAATATTTGTCAAACAATAGAATGGATTTGTTCGCCCGAGATACAAACGTAAATTGTACTATAATAAAAACAACTGGAAAAATTTAGACGAAAGCCAAATTTGGTAAAGAAAACGAACATTTGTCGACCTATAAATACGAATCTTCGAAACATTTTTATTGCAACAATTTAATTGAAGAAAAATATTTGTTATAAAAATAAAAAATAGTACAAATTTTACATACAATTCTTAAAATAAAAAATCTGTGTGTCAAAGCACAATCCAATCGGACTATTCTTTCGAAAGTTGTACGATATACAGACAACCACAACATCAATAACAACGACGACGTAAACGCCAGAGAGACAGACAGATACCGATGTAAAAACTTGTTTTTCTGATTCAAGGAGCCTTAAAACGTCGAAATTTCAT
Source organism: Belonocnema kinseyi (assembly GCF_010883055.1). Classification (NCBI taxonomy): domain Eukaryota; kingdom Metazoa; phylum Arthropoda; class Insecta; order Hymenoptera; family Cynipidae; genus Belonocnema; species Belonocnema kinseyi. Next base: position 85,389,019 of record NC_046664.1, on the reverse strand, counting down.
GAAATTCGCGGAAGTCATTTTTCGCATAAAACTCTTCTCATTATGGATGAGAATGTGATAAAATAATCATGGGGCCTTGAAAAAGTAGCGTTTTTCGCCTCTTGACTTTTTTCCATATCAAGCTTTTTTTGCTTCAAATGTCCATTTTCGTTTGGTTTTTTGGATTTTTAAAATCCTTTAACTTTGGTAAGTTTGATTTTATCAAAAAAAGTTGTCAGGATAAATTGTTCATATTTTTTTGTACCATATATTGCTCTGGATAGAATTTTCAAATTTTTAAAAAAATTGGTCTCAAAAATTTTTAAAAAGCATCAACTTTTTGAATTTTTATCAAAAATGGCTGTTTAACGAACTCGATCTTTCTTTTTGGTCTTTCGAACAGTGTGTCAAAGCCCAATCCAATCGGACCAGTCTTTCGAAAGTTATCCGGTATACAGACAACTACAACAACGACGACAACGGACAGACAAACAGGCCCCGACGTAAAAACTTGTTTTTCTGACTCAAGGGACCTCAAAATGTCAACATTTGATTACACCATTAAGCCATTTCCCTTTCGGGGTAGGCGTGACTGACTCGGTAGGGGAAAGGAGTAGTGTGTAGAAGGGATAGAGATTTTTCAGATTGATCCAGAATTCTCGTGCTATTTAAATAAATAACACGTTCGTTCCGCAACAATGCTCTGACCCAGGTTGCTGATCAATCTCTCTAGCAATCACCCCAAGCGAAGAACATCACGAAGTCGTTATGTAAGGTTCCCCACTTGGGTCCATTAGTGGCCAAGGTCTTTTGTTTCAGGCGTCATTCACTCTACTGACACTCTTTTTATTAACTATTTGCCGCCATACTTTCCTGTCCTGACATACTTCTCTGGCTTCTTTTATGTCCATGCATTTTTTCATGCAGGCTCTCGTGTTTCTGTGACTTCGTATATCTCTTCTAAGTAGGGTCTCATTCAGACATTCTAACTATTCTTTCCGCGGTCTACCTCTGGGCACGTTGCCATTTACTTTACCTTGATACACTTGTTTCGTTAGTCGTTCATTTGGCATTCTCTTAACATGTCCGAACC
>NC_046664.1:85383980-85387847 GCF_010883055.1 Belonocnema kinseyi | reverse complement strand
TCATTCAAAATGAGACCTACTCCTTGTTTACCATGTGATTCACAGTCTACTCCTGACCATATTTCAAATCCGCCTTTCAACACGCCGTTTTTTATGTCTTTACTTTCGCATCCCTTTTTCTTTGTTTCGGGCAAGCATAAAATATCTAGTTTCTTCATGTCCATAGTTTCACGCAATTCTTTTACCTTGAGATCATTTACTCCCCTAGCATTCCAAACACCCAGTCTCCATTCGTCGCCTGAAACATGACCTTTAGATTTTCCGTGTGCATGCCTTTTGTCATTAAAAGTTACAGTCCTTTCCGTGGCTATTTTGTAGTTTGTATTATTCATTTTTTAGATTATACGCCCAACTAACACCTTTATGCAATAAGTTTATTTTCTGAGTCGAAATCATGTCAAAGTTAAGTATCAAATCGTCATATGGTAGAGATTGTAGTTCTAACGTCCGTCCCACCAAAAACTTCAGTTAATAAGGGAGGGTTGGGAGAGGGGGCGAAGTAGAACTGGAACCGAGAGAGTCGTCTTGGGTTTGTGTTTTTGTTTTCATGCTGAGAAGGTCACCAGACTTCAGCAGCGTTGTGATATATGTATGCCTATATCTTTGAATTTACAATAAAAAGCGAGCCCCCCCCCCCGCCCCCGATTCAAAATCTCGGCGTTATTTTTAGTTTGTAGGTTTAAATTTCCTTTGTTTTCTTTCTTTTATCGTGAAATTATAATGAATTGCTATGAATTACTTATCTTTAAGTACGTTTGCGGATTTGCCAGTAACTGCATATCGAAGCACAATTTTAAGAAAGTGCATTTATACCAAATTGAAAATTTTCTATTTTTCTTTTTCTCCAACCGAGTATATAAGAGGCCGCTCGCTTTCAAATTTGTCACGGAACTGTTAAGTAAAATACAAGATAATGTAGGGATCGACTTACGACTGCGTAATATCCGAGAGTCGTTAAAAATCGTCCTGTTTAAGATTCTTCGAAAACCCATACACACACACACACACACACACACATATATATATATATATATATTGAAAGTCAAGAAAATTTGTACCCCCAATTAAAAAAATTGAATTTTCCACCGAATAAACAGAATTTTTAAACGAGAAGGATGAATGTTGACAGATTTGTCGAATTTTGAAGAAAATGATTGAGTTTTGAGCCAGGTAGTATAATTTTTGACAAAAAAAAGAATCATTAACAACAAATTTCATTGTAGGCGTCGCGACTAGAAAGAATAAGTATAAGTCAATTTAAGAATCTTGACTCTACACAGAAGACGTTTAAGTATCATACAATTTTTGAAGCAAAAAGATGAATTTTTAAACGAAGCAAAATTTCCAGTAGAGCATAAAAAAATGGTGAGCAAATTATAATTTTCCAAGATCTCGCAAAAAAATTTTCAAATATTTTTGAAGTTTATAAAAGTATCTAGAAAATTTCTATTTATTTAACAGTATTTTACAAAAGCGAAGGAAAAATTTGAGTCAGCTTAAAATATTTTTTAAATATTTTGAAGCATAACATTTTTTTGAAATATTCGGAAATCTTTTGAAATTTTATAATCTATTGTTCATCTTTTCAAAACTTCCTGGATTCCTAAAAATCTTTGTAAATTGTTTAAATTATTGAAAAATCGTTTACAATTTTAATTTTCTCGTTTGTTAATACATTTCTTAAATTAAAATTTCTTTTTTGAAAACTGGGATTTAAAAAATTCCTGAAAATTGAAAGAAACTAATAACTATTATTTTTACTTTTCTTTGCATATCGGAGATTCCGTTCATTGAACTGATAATGATGAAGTTGCAACTGGACTTAGAAACAGGGGACTCCCATTGGTACTATACATCCTACGACGCACATTATACCATTTGCCTTACAATTTTTCTCAATTTATACGATTTATAAAATATCGAGATCTTCTATTAAAACCTAGTTTTTGTGAAAAAAGACTTACCTTATGATTTTACCAAAGATCATTTTTATTTCAGACAAACGTGATAAAACAAAGGAATTCAGAATTCAAGGTTACAAAAGTGCTTGCATGTATTTTAGATCGAACACTTATTTAAATACGTGGCATTACATTAAAACACATATTCTATAAAAACTAATATTTTACGAATTTAGAACCATAAAAATAGTATATTTCCTCAGATATAAGGCTTGAAATAATCTAATCAGTTAGAGGGTCCCAGCAAAGATATTTTTGGTTCCAGCCAAAGATATTTTACCTAGATGCGGCAAGGTTCAGGAGTGGGGACGGCCGATATATATATATCTAACTACATTTTCGACCATATTGAGGTGCTGCCCTCTTCAACTTTTCGTCGTTTCTATGGCAATATTTGCTATAGCTGAGTTGGTCGGCTGGCTCTGTACGCGAAAAATGTTGTGAACGCTGAATTACCTAATTGTATTAAAATTACAGTGAGCCTAAAATTATTCTATTTATTATTTTTTTTAAATTGATTAATTTCTCTTACGGTTGGTTTGAAAAGAGACATTTTCGGGATAATAAATAAATAGATTTAAAAAAATTCTTTTCGTACTTTAGAATTCTAGTGACATTTCAAAAATTCTTTTTTTTAATAAACATAACATTTAAATGAAATTGAGATAATTTTTAAATGTAAATAAAATTTAGTTAAATTCCAAATTTAAATAGAATTTGTTTCAATTGTAGCTAAATTCAACATTTAAATAAAATTTAGATGAATTAAAAAATTAAATAAAGTTTAGTTAAATTAAATTAATTTCTCGTCTGCTGTATTTTAAAAGAGAAATTTTCGACATACTACGTAAACAAGTTTAAAAAGAATTCTATTCGTAATTTAACATTTTTTGCAGTGCAATTTTTAAAACTATTTTGTAAAACTAAATTTAAAGATTAAATACAATTTAGTTTAATTCAGCATTTAAGTAAATTTTAGTTTAATTAAAGTAAAGTTCAGTCAAAAATTGTAGATGTTTCATGGCGTTAAATGGTTTTAAATTAAAGTGCAATGTAGTTAAATTAAAATAAAACTGTAGTTAAATTTTAAATTTGAACACATTTTTGAATCCAGTAATATTAAAAATAGTGCATTCATATTGAAAAATAAAATGATTAATGCTATTTACGTAGAATGTAAATGACATAAGATTTTTTCACCAGATTTCACAAATTGAATATTTACTTGCAATTTAGTTAATAAATCGAGCATCATATAAATCATTATGTAGTAAATGAAAGGTGATATAGTAGTGATCTTAAATAAAGTTTGTTTTTAGTGTATTTTTTATTCTTAGTTTTTATTAAGTACAAGTTTATGTACAATACGCATTTTAACCGTTTTATTGGATACAGATATATGGACAAAAAGCTCAGGAAAGTAATAATTAGGATTATAACTGACTCATAAAAATAAAGAATAGATCTAGAGAAGAAATTATATTAAAATGATCTGCACGTAGTTTACTGAGCCCTCTCACCAGGAGTATCCTACATTGTGCAGTATTCTAATAAGTAAATTAAATTTATTTGAACCGTATACAAAATTCAAAGAAAAGGCTAAAATGTGAATAATTTTTGGGACAATTGTCACGGTGGCTACTAGACAGAAAAGCAGGAAATAATTCTCCATAATTTTCGAAGCAATTGGGAAATTTTTTGGAATCTTCAAAAATTTTAATTTTCAAATCAAAAAAGGGAAGACAATATATTAAACGATTTTAATCAATCAATTGGATGTCAACCCACAAATTCTTTTCGCTCAGCTCAAACGATTTGACTAATTTGATAATTTTCACCCCGCCATATAATAGATAATGTATACATATTAATATACTTATATTAATTATATTATATGAATAAAATA
>NC_046664.1:85379550-85383880 GCF_010883055.1 Belonocnema kinseyi | reverse complement strand
TAAATAATTAATTAGCTGAATATGATATTTAGGTATTTTTTAGTTTTCTATTTTTTAAATAGAAATATGAAAATAGAGTGTTTTTTTGCACATGAAAAGAATCTTGAAATTGTCCCGAATTTTCACGTAAAAATTCTAAGTGTTATACTTTTTACCAATAAAATAGTAAAATAAAACATTTTTGATATTATACTAAAGTATTGTTTAGTTTTCTTTTCTCTAAATAGAAGTATGAAAATAAAGTGTATATTTTTTGCATTAAAAGAATTATTTAAATTGTCCGGAATGTTCACGTTCCCAATAATATCCTAAATTAAAATGTACGGAACCATATAATTGTCCAATGATTAAATTCCGGAAATTTAATATTGACAAAAATATACCACGTGGTATATGGATGGCCCCAAATAGTAAATTTTTTATTTTGTATCGCTAATTGTATAATTCAGAATTTATATAATTCGTTAAATTATAATTGCGGAGATTTTTAAATTGGGTCACTTTGTATTCTCAAAATTTTGTTACGTTAATCTGTACATTCGTCATCTCATTTTGAATTATTTTTTATTATTAGTCCTTTCATTTATTACAGTCACATATTTTTTCTGCTTCTGTTTCACATCAGCCATTAAATTTTTTTTTAAACTTCCTATTTTTCCTATTAATGAAACCTAAGAAAAAAATTCCCGGTTATAGAAGATGTCTCGATGCTGAGAATTAATATTTTAAAGATTGCAAATAATAATGCAATAATGCAAAATGTAAAATTTAATCATTTCTCTAAATCGCACACTAGTATAAAAAAGAGTATTAAAGATAGTATGTATTACAAGTAACAATGGATTTAAAATTAAAGGAATAAAATAGAAGGGAAGTTAGTATTGATGTAAGACTTTTTCAATATGAAACTTTATTTGAAGATGATTATATATATATATATATATATAGTATAACAAAAATGAAAAAATTTATCATAAATATATGTACTTATGTAAGTTATTAAATGTATAGAAATTAACGTAACTATAAATTCTATTTGTACAAAAATAGATGGTCGGTTGCTTCTTAGTTTCAACAGTGGAGTTGTGATAGGAATTTTAAGAACAATTTAAGTATTTTGCTATTATACTGTTAAACTCGTTATTGAAAAAAAAATGAACTCCACAGTTTACTCAGCCCTCTCACCAGAAGTGTAAGGTACTAAATTAATTAAATTAATGATTTAATTTGGAACCTATATATACTCCATACGGCAAGGTGAGCAATCCATCGAGAGAGAAAATGTTTTTAAGCCTTTAAATCCACGTGGCTTAGAATAACATAAGAAAAAATGCAAAAAAAGTACCAAATTCTAACAGATAAAACGGAAGCAAAATAAATTAAACTGCATTTGTTCTTAGGCTTTTTGCTGAAAAATTAAAATATGTTAGTAAAACTTACAATATATATTTTTTTCTTAAGAATACGATCAATTAAAATATATATACATTATCCTAAAATTTAAAACGTAAATTGCGTGCATAGGTGCTTAATTCAGAAAGTTTCAGAGTTTGGGAATTTCTTAGAGCGATCGAGGATTGAATCTCTAAAATAGCTAATTAATTAGACATGCATTAATTTATTACACATGCATTAAATTTTTTAATTTAATCTAGGTAAAATATCTTCGGTTCCAGCTGATGTTTACACTCTAAAGCACTGCTCACAACGATGGAACTCTGCGCTATTGCGCATGCGATGCATATGGCGCAATCTTAGATGCTTTTCGCGCGCTTATTCAAATGTTTAAAAATATAATTCTTGTATTTATTAATAATAATGATAAATAATTACATTTTCACATATTCAAGTCGCAGGTGGATAGTTTTTTTTATACATTATGAACATTAAGCTACAAAATGAGGCGATTATTCAGTAAACAAGGCATATCATGTTATAAATGTAATCCTTTTTTATTTTTCTTATTATTCTTGCGAATACTTGCATTAAAATTTTGTTGTATTAATTAGAATTGATCTAAAAATTTTACCACATGTACATTTTGCAATTTTTAACATTTATTTACCGATAAATTGTAATTAAAATGGGATAAAAGTTATATATTAAATAGAAACTTAGTCGAATTTATTTTTAAACTTTCAAAAAAGGATATTAAATAAGAGATAATATATATTTTTTATTTGCCATTATAGATCATAATTTATTATTTACACTAAAGCATCGAAGCGTTTCTAATTTCAGGAATTTTTCCATTTCGAAATTTTCGAATGTCGGGAATTTTATTTTTCTTAACTTTTTAGTCCTGTTTTAAAAACTTCAACAGTTTTGTACTTTTTGCATCCTAAAAAGGAACAGAAAAATAGTTCAAAAGCCGTTGGTACTTTTTTGAAAGTTTCAAAATAAATTCGACTGAGTTTCTATTAAATATTCAACTCCGCTGAACGCGAAGCTAGAGTTGGAAAATTCTCGGTGACTTAAATTTGGAGAAGGTAACAGAGTAAGTTACCGAACGTTACGAAGAATGCTAAAATTTATCGAGAAATAACGAGAACAATGGTTTTTTACTGTTTTTTATTTTTGTTGCTAAATAACATTTATATTCAATGTACTTGAACCTAAATAGTAATAAACATTAAGAATTAAAATTATTTTGTAGTTTTATATACAGTAAACTCCATATTTTCAGAATAGCCTTTTATTGGTTGATTATATAAATTCTTTGAAACATTATATAACTTTATTAGATTTTAGTTTAGAACATAATTTAAGTAAAATTTTACATTTCTTAAAAACTAAAATTTTTTGAATTAACTTAACTACTGCAGTTCCGCTATAGTGGCCGTCTCAGTTGTACCCTCAATGGCCTTCGCACTATCTCGGGACTGTTCAAACCAAAAAGAATCAGGGCCATTTGAACTATTTCTTTTGGGCTTTCGCCTAAAAAAATTTCGTTTGTTTCTACTTTTGCCATTTTGGTCTTATAATGTTATTATGAACGTGAAAATTTTTATGAACGAAAATCGATCTTTATCAAAGTCTTCACTTTTAAATATTCGCGTACATATATCAGGGTGGCCGTTTTAATCAAAGAAAAAAATGCCTAGGTTTTTTCGCTTCACAAACATTTTTCACGGCCAATAAAATAAAAAAATTCGAATACTTGAGTTAAAAAAATCTTCAATTTGAAGTACTAAAAACTAAACTACAAATTAAAACACTCAAAGTAAAACTCTTGAATTTTAAACTTTTGAGAGTGAAGTTTAAATTTTTTTTAATACAAAATTTTTATATTCGAATGCTTAATAATGTGTGCATATAAAATGGAATGTACTAAAACTTTGCAATTTAACAAGTCTAAATAAAATGCAGAAAAACTGCAAAATTAAGAATTCTTAACCTTAAAAAATGATTGACTTCAGACTTAGATTCCATTCAAAAAATATAAATCCACCTTATAATTTTCCTTGCTCTAAATGAAAGTATCAATCTATTAACCTTAAAATTTTCAAAATGTTATGATTTTAATTTAAGTTATGATTCGCGCAGCGCGCGATGACAATGTGCCCGCGAAGCGGGGAAATTTTTTTGAATTTAGAATTGTTCTGCTTTTTAAACGCCTTACGGGTTGAATGTAGATTTAAATATTTCAAACCCAGGAAACAAAAATCCATTCACTTCTGTTGAATGGATTTCGAAGGCTTTTGAATTGCATATCTGTCACTGTAATTCCAAATTGCCGCTGATTTGTTTATTAAAGACTTTTAGTCGCTATAATTTTGTTGACTAACTTATATGCCGCAGAAGACTAATAAATGAAATAGCAAAAGGAATCTAGTAGACCTGCGCATGATTTCTTTTAATCTTTCGATAATTTATAAATTTACAAAAATCGTATAAAATATGGCAGCTTAACCCCAAAAAAGTTGAACCCATTCAAAAATAAAGAAACCGATTCAAAATAACCTTGCTTGAAATGGTCATTGCAGTCCATGGCAGATTCTAAGCTGCTTGAGAAAAAGACCGATTCACATAGTCACCGAGTTATCTTTTCAATGGATTCTTTTTTCTGGGATGTTACAGTTGTTGTTTTTTAAAGAAAATCTTAAATTTCATAATTATGCATATCGACTAAATTATTAAAACTTCTTCTGTTTAAATCATTAATAAATAAAAACTGTCACCTTCATTGATTGTAAAATAGCTCAATAAATTATTAAAGTTAATAATCAATTTAATAACGAACGTTGTAAAAATGAGACAAAAATTACAAACCGGAAATAAATAATAACTATTATCAATTAATGGAACATTCTTGTTACTAAACACTATT
>NC_046664.1:85355839-85379450 GCF_010883055.1 Belonocnema kinseyi | reverse complement strand
ATTTAATTTTAAATTTATTTTAAAAGGTTACATTAAGTTAAGAGTTTGGCTGAAGTGAAGTTATTAAAAATAAATAAATTATTATTAAATTATTTATTTTTAGTTTAATTAGAACAAAATATTTAACTTAAATTAAGTGAAGATCTAATTTAAATGGTAGAAATACGTTAAAAATTAGTTATTAATGATGCAAAGATCCTAAGTGAAACTTTTTCGGCCAAGTGTGAAAGTTGCAGTACGAGTCGAAGTCGAGGTATAGCCAAGACGAGACGAGTATTGCAATTTACGCGAGGCAAAGTCGAGGATCATATACTATTTTTTATCACGCCAGTCAATCATAAGTGCAAATAGGTTGCATAGAATCTGAATCTAAAAACCCGAGAGGGTCCAGAGACGTAGTCCGGTAATGTGTGTAAGATAAGTAGTCGATATTAAAATAACCAAAGTACCCTAAATAAATACCATAAATACCTTGAGTAAAAATTTTACGGTATTGTTTGCTTTACATAAAATCGCACTTATTATGGAGGTGTGACTAAAAAGTTTCATTATTTAATTCATGTCAATTAACAGTTAATATCTTTTTCCCTCTCGTTTAATTATTTATATTTAAACAAATTAAGGTCCATAATCCAAAAGTTATAATTAGTGGACTGTAATTTCAGTAGTAAGTAATCCACTAGTTTGAACAATGTAGCACTTATCACAAATTAACCATTTAATTTTATATGCTATGGATACTATTTAATTTAAATTAATAACTCAAACTAGCCTTACACTTGATTTTATCTTCTTTTTGCTAATTAAATTTAAAAAGAAATATTTCAAGAGTAATCATTTTGTCCCTAATAACTTATCTTCAACTAAATTCTTAACAAAATGTGACTTTATAAAATAAAAATAAAATAAAAATAATAATTTTCTATTAATTGTTAACAATAATATTTTTTTGTTATTAAAATTAATTATAAATTTAAAAACATTGTTCTAGATATAATGATACTTGATTGCTATGTTTTTTCTTCGTTACATCATGCTTCTCTCTCTCTCTCTTTCTCGTTTTGTATGCAGAAAATGGAGTAAAACCTCCCAGTGGGCACAAGCGTTAAAGAACATATTTGAAATGCTTAAAAATGTCCTAAGTCAATTCATATAACGTCCAATAAACATACAATATTTCAGAGACGTTTAAAACACGTATTTCGAACATAAGTCGTTTTTAGAACATTATTTAGAATTGTTTTTGATATGGACAAAACATAAATTTCAAAAAAGTTTTCGAAGATGACGTTTTAAATGATCTGGTGCGCGATCCGGCACAGCTGGGTCGTCGCCACACAATTGGTAGTTATTTTGGTGTTGACAAAATTTTAATTTGATAAAAGTTCTTGTAAAATACTTGTTACAATACCCGGTGTATGACCCTGCGCACTCACGTCGTCGACTGACCATTTGTGATTGTTTTAGCCATTGACCAAATTGAAATTTCAAAAAAGTTCTCGTAGATGACGTTTGAAAGGACCTGGTGCACGAACAGGCGCGCCCAGGTCGCCGACTCACCATTTGCAATTGTTTCGGTTATGGATCAAATTTAAATTTCAAAAAGGTTCTCGTATATGACCTTTTAATGACCTGGTGCACGATCAGGTGCGCTTAGGTCGTCGACTTACCATTGAGAGTTATTTTGGATGTTGGAAAAATTTAAATGTTTAAAAATTTCTTGTAGAATACGTATTAAATTACCTGGTGCGCGATCCGGCGCAACCGGATTGTCGACTCACCATTTGTTCTTATTTTGGTTATTGATCAAATTTAAATTTCAAAAAAGTTCTCGTAGATGACGTTTTAAGGAACCTGGTGTTCGATCCGGCGAACCGGTATCGTCGTCTTACTATTGGTAGTTATTTTGGCTGTTAGCACAGTTTAAATGTTCTGAAAGTTGTCGTAGATGACGTCTTGAACGACGTGGTGAACGATCCGATGCACCCGGTTAGTGAACTTACCATTTAGAGACATGTCGGCTATTGGCAAACCTAAGATTTTAATTTTTAGCGCAGGCTAATTTCCTCTAATACTTGGATGTTTTTTAAAAGTATTTATTCATTTGTACGTAGCGTGTCCTAAGCATGGAAGTCTGGTAAGGACAAGGCTTGCGCCAGGATACCATTCAGCCGGGACCCATGCTTTAGCCAGATATTTACAAGTGTATTTCCATGTTTGAGCCATGCACACTTTTTCACGCGTTTAGTATCTTGAAAAATCGAACAAAGTTACGGTAATAATATTCCTCGCCAACAATTTTGCAAAGTCCTATAAAAGTAATTTTTTCTAAAATTTCTGCTGAAAAATTGATTGGATGATGTTGCTTTTCGAAAAAGTCGTAAAGTCCAATAAAAGAAACTATTCATCCACAAATCCTTTTTAAAAAGTCGGAAAAAAGTAGTAGATTGTGTCCATCTTCGAATATTTGGCCAAAGTTCAATTCAAACCAATTCACGTTCGACCGTGGGCGAAGCATGGGAAGGGGCCATTAGCCAAGCTTGACCCATTGTCCATAACCATGGGACGACCGTGGGTGAACATTGACACAATCTTGAGTCACGCTTACCCTACGCTTAACCCACGCATACCCCATGCTTATCCTACGCTCATCCCATGCTCACCCCACGCTTACCTCATTATTGACCCATGGTTCACCCATTGAAACTTTTTCACGCGGGATAGGGCATTGATGAAACATGAAAGCCTTGGGAATCATTATACACGGACATTTATTATTATTTCAGTAGTTACAAGGTACTTGTATCTTGTTAATTTTTTTGTAATTCCATTAATGTTGTGAAGGATTGTGGTTTACAAGCCATACTCTAAACTTAAGTAAGACTGCGTGATAAGCGCCCACTGGAATTTCCTTGATTTCGTGACTGGTCAAAGAGGTAATCATGCCGCTTTCCACGTTTATTTTTGCGCGTACTTTATTTCTAATACGTGTTTTATAAATATATATTCCTGCAAGAACATTCCTACTGGTCAATATTGCAAAGGCGTCACCATCTGGTGTTGATAATACAATTTGTTTTGTGGTTGGCATGGGCCCATATGCATGCCGTCTTACAAGTGAGTAAAGTGGTTTATCAGCAGGGAAAGCGTATTTCCGAAGTTCCAACAGCCTGCTCGGATTTCTAATGGGAGTAAGCCGAATAAGTTGAAGCTTGTCAAGTCCATATCCAAGTATGCAAGAAAAAGTAAGCTTGGCGGAAGGAGACCTAGACCTCACACGAAGAGGTTGTTTAGTTGGAGAAGACCTGATCGGAGAATGACGTGTTTCAGGAGAAAGAGCACTATCAGGAGAACGTGGTCTATCAGAAGAAAATGATGATCGGCCACGAGGAACACCAGGAATGGGAGCGCCATTAGGTAAACACTCAAACTGGAAACTAAACTCTGCAAGAAGGAACAGAGGATTGATTGTTTGACAAGTATCTTGGTATTTAGATTTCTTTAAGTTACAGATGTCATTTTTGTTAAGGGGCTTCAATTGAGATTTTGCTTTTTATCGAAAAATAATTATGAGACGTTCCAGATATAAACTGAAGAAAAGATTGTTGGTGTTCGTACCTTTGGGTTGAAGTAATTGTATCGAAATCGTGCTCAGTTTGTCTTTCATTTTCGAATAGCTCTTTAATTTATTAAAAAACTAGACTAAAGTCTATCCAGGTGAAGTACAGAGTATAAATGATTGTCATTTTTTGTAATTAGGGAAATCTAATTTTTACATCATTGAAGAATTTTGTTATATGTCTAAATAATGATTATGCGAGTGCTTCATTAGCTTATTTAATATATCCAATCGTCGCTATCTCATGAATTGTAGACAAACTTGTCCTTCTGAGATATTCATATTTATTTTTTATAAATTAGTACCAGGGAATAAATTTGTTTACCACTAACGAGGGTCGTTGAAGATAAATAAATCAATTTGTTCAAATAGCGCTTAGATAACAATCGAAGTCTCAACCGGAAATTTGTTTAACCGTTTGGATATTTTGCCCGGTAAAATAAACTACATAAGCCCAACAAAAAAAGTAAGCTATATCACTATTCACAAAGGTTCAGTTGTAAGATAGTTACCATTACTAATGGAATTTATAAAAAGGGACAATATTATTATCTTAAAGGAAAAAGATTTGAAACAGACAAAAATATTTCGTATTGGTGAACTTCTGTCCTTGACGGAACTCTTTATTCTTAGTTCTTTTATTTGTATTACTCTATAATACAAATTTCTCCATCAACTTTGTTGCATGTTTCAAAGTTTTGATAATATAAGAAAAACCTTTTCTCTCTCCAAAAATACCATCAGAAATAATATTTCGATTTCTAACAGTATAATTAGATACTTTTTCTTCGAGAGCTCCTATCCTTAGGACAATTGAACCGCTCCACAGTGGATAAGGAATGGATTTGCGCGGTCGAAAACGGCTGCAGGTTGCAGTTTATGGCAATTTATGGTATGCTAAAAAATGTTCGAATGGGATGTCAAATTCAAATAGAATTTGGAAAATAATAGAAATTGGAATAGAATGCGGATTATGTCAGACAAATTGTTTACTGTGGACAGCTTAAAAGTCTTTAAAATTATAGATATATTATAGTATTATAGTATTATATTCACCAGTAAAATAAAAAATGATCATCAAGTTAAAGAACGTAGTATAAGTTATCCCCATTTTTTTCAATAAGGTGAAGAACTATAATTGCGTTGAAGCAAAATTCGTTTAACAGTGTAACCAGTGCTCATTCTATTGCTTCGTTAGATGTACTTTACGATCGTTATCTCTTAGATCATATTCAAACCTGTACTTCTGAGATATTTATATTTCATAAATCAGTGCAAGGAAAACAATTTGATTAACTCAATCATGGCTAGTTCGGAAAAAAGAAATTTTTATAAAAATAGCCCCTTGATAAAAATGTAGGTCTCAATACTTTATAAGGATTTTATTCACAACTCTTGTTATCTTTTATTTCTAAAATTACTTGGCTTTGAAGAAGTGGAATTTTAGCTGCCACTATTACTGACTTCTTCGTAAATCTAACAATTTTTCTAGCTCTTTTGGGACTAACTTCCCGAAAAAATGTGTAATACTAGTCGATGCCGATTATAATATTGCATGAGAATCCATGGTGTAGAATATTATTCTTCTGATAAAAAGAACTTTTTCTGGTAAACAATAAAATGTTCTGTATTCAAAACAGCGATATGAGTGTAGTTGTTTTTGATAGTGATAATTGTTGTTAAAAAATAATATGTAGTAACCAGGCCTTATTTTTCAGTTAAAAAGAAAATATCCCACAGTAATTACATTTTTGTTAAATATCTGTGCAGATACTAATTCTAAGACATTCTAATAAAAACCGTTTGAAAGTTTAGATGTCGTTAAATCTACATACTTTGAAGTTATTTTATTGGAAGATTTAAAAAATATGTAGCTTCAAAGACTTAATCTAGTAAATTGTTTTTTAACATGTTTGAAATTATAAAGTCAAGAGTAAGTGATAGTCTTTAAGTCTGAATTCAGACGACGAAGAATTACTGCATGTCAGCTGAGTAATCATATAAAATATTTAACCGCGGAATGTAAATTTCTATGAAGCAAAACCTACGAGATTCGACTCGTGCGTTAATATGTTGTTATAATTATTCTTTTAAAAAATAAATATTCCTCCTCCGTAAACAGTCGCTTAGCAAAAATGTCTATTCCACGAATAAATATTTTTTATTATTACTTAATAATTACGTAATATTTATTTATGTTTTTGGTCCGGAAAAAACTAAGATTTGAACTTCATTTGATGAATCTTATCAATTTTTAGGAACAATTTTTAGATTTGGTGACGAGCTGAATGCACGAGATTTCACAAATTATGATTATGGCGCACAATTTTTATTTTGTAGTATTATACAAAAACCAATATATCAATCATGAGCTTGTGTTTAGTTTCCAGTCATTGTTACATATCGAACAAATTTCAAACTAATTTTAATCACATACCAACAATAAAAAACTCCTATAAAAATGTCTAAATTTATTTAGGGCAGTATATATTTATTACAAAAAGGCTATATAAACGAAAAACGTAGTATATAAAAATTTGATATAAAAACGGGTTTGTACATATTTTTACCTATATTAAAACAACAAGAAGGACAATGTTATTGCGAAATATTTAAATACGTTACTTAAGCAATAGAAGCGTACTTCAAATGTGCTGCTTAAAAATTGAAAAAGAATAATAATTTACACACTTTATCTATTTTCCTTGCTTGAATCATATTGAAAATAATTAATAATTCAATTATTTAAATTCTAAATAATTTTTTTGATTGTGACCGAATATGTATTTGAAGAAAAAATTCAAAAATTCAAATTGTTGAGTCAAAAATGGTGGACCTAAAATTTTAAAACTTTTGGCCCTTTATTTTGGGTTATTGAATTTTTTAGAAATTAAGAATAAGGGGTTGTTGGGGCCACTGAAGATAAAGCTAAATTCAAAATTTGAATCCTCGATCACTTTGTTTTAGATCAAATTGATACCTTCCGGTTTAGAATGTGAGATTTTGGATTGCAGACAACGACTTGTTGGTTTTGGTTATTTTACGTCTAAAACCAACCCCTCTCTACCACGTATTTATGACTTTGTCAAAAAATAATATTTTTAAAAATTTTCTATCGTCAATGGAGTTTCTGATTTTTTGGCTCCTCGAAAATACCTACTACGATTTTTGGGCTCTAACCCTTAACGTCTAAAATCAATCCCTCTCTACCACGTATATATATATTCCTGACTAGAGCCAGGAATTCTGAAACAGAAACCAGAAAAGAAATATCGTAAATTAACTCAAGATGAAAGAAAAAGAAATAAAGCAAGGGGAATAGAAGATAAAAAGAAAGCTTACTCCAAACATCGAGAGGATTGTCTAAGTGAGTGCGTACACCTACGATCAAAGAAAAACATCTGCCCGTGGGCAAATTGCTTGCTGACAAAGTAGTAGATACGTTGAGTAGCAATATTCGATTCCTTGCGAGCAACCTCTAGGTCGAGTCCTCCTTGGCCGACCCCTTCGCCTGATCGGGCCACCCCCGGATGACGTCGAGGCAGCCTCTGCCTTCCTCTTCTCGTCCTCTATGACCTTAAGAAGTAAGGTCCAGTATCCCATGGCACACGTCATTGCAAAATTGAAAATTTAGCATTAACCCTCACACCACAAGGTGGGGTGTATCTTTGTATGCTGTTTTTTATGCTGATGTTTATGTAACTGCAGTTTTTGGATCAATATATTATTTACGTTACTGCAAGAAGTTACTTAATCATTTATTATCTTTTATGAAATATATTATGCGTTAGGGACTGTGTAAATAGCCTTTGTGTTTCCTATAATTGAAAAAATCTAAGAAATGGAATTTTCTCGTTATAATTGAGCAGAAATTGATTGAAAAAGTCCTTTGAATAATTGTATAATTTTGTGAAATACCTTAGAAACAATATTATACCATAAATCATTCGAAATGTGTTTCAAAACGACTGGCGTGTGGAGACTCCCCATCTTGTGGTAAATCAGACTCTGGCTCACCTTGTGGTGTGAGGGTTAACAAAAAGGAATTTAAGAGAAAGAAAATGGGAAAGATAAGGACTATTAGAAAGAATAAAGTTCCTAAGGTCCAGCCCGCGAAAAACACGCGATCACATGAACGGCCTTATTAGAATGCACTTTCCATAATATAAATTAAAAGATCCCCAAAAGTTCTTCAATTCTACATACACGTTGCCGCAGACTACTGGTCCTCGACAATCACGGCGCGCAAGCTGATACAACGATTTAATATGATGTGACGAGCTCTACACTGTAGTCCACCACGGAAATTAAAAGGAACAAATCGAAATCCTCCATGGATTGACTAAAAAGCGAATTCACTTCCTCATCACTAGGAGACGTCGCCATGGCCACATCTCATTCTAAACTGATCCCGAAAAAATCACTTAAAACGCATAAAAGACAGAAAAACTTACTTGGATTCAACGCAACTGCCAACATTGCTGTTAGGCAGAGGGGAACCCCTCGCGCCCTGCGTTGATTCATGTGAATCAACTGAAAACACCCGGTTGAATTCCGTCGCTATTCTATAAGTTATCGGGTCTTGTTGGATTCGGAGTTTTGTTTGTTTTACACCAGTGTCTGTATTTTTCTCGCAAGGTGTAGGTGGAGTTTTGCTGGTGTGCCGGCCCCTGTGGCCTACGCGGTTTTCGGAGCATGGAGCCCCGTGTAAACTCGGTAAGTGACGGTTCTATCGATGATGATGTTAATTTGAATCGCGAGGTGCTTCACAAGGGGCTCAATATAATCAAGAAGGCGAGGTTAATGCAATTTTCAAAAATCGGGTCCCTCTCCAAAGCACAGTTTCCAGAGGAAAAAGGAAGCAGTTTGATGGGAATGTCTCTAATAACTTTAAGACTAGACATACAGAATCAAACAAAACATCTAATCCCATTAGAACTCCTAGACTCTATTCACTGTTCCGTGTAATTCTGGCGAAGGAGCTAATCGCATTATTGACAACCTCAACTCAATCTGTCCTAAATTAAATGCTTTCATTCCGAATTACCGTGTCTCCCGCATTGGTATAATCAAAGGCATTCCCACAGATCTCTCAATGGAGGAGATTAAAACTAATGCCATATCTTCCATTCCAATTCTTGAAGCATCTCGTGTTTCTAAGAAGAATGAGAAAGGTAAGCTGGTCCCCTTGAAAACTGTTCTGATCACGTTCTATAAACAAGCTCTTCCCCAAGATATCAAATTTTACTATACGCTGTACCAAATGACACCCTACATTCTACCTCCTAAAATGTGCTATGGATGTGTTAGGCATGGTCATGTGAAAGCACAATGTAAAAATCCTAGGTGCTTATTCTGTGGTGAAATACCACATGAAAACCAAGATTGTCCTAATAGACGAAACTCTCCACTTTGTATAAACTGCAAAGGCCCACACTGAGCTGTCGATAAACAATGCCCATTGTGCCTAGAGGAAAAAGAAATACGCAGAATCTCAGCTTAATTTTATTTCAGCGTTGAGAAAGCGGCTTACCTATATAAAAAGGAAGAAGCTTCCCCCCAAGGACCACGAAACATTGACTCTGCCATTGCATCTAACCTTAAAACTTCTGATCCCTCTTCTCCACCCTTTAACTGCAAAATTTTCCTCGTTGGGTGATACGGATGCTGACCCTATTCTTTCTGGTTCAGAATACATACAAAAATTTAGCCAAGCTGTTAATAGGCCCTCCTCCCATCCTAGAACCTCAACCCCTCTTCCTAACTCTACATCTCGTAGGAAATCTCAAACCCATACTAATTCTCAATCGATCTATCATCTCTACTCTGGTCCATCTAGTTCCTTTGACAATGGTGTCTGTCTTCAAAATCACTTAGCAAACACTACGCCCCATCCTTCTCAACCTTCCTCTCCCTCATCTCCTCTGCCACCTTCTATGGAAAATCAAGTTAATAAAAATGAGCTTAAAAATATGATTTCGTTCCTCATGATGATACTCCAACGTTTTGCCCCTCTATTATACCTCATTAGTGATAGGTTCTTGAACCAATCCCCAATTATTCACAGCTCAATAACATGCATCCAAATTCATCTGCCTCGAATCCTTAACCACCTCTATATTCGTCCACTAAGGGTATCTTAGAAAAGTTAAGAATTCTGCAATGTAACTGTCGCGGAATAAATAATAAAAAGGGTTCCTTAGAAAGAATCAATCACAAATATGACATTGTCTTACTAAATGAAACATGGCTAAAAGATAAAAATCGATTCTTTCTAAAGAAGTTTAATATTCTTAGGAAAGACCGCTCAACCGGTGTTGGCGGTGGTCTGGTTATTGCTGTCAGAAGTGGTATTTTTTTTCCGAAGTTAAAATACTGGAGATTCCAAATCTGCTAGATACTCTTGCTATTTTTATCCTCTCAAATTGCGGTGAAATATTGATAATAAATATTCATAGAAATCCTAGAGTTCTTGTTAATGCTATCAACTGGAGTTCCTTCTTTGACTCCTTTTCGAACGACTTCTCGTCTATATTCATGGGTGGTGATTTCAACTGCCATCATCAATCCTGGGAATACGATAGAGCTTGTCCGGCTAAAAATAAATTGTATAGTTCGATTCAAACTTCAAACCTTCTTAATTTAAATGACGGAACATATACACGCTTTACGCGTGCCAATCAATCTAAATCTGCAATCGATCTCTCCTGGGTTTCTGGTAATCTTTCTCCTTTGTGTACATGGAAAGTTGAAAATGATAAAATGGGTATCGAGCACTTCCCTATTTCTACAATTATTGGTGTCTCTTGTTCATATCACGAATTCTTTTCCCACAAATACAATTTAAAAAAAGTTTCTTGGGATAATTTGCAAGAAACTCTTAAAAAGTCTTAATTTATTTTTGATAAAAATAATAGTAATCCTGCATTAACTCTTCAAACATACTATAAATTATTTGATTTAATAGATAAAGCTCTTCACATAGCAAGTCCTAAAATCGACAATATTCCTAAACATGATTACCCATGCTCCCCGCTATGGTGGAATGAGGAATGTTCAATGTTGGAAAGACTCAGTTAGAGTAAAAGTAGGCACATTTAGACCTAGATGTAACTTCGAAAACTGCTTTGATTATCAAAAATTTGAGGCATAATCTGTAAAAACTTATAACGTATCAGACATTTGGAATAAAATTCGCGGTTTTCGAAACAGGCTCCTAAGAAATCCCTCCTTCACGAACTCTCCAATTAACACAGAAACAATAACAAAAATGAAAACATGAATAGAAACGTTTAGAGAATCTAGTTTGCTTCCCACACACTTACCTCCTATTCCACTTGTCTCAAATTCACCGCCTACTGAAACTTCTCCTTCTAATTTTCCAAAGGAACCTTTCAATCTCTAAGAGTTGCGCCTTGCTATTTCCAGCACTAATAGCAAGTCCTCCCCAGGATTGGACAAAATCAATTACGAAATCCTTTGAAATCTACCAGATAACATCCTGAATCACTTACTAGATATTTATAATCTAATCTTAGACGAAGGTTAATTTCCCGACCAATGGTCTTTCTTATACCAAAGTTAGAATAAGTTTTTCTTATACCAAAGCCTAACTCCCATAAATTCTGTCCTATTTCTTTAGCTTCTTACCTATTGAAACTCATGGAGAAACTAGTTACTAATAGATTGGATTGGTGGTTAAAAAACTCTTTAATTCTCCCTCCATCCCAATACGGATTTCGTAAAAACAGGTCTGCTGCTGACTGTCATGCAATTTTCTTTGCTGAGATGCCTCTTTTGTCAATAAGTTATATACATCACCCTTATTCTTAGACGTTAAAGCAGTTTACGATAGGGTAAGGCATAATGTTCTAATAGATGACCTGGCTAAATTGAGCGTCCCCTGGAAATATTGCAAGTTTTTCAAAAATTTGACTTCAGAAAGAGACATAGTCTTCAGAGTAAACAACAAAAACTTAAGACCTTACAAATTTAAAAGAGGCCAGTTCTTTATAATATATCTACTCTAGATATACAAAATCACCTACATCTATTGTGCAAAATTTTACTATATGCGAATGACATTTACATATATTTCTCTTCTAAACGCCTTAATGAATGTATTCAAATCTTACAAGAAAGCTTAAATACTTTCCAGACGTTTTTGAAATCTAAAGGACTAAACATTTCCATTGAAAAATCTAAATTGGCCATTTTCACCCAAGATAAATCCCTCCCTAATGACATTTAAATTACGCTTGACAACCAGTATATCTATCCAGTATTCGGGGCTTAATTCTTAGGCACCATTTCTTACAGTTACCTAACTTACAACTATCACTTTAAAGTCCTTCTTAAAAGACTAGAGAAAGTTATTTAATAAGAAATGTATATAAATTTGGCAATGCGGCGGTGCGACACAATTCACAGTCAAGTGCGTACTGTCTTGTCTTTCGAGGGACGTACACGTCACAGGGTGAAGCATCCCTGATAGAAGAACAAGCTTTAGCTACATTTTATAATTATGCCTAAGTTGAGAAAAGCATGCAAATATGCTTGGGTAATGTGCGGCTTGACACCATATCTACCCGCTGCTAGTGATTGACTATTAGAGAAAAAATAAAAATGATAAAGAGCAAGGTAAATTTGTCGATCACGATACAATGTGCGTAAGATTAGGAAAAAAACGGTAAAAATGTCTTTTCACATAACTCTGTTTGTGGTTAATTCTTTGGGTCATACTGAAGAATAATCGAGTATGAGTTGTACTTAATAAGAGCATACCATCATAAGTGCATACAAAAGATATTAAATACATTGAGAAAAAGGAAAGAGAGAGGAAATATTGCAGCTTTCACAAATCACCGAATTCTTTGGTTTAACACTTTGCACTAACACTTTGAGATAAAATTGAATCACTGGGGAACACAAAAAACTAGGAGTGACCACTTTGAAAGCGGTCAGGAAATCTGACTCGTCTGCCAGACCTGGTTGTCGTTCCTGTATTGTTGAAGGTTTTCTCTTGAATTTTATGTGTGAGTTTTTCACGACGTGGAATTGGTGTAACCTGCTCTTGTAGTTCCTCTTCTGCGATGATGTAGGCTGGTTTCAATCTGTCGATGGACAAGGTGACATCCTTTCCATTTACGTTCACCTTGAAGGTTTTGTCAGATCGACTGTTAACTGCGTATGGTCCATTATAAAGGCATCTGCAGAGCTTTTTTATTCCCTCGTGGCGAACGAAAACGTGGTCGCAAGTTTTTAGATCTTAGAAGACAAAAGTATGTCTTTTTCCGTGGCGAGAACCAGGCACTGGTTTGAGGATATGGAAATACCTTTTCATGTCCTCTACGAATTGCGTCGTAACTTTGTCATCCGTTCCTGAACGAGGAGCCAAAAATTCGCCTGGTAAACCTAAGGATTCGCCAAACACGAGTTCTGCTGCACTTGACTTGAGATCGTCGCGCCAAGCTGCTCGGATACCGAGTAGAACTATGGGAAGTGTTTCGGTCCATCTCTCGTCGGCGTGACATTTTATAGCCTCCTTGAACTGCCGGTGGAAGCGTTCCACTAGTCCGTTAGCAGCAGGGTGATAGGCCGTAGTGTGAAGGTGTGTAGATCCCCGTAAGGCATTAGTTCCTTGAACAAATGGGATTCAAACTGCCTACCTTGATCTGTTGTGATCCGTAATGGTACTCCAAACCTAGCTATCCATTGAGTGAAGAGAGTTCGAGCGATGGTATCAGCATTCATATTGTCCACAGGATAAGCTTCTGGCCAGTGTAAGAAACGGTCCACGAAAGTCAGGCAATTATGGTAGCGGTTCGATGAAGGCAAAGGCCCCACAAGGTCCATGTGAATATGCTCGAACCTTTTTGATGGTGCGGAAAAAATTCCTACTGATGACGAAACGTGACGAGACATTTTCGCCCATTGGCAATGAAGACAGGCTCGTGCCTATTTTCGGCAGTTGGTCTTGATGGATGGTCACACGTACCACTCCTTCATCAGTTTCGTCGCCGCTTTCATTCCTGGGTGTGCTAGCTGGTGCAGGGAATTGAAGGCCGTCCGTCGGAAAGCTTCCGTGACGAACGGTCGAGGTGTGGAAGTGGATACGTCACAGTATAGGCTTATACCTGTATCTGAAAGTGATCCCTTCTTTAAATGAAGAGGTGTCCCTGGCAGAAGATGGTCCTGAAGTTCCTGTTCTGATTTCTGTGACTTAGCGTGATCTGAGAAGTCAATATCCGTTGAAATTGCTTTGATCCTGGAAAGAGCATCGGCCACGACATTTTCACTTCCTGAGATGTGCCTGATGTCGGTGGTAAACTGTCCTATGAAGTCGGAACTGGCGAGGGGAGCCTTTGTCAGATTTTTGTTGAAAGGCAAAAGTTAATGGCTTGTGGTCGGTGAAAATGATGAAATCTCGACCTTCAATCATGTGCCGGAAAAATTCCACAGCCATGTGAATGGCTAGCCATTCTCGGTCGTAGGCTCCATACTTCCGCTCGGTGCTGGTGAGCTTTTTTGAGAAAAAAGCAAGAAATTGCCATTCGTTGTTAACTCGTGTCAGCAGGCCGCACCCACTGAGAAATCCGAAGCATCCGTGAGAATTGCCAAAGGAGCTTCAGGCACCGGAAAGGCTAGCAAAACAGCTTCTGCTCAGCTCTTCTTGCATTCTTCGAAAGCCTTTAAAGCTTCTGGAGTCCATGGAACTGGGAAATTTTCCTTTTATGTTACCCTGAACAAGATCGTTAAGTGGAGCTTGTTGTTCAGCTGCCTTTGGGATTGCGAGACGATGAAAATTGATCTTTCCCAGAAATCGTCGAAGATCTTTCGCTGTTTTAGGTTGAGGGTAATTAAAAAGTGCGTCTACTTTCTCTGGAAGGGGCCTGATACCCAGTGGTGTCACTTCGTGCCCAAGAAACTTCACGGAAGATGCTCCCACACACATTTTGTCGGGTTGATGAGAATTCCATAGGTTTTTAAACGATCGAATACTTGACGAAGATATTCCTGGTGTTCCTCCTCTGAATATGATGCGATGAGGATATCGTCAATGTAGACGTACAAAAAATCTAATCCTCCCAGTACCCCGTCCATGAATCGCTGACAAGTTTGAGCTGCGTTACATGGTCCAAATGACATGAACGGGAATTCGTACAATCCGAAAGGTGTCATGATAACCGTTTTCGGGATGTCCTCTTCCGCAACTGGTATTTGAGTGTACGCTCTAACAAGGTCGATAGTAGAAAATATATTCTTACCGAAAAGAGCATTTGCAAAGTTGTGGAGATGTGGTACAGGGTATTTGTCAGGAATGGTCCTGGAATTGAGCTTCCTGTAATCCCCACAGGGTCTCCATTGATCTCCTTTCTTCGGTACCATGTGAAGAGGTGATGCCTAGCTACTCTTTGAGACTCTTGTCAGATCCATTTGCATCATATTCTGGAATTCCTTTCTCGCTTGCTTGAAATGATCCGGGGAAAGGCGTCGTGGTTTCTCAGTAACCGGTGGTCCAGGTGTAGTGTGAATGTAGAGCTTCGTTGAATTTTTTGAATCGACGACAGCGCCAGCTGAATGGGTTATTTCTGGGTATTGCTCTAGAAGTTCAAATCACGATGCCGATCCTTTTCGCACGGAACGAATTCTCAGCCAGGCATCATTGCAATGTGCAACTTTGCCATTTACAGAGAGAGTCGTAATATCATCGACGAGTCTCTGATTTCTGATGTCCACCAGTAATCCGTAGTGATGCAGGAAATCGACTCCAATTATGGGTTTGATGACGTCAGAGGCAACAAAACGACATTCGAAAGCGCGCCTTAACCCAAGATCCAGGGAAAAGGTTTCGGATCCGTAAGTCGCAATGGAAGTGTCGTTGGCCGCAAAAAGGATTTAGTTGGACCTTAATCTTCGCCCGCGAAGAAAATTGCGCAGATGTTGCAACGTTTTGCGTCATCCCCGAAGAGCATGTGGTACCAACAAATGCCGTTTGTTGGTCCTTTTTGTCCGCGAGATTGAGAACGACTGTCATTAAATGAACCGGAAACTACCTCCTCGATTGCTGCTGTCATATTTGCTAGCCTAGTAGTCACTAGAGAAAGTTGCTCGAAAAGGGCACCGAGGTCTACCTGGCTTGGGACCTTTCGTGTCGGCTGTACCGAAGTTTCCGCTACGTTAGTCTTTGTACCTAACGTCGTCGCGATGGCGTCCGCGAGTTGCGAAAGTTTGTCGAGATTTGCCTGGTCCTGAGTTTCCAGGATGGCTTGCGTGGCTGTTGGCAGTCGACCGAGCCAGAGAGGTCGTAAGACGGTACCTGGAAAAACTTTGTCCGCGAGTTCTCGAAGATGTCTCAGAAACTGTGATGGTGTGCGGTCGCCGATTTCCTCATGCTCTAAGAGGCGTCGCGTTTTTTGGTCTTAAGATGCACTTAACCAGTCAATAAGCTGAGCTTTTAAATTCGCGTATTTCCTACTTGGGTCTCCCTCGGGCAGAGTCAAAATATCGCGCACTTCCGCGGCGTATTTAACGTCCAAGTTTCTCGCAATATAATTGAACTTTGTCGTATTATTTTGTACTTTTGATAAGGCAAACTGGGTTTCTATTTGTGCGAAACACATTTCTTGGTCTGTGGACCAGAAAGGAGGGATTCGTACCGCGACATGATACGAGAGATTATTCAGTCTGCTGCCTGAAGCGTTCGTAGACGTTGGCGGTGTTAAAGAAGAAACAGTTTCTGTACCGGTGGTAGATATGATCGCAAGAATGCGGAGTGCAAGAAAAACTCGAAAAAAGTAACAGAAGACTATGCTATGCACACTAAACACAACAAAAATCACTTAGAGTTGGGAACCACTGCACGGAGAACGATCACTGACTTTGAGAGGCACTGCACTCAGAGAGAGAGAGAGAGAGAGAGAGAGAGAGAGTGAGAATGGAAAAACACTGAGGAAAGAGGATAAACGGTATGGGTCCTATGCGTCACGTCAGTATCCTCCTCGCCCCCGCTTCGTTTACACTCAGTTTTTCTCGAATATTCACTTTAAAAAAAAAAAAACTATTCCTGTGTTTTCAAATCACGTCGTGGTCACCACTTTGGGGATTCAATAGTATGTGAACATAAAACAAGGAATACATAAATAACAATTAACAAGTTTATTTAATGAGAAAAGTATATAATTTGGAAATGCAGGAGTGCGACAATGTTCACGGTCAAGTGCATACTGTCTTGTCTCTCGAGGGACGTACATGTCACAGAGTGAAGCGTCCCTGATAGAAGAGCAAGCTTTGGGACTGATAGCTGTCGCCCCTTTCGGCCAGTAGCCAAAAGCTACATTTTATAATTATGCCTAAGTTGAGAAAAGCATGCAAATACGCTTTGGTAATGTGCTGCTTGACGCCACACTTATTAATGCTATACCATTCCCTTATGAGAAGTGCTATGGAATATGGCTGCCAAGCCTTATCAATCTGTCACGTGAATATATTTGACAAAATTTACAAACTCTAAAATAGAGTTCCATTCTTTACATAATCTCAATCAACTCACTCGGAAAAAAGATATAAAAGACACTACAAATCTTCTCTTGCCCTGTCAAGACGTAAAGGTAGCATAAGTGTTCTATATTTAATTTACTGTAACCTTATTTCCTGTTCTTTTACTCTAATAAATATATACGATAGTGGTCCCAGAAGTTCGTGGCCTAACCGAGCAAAAGCCGAGCTATATTCTACTCTATGGTAGTCTGCTCCTTCGTTCTCAACCATTCAATATTGTGGGGCTGAGTTTAAACTAGGCCATACCAGCTGCTAAGATGAAGATCGCAGAGGTCAACCAAATGAGGTGACAATGCCAGAAATGGAGAAGTGGAGTAACACAGTGGAGTCAAAACAGCGTCGTGAGGATGTTTCGATCGAGTGTTTGGCGATGTTTCAGAGGAATAGAAAAGAGTTTTTGCGTCGGTTCATAATTATAGATGAAACGTGGGTGCATCATTTCACACATAACACGAAGGAACAGTCAAAACAATGGACTGAAAGAAGAGAATCGGCTCTAAAGAAGGTGAAGACAGTTCCATCTGCTGGCAAGTTCAAGGCGTCAGTTTTTTTTAGGATGCAAGTGGAATAATTTTCATTTGTTGTCTTCAAAAATAAAAAGCAATAAACGGTGAGTATTAGGTAAACTTATTGCAGCTTTCAAGTGACGAAATCAAGGAAAAACTGCCAAATTTGTCGAAAAAAAGTTCTCTTTCATCAAGACAATGGACCAGTTCACACATGCGCGATCTCAATGGCCAAAATACACGAGCTGAAGTTAGAATTGCTTCCTCATGCACCCTATTCGCCAGAGAAGCTTGAAGGTTCTCACTATAAACAAGGTATCGAAGCTATTGAAAATCGCTGGAAAAAGTTTATCGAGCTAAAAGGAGACTACGTTAAAAAATAAAGACAATTTTTCCAAAATTTTTTGCGTTTTATTTGTTAGGCCAGGTATTTCTGGGACCGCCCTCTATCTTGTATAAATTGTTATCTTTTAAATTTATATAACACACAATCCCTGTAGGATTGCAGAGTGACAACTATCCCACATTGTATAATAGTTATATATAGTTATAAACAATAATAAATTGTTTACCCAATTTTTTGTAGTAATTCGCAATAATTATTACCTAATTAATTAAAAAGTGGACAACAAGTTTAAAATTTAAGAAAAACCGCAACTATCTGACATTAATATGGAATAGGATTGTTAATAATAATAAATATTTGTTTAAACAATTAGTTTTGTTTAATTTAATTAACTATTAAGTGACTTAAAGTAAAAAATAGGCAAATAGTAAGAAATTATAATTGAGAAAGGAAAAAAGCAAATAATATTATTTATAATTATGATAAATTGATTAGATAATTGTTGTCATTAACAGCAATAAACTATTACCTCATCCGAATTGATAATTGGACAAAGTGGAAAATTTTTGAAAAAACCGCGTTTTTCTATCTTTATCCTGAGAGAAAATTGCTAGAAACAATAATAACTTGTGAAGATAATAATTAATGTAAACATATAATTAACACTATAAGGTATTATATTATGTATTAGAAACAACTTGCTCAAAAAAACTGCTGAAAAATCATAACTAGCGCCAAGAACTAGCAAAACCCCATTTTTTACTTATGAGCTAAATATTGACGATTCTGAATAAAGGTTACAGAAACTATTGTTTTCTTATGGGAAATACGTGTTGAGCTTCATTTTATTTAAGCAAGATTTAAATATAATTTTTTTATAAACAAAAAAGAATATTAATTTTTTGCGAACTCAAAAATATTTTCTAGCGATATGTCCGAAAATCGGGGCCTATCGCCCCATTTTGCCCATTCGCCCCTATTTTGCCCATTCGCCCCTATTTTCATGGGCACTCAAGAAAACCACTATTTATGCCATCAATTTATTTTAATCCCACCGTTCTTTCAGAAAATTCAGTGGACACTTTAAAAGCGAATCCTGTTTTAGGCAATTTTTCGTTTGTTTTTAAAAGTTTAAGAGATACAAATACATGGAAATCAGACAAAACATATGTCCGCTAAGCGGGCACATTGGCGTCACCCACTGCACGCGTGGCTCGTAAGTTTGAGCGCACTTAGGGCGCGCGATTGTTGAGTCTCGCGCTTCGCGCTCGGTCTTTGAATTTCTCCCGCATTCATGCACAGCCCTTTCAAAATTAAAGATCAACGAATCGACAACTGGAATTTTGCGATTGTGAACTGTCTTTTGTGAAAGCTCTTTCGGCTTTAGCGATCACATTTTCATCACATATCTCGTGCCTCGCACTCGATTTTGCCCATATTGTCAAATTTTCGACATTATGCTCAACACTTTTATATCAAATATAATACACTTTTTATGTACCTCTGCCCGGCATTGGGTACTTAGATTTTGCAAAATAAAGTGCAAATTTTATTTATCATGATTACTTTGATATTTGTTTCTTATTTTGCGTTATATTTTATTCTTAGCTGCGCTGAAACATGTATCCTTTTAATAAACTTATATCACTAAAATTCATGATATGCATGGAAACTGAAACAATCTTATTTTTATTGATTTGTTTTTATAATTTTTTTATTTTTATTCTTGGTTTTTACGATTGCAAAAACTACGCTTCCTATAAAAAAAATAATCGTAAAAAATTTTTAAATCTTTTCAGGTTGAATAAATGTTGTCTCACTTATTCTTGTAGCCTGTATCGTTACACTCAAATATTTAAAAAGAGTACTCAAGAATTTTTTAAATGCTTTAACTTTTTAAAATTTTTTCGAAAAAAGCTGTCTAACGAACTGATTTTTTCTTTTCACATTCTTATAAATTTTGCCGAAGGGAATCAAATCAATGAATTCTTTCGAATGTTACCGTGTTTACAGACTACAACGACAACGACAAAAACAACAACGACGAAAGACAGACACCGATGTAAAAACTACTTTTTCTGACCCAGGGGGTCTCAAAACGTCGACATTTGATGAAATGCGCGAAAGTCATTTTTCACATTAAACCAATACCTTTTCATTAGGATGAGAATGTCATAATTCATTATTTTTGGGCGATCAAAATTTGAATTTTCGATTTTTACATTCTCATCATTTATAATTGAGAAAGTATTAGAATTGTCGGAAATTTGACACCGCAGTTTTTCAATGGATCTCCGCCTTTCGAGACCCCCTAGATTTAAAAATCGAGCTTTTAAGATGGCGTCTGTCTATCTATCTGTCCGGCCGCCCGACCGTCTGTCCGTAAACATGATAACTCTCAAAAAAATAAACGGATCAAATCGATCTTTGACATACTTTTTGAAGGTCCTAAAAGAAAGGACAAGTTCGTTAAACAACCGTTTTGGATGAAAATTCAAAAAGTGAGCGCATTTTCAAAATTTTTGAGACAATTTTTTCTGAATTTGAAAATTCTATCTACGGATATTTATAGTATTAAAAAATACAAACAATTAATCCTGATGACTTTCTTCAATAAAAAAATATTCTCAGAATTATAGCATTTTCAAAATTTTGAAAATCAATCTAAACTCCAAATTTTAAGATAAATAACGTACGATATATAAAAAGTCAAGAGAAGAAAAACATAACTTGTTGAAAGCCATGCAAGATTATCATAACAAATTTTTGGAATTCCTTGAAAAATTGGCAATTCCAATTTAGATTCCACAAAACAATCAAAAATAAAAAATACCATGTTATCTTCAAACTATACAGAATACGAAAAAAGATTAATTAACGAAAATTGTGATCCTAAAATAGATCTACAAATTCGTTCATATTTACTTCTTGATTGAACGCGTACTTTTTATTTTATTCGTGACAAATAACAGTGAAAATATAAAATTTTTTTGGAAAAACGACCAAAGATACGAAAAAAAAGATTAAACAAAACCTGTTTACAAATTTCTGTCGAAAAGCGGTCGCGCAGCGCGAGTTTCGCAATGGTAATGTGTACCTCAAAGCCTACAGAGCTTTAAAAAACCTAATCTTTAATTCTATTTAATTATGTCGAAAATTCAGAATATGAAGACGTATACAAATACTGCGATCTAAAAGAGATCTTTTTGATAAAGCTTTATTAAAGCATTCCAAATCTAAAGAATAAATATCCGAGCGCGAAGCGCAAGGTGACCCATTATCGAACACAAAGCGCGAGATTTGTCAGACGCGGCTTAGGCGCGCTCAAACTTGCAAGCTGCGCGCATAGCGCGCAATGAGAATTTTCATCCAAATTCAAAAAGTTCTTTAGACAGTTTTGTAGGGCCTTGAAAAAGTAACGTTTTTCTTTTCATGACTTTTTCCCATATCACGCTTTTTTTTGGCTGCAAATGTTCATTTTCGTTTGGTTTTTTGAATTTTGGAAATGGTATAACTTTGTTAATTTTTAATCGAAAAATTCTTTCAAATGTTACCGTATTTACAAACTACAACGACAACGACAGACACCGACGTAAAAACTATTTTTCTGACTCAGTGTGTCTCAAAACGTTGACATTTGATGGAATCTGCGAAAGTCATTTTTCTCGTAAAACCAATACCTTCTCATTAGTATGAGAATGCAAAAAAATATTGTAGTCAATAGAGTGTATTGTTTTGAAAGTTAATAAGAAATAATTGTAAAATGTCCATTTTTAAATATGCAATAAGTTAAAAATAATACATTTTTTGTTATATTATGTTATAAAGACCAAAGTTTATATTTTTTGGAAGAAGATTGAACTTTTTGGTAATCATCATGTAATGTTAATGATTTTTTTAAACTAAGACTGCATATTAACCAAACTTTTGCCATTTCGCTTCCTACCTAAATTAGAAGAATTATAGTACCCTAATGAATGGTTATTTATTTAAAATTGAAACCTAGTTTATTATTCAATAATTTAACGTCATTTAATGCATTATAATATTAAAATGTTGTTTACATTTATTGTGTGTTAACAAAAAACTCGGGTTTCAGGTCAGCTCCAGCACAGTAGTTTTGGTGATCTAGCTCTTCTTCGAGATCTCTCGATTGAGGTTTACATGCGGTGTATTCGTTCAACACGAAAATACCATACGATTGGGCGGTTGGGACCTACACTGAAAAAAATGGTATAGTTGTTTTAGTTAGAAATATATTGCTGGCGAGATGTAGCTAAATTTTAATAAAGTTTATGTAGAACAGCAAACTAGATAGCTAAGGTATATAAACCATCTGTCTCCTGCAGACAGAAAATATGGGAGATAATTCTATCATCATTTGCTAAACATTCTAGCAGTCATGATCAAACAGCATATTTCCTATAATTAGTTTGCTTGTCCAGCTAAAAATTCTAACCTAAAATAATTGTAGCATCAGTTTTATGCCTATAAATTGAAATTCATTTAAAAAAATTACCGCCTTGCATTAATTCGCACAACACTAACGCCCGAACTTTCCGTAAATACAAGAAGCTTGTGCCTCGTGTCGTGTGGATTGTGAGAGTTAAAAAATGAATAATATATACAGCAATGCAACGAAAATGATGGAACCAAATATTCTTTTATCAGTGCGCGTATAATCAGAACTCGCAGCTGTATAGGCTGTCAAGTTTAGCTATATTTTTCACCTAGAATGTCCAGCTGAACCTGATTAGGTGTGACACCTATACTTGCTTAGCAATAGAAATATAGACATGACAGCTAAATTTTATAGATACTGCACCTATATTTTGCCTGCAAGAAAATCTGTTCAATACAGCTAACTATTTAGGAAGAAAAAATCCAGCGATACTTTCTAGCTGGGATAGAAAGAATTCTAGGTTATATACCTAAATATTTTTTTCAGTGTACTGGAATTTTCTTGAGTTCAGATGTAGTCAATGTGTTAACCGTGCCGCTTTCCATGTTTGTTTTAACCCGTTTTCTATTGTTTCTTCTATAAGATCCAGTAAGAGCATCAGATCCTTGCAATATTGCAAATACATCACCATCGGATGTTGATACAATAATTTGAGCTTACAGAGACATAGGCTCGAAGGAATAATGGCTTAAACTTAATTTAGTTAGTGTATTGTCAGGGAACGTGTATCTTCGAAGTTCGAATATCAATTGCGGGTTCAATTTAGGAATAAGACGAATGAATCTAACAAGGAAACTATCCCAGGTGTCCCTCACCGATTTTGATGAAACTGCAATATGTTGTAGTACATCGAAAAATAAGAGACACGTATTTTTTTTTATCGGCCATTAAACACTTTTAAGGGATGAAATCCACCCCTGAAATCCACCCTCGAAATTGGTTTTTTTCAAATATCTTGAGAACGGATTGAGATAACCTCACGAAATCAAAACCAAAATATTATTCATCGAAAATTATATCAACCTCTATTCATTTTTTTGACAAGGGTAGCAACCCCTCTTTTTTAATTGAAAAAATTATGTTTTTTTCAGCAAAATTAAGCTATAAAAATTATAAAA
>NC_046664.1:85333406-85355739 GCF_010883055.1 Belonocnema kinseyi | reverse complement strand
ATAAAAAAAAATACGTGTCTCTTATTTTTCGATGTATTACAACATATTGCAGTTTCATCAAAATCGGTGAGGGACACCTGGGATAGTTTCCTTGTAAGTTCTTCTAGCCCACATGTGATTCCGCCAGGGCTAGGAAGCCAGGTAGGAGGCTTATGTATGCACCTGGGAGATGGTGATCTCTACTTGACACGAATAGAAGGATCGGCAGGCGGAAGAGACGTTTCAGGTGAATGCTGTCTGTCTGGATAAGAGGAAGATTCGATACGTGGAACCCAAGGAAGAGGTTCGCCGTTAGGTAAACACTCGAAAGATAAACTGAACGCTGCAACCTAAAAGAGAGGATTACATTTTTGTTAAGTTGGTATTGTGTGAACCGCTTCTGCCATGCGAATCTTCTTGATTCGACAATCAGTATGAAGGGCGATCGATTGTAGCACGCAAAATTGCCAATATTTATGAATATAGACACATCATTTTTACGAGTAAATCCTGTTAATCTCAGGTTTAGCTTATTATTGGCGAAGAATAGAAAGCTAAGAGTTTTATAGGAACCTAAACGAGAATACAGAAGTAGAGGAGTTTCACTCCTTAAATATTCTTTTCGAAAAATATTTCATAAATATCGAGAAAAAAACAGATACTGCCTTTCTAGCAGCCAAGAGTTTCGAAGTATTTTAGTGTATCTGTTCGGTCTTCAACGTTTCTGAATTTTTTTTCCTTTTTCCGAAAAAATATTTAGGTAGCGAAACTTCTGTCACCCTGCAGTACACTTTAGGTTCCAGGAAAAGTCATTCTCTTTCACAAATAAGTTAAATCTGATATGGTGACACGCGTCAAGTTGAAGGCACCCTCACATGTTCTGTGAATTTTATGTCCTCCGTTTCATTGCCCTTTAGGGAACATTATTTTAATATTCTGAGATGAGCGTTTGAACAAAAATTGGTTTTAAATTCGTTTCTCAAAATGGAATACTCTTACAATCATATATATTAGTGTACATCTTATAAGAGTTATAGCACAGAGTTAAAAGAAAATTGAATGAAATCTCAGGCTTCAAGATATTACAGTGTTAATAAATCTGTGAACTTAAGTGAAGATACACAGGAAACATAATCCATTCACTTACGTTGGAATGAATTTTGATGACTTAATTGCGTATCTGTTACTGGAGTTACATATTGCCACCCATTTTGTAGGCTGATCGTTGAGTAAGAATATGAGTTTTTTAATGGGCAAACGTATTTTTTGCCCAAGACTCTTTCAGGAGCGATTATGAATACGCTACTCGTATATAGCATCGAGGCATGTCGTTACTATATGCATATCAAAGCCCCTTTTTATTAGATGTCGTTTTACCGAAGTTCAAGCAGCATAGTTTTTGAAGAATTAAATATGTCGGCTTACCTACGAACAAAGTAGCATCTGCGGGAGGTTTTACTTTTCTTTATTAATTCGAAGAAATGGGCTGCTGAAATTCATCGATCGCTGCTCCAACTTAACAGTGCTCGGTCCCACGTTGCAAAACCTGTCAAAACATACTTGGAAACGCTGAAATTAGAAGTCCTACCTCACCCGCCGTATTCTCAGACATTTTGCAGTCTGATTCACACCTCTTCCAATTCATGACTCATGGTCTGTCTGAGAAACGATTCACTTCTTATGAAGATGCCAAATAATGGTTCGGTTCGTGGATAGCTTCAAAAGACGAGACGTTTTTGCAGTGTTACAAAAAATCCCTTAAAATCAATGCACACGTCCAGTAGTTAAAATTATTTACTAAAAAAAATAGTAGAGGCTGGCAATGCGAGGCCTAGAGAAGAAAGAGAGACATACGTGCGAGGCGAGGTGAAGCTCAGCAAGGAAGGTGAGGATAGAGAAGCGAGCGGATTAGTTATAAGGTGCGCATGGATGGTAATGTGTAAGAGATAGCTGGAAAAAATAATTGAAGTGTCAGCAAGTCAATTTTTTAAGGACAGCAGGTCAAAAAATAAACGTTTATCCATCTACTAAAAAATAGTTAAATAGACAACTTTAAAAAAATGTTCACTATACCTTTATTTATAGAATATTTGTTTTACAGGCATTTTAATTGATTTTCTTTAATGCTGTTTTTCACATATTTGCATCACTATCTAAAATATACAAAAACTATCCATCACGCTTCATTTTATATAAATTACCATTAATAAAAATACAGGTATTGAAATTTTAATTATTTAGATATTTGGAATGTAAATAGATATAAGCCGATTTCGGAGTTTGTTTCTTACCCGTACACTCTCTGCAACCATAAGCATGTGCACTGAATACAGTGAATGGCACTGAAGCTTTCAGTGTAAATCTTATAATTCCTGAACAGTATAATCTATTGAAATTATTGTGAAAAGGGAACTACAACTTCATAATTATTGAATTTAGAAATAAATTGTTGCATCAATTATAATTTATTACAATGTTATTTATTTTTAATTTATTTGATTTTGGTTTATTCTGCATTGTTTTTTCCAAATTTATGACTTGAACTTCTCATTCAAGACAATTGTTTAAAATTGTAATCCGCATATTCCACTCAGTTAAACATAACCTGAGGTAACCTACACTTAGCTGATTCACGCTTATTGAAAATTTCTATGTGTGCCCATAGAAATTATTTCAGGTTAGTCAGTATCATTCAACCCTATTTACTCATCATATTAACGAATGCGGAATGGCAGATTTAAAGCACCGCGTACATGTGACACATTACAAATGTGGCCAACCGATTGGATTTTCATTCTTGATAATTTCTCTACTTGGTTAATACTTAATAAGTATAACTATTAGGAAATGATAATATGAATTCCAATAGTATTAATGTAATTGAACGTTCGAAGTGTCAAACTTAAAAATTTTTAATTATTTGTTTCAAAAGGATCATCAAAATTGCCTCTCCCTATTTTTTGAGGTTTTTTTTGCAGTTTTTATTCTTAACGAGGGAAATTCCATAAGGACATAGGAAATTTGAATTTATAACTCACCAATTCACCAATTCACCAATAGCATTGAAGATGACTACCAAGGTGAAGACCAGAGTATAAACGCTCTTCATTTTTTATAAGTAGAGAAACAAATGATCACAGTATTATTGAAGAAATTTATTAACAGGGTAACTAATTATTCTGGTAATACATTGCAGTAAATATATATATGGTTCATGAATCATAAAAGGCGTTAAGCTTTTACCTCCGAGATATTTATATTTCATAAACCAGTTATTTCAAAGAAAAATGATTAATTATTAAATCCATTAATACTGATATCACAATTAACAATACAAATGTTTTTGCTTTATGAAACGCTCGGCTTAAACTTCTTAGAGAAAGTATAGCTTCAATTAATGTTTTTATAAAAAAATCTAAATTCTTCGTATGCATAAAAAATTGTACAATCAAAACTAGATAGTTTAAACTTAATGTATTTTGGTTTATAGAAAGTTATCATAGACGTTAAGCTCTGTACAAAATTTTGCACCTATTAAGCTTAGAAATATATAAATTTCTCATAACATTATAAAAGAATCTGAGCCACATGATCTCATTCGTCAACACAGTATCGGTGTAAAAAAATTGACAAAAAATTCTTAATACATAATTGCAATAAAAACAAAATTCTCCTCATCATCTTGTACATTTAAACCTTCCTTTTATCTGAAAAAATCTGGAATATGCTGTAAGGACTTTTTCGAGTCTGTTAAATTCAATATCTTCCGATTGCCTTCAAATTTTCAAAATTTGTTTGCCTATATGATAGTAGTATACCTACCAATTTATAGACTTTTACTACCATCCCTATTCGAACTGCAATGGGTGAAATTTGCATCCCCCAGGCAAAGCGGGTATTTTCAAATGTTCATAACTTCCTTTCCAGTAATGAAAATTAAATTTTCTATGAGTAATTTCTTAAGGGGTTTTCAAGCTCTTTCATTCTTTAAAATCTATTGTTTTTAATTATTTGATTTTTATAAACAAATTGCCATTTAAAATGTTTATTTAACATTTTCTACTCTTCGGGAAGTTTTTAATTTTTTAAAGTATTTTTAAACGAAAGTTTGACTCTTTTTTGATGAAAATGCTGTATGGCATTTTGGAACTCAAAATAGTTATGTATTTATGTGAAGATATCCGAGCGAAACCCTTCCTCGCGCGCTCGGACAGGTTGGCCAGTCCTACCCGGGACTTGGTTGTATGCATGATTCTCCTGCAAAGCTGCACTAAATTCATCATAATTTATTTAGTTCGCCTTTTTTCGCATTTGGAATAAATGCGTGGTATTTTAGAGTGCGGGGAATTGTAATTGTTTCAGTGAATCTAGTTTCTAGTTTTTTGGTAATCTCTATGTTATCTTCTTTCGAACTGAAAAGAATTACTGTTTCCTTTAAATGATTCTTAGCCCATTCGAATAATTCCATCGCAGTTAGGATTGGATTCTATACTGAGCTCTCTAAGCTAGCTTTTGTCGCAAGTCTTTTCAAATTTCCACCAATCCCATCACCTGGACCTTTTCCATATGGAGTTGCCTGGAAATGGGTTTTTGCAGAAATTCCAAAGTCTTTTTTTCCATTTAGAAGATTTATGAAGGCATATTTATTTTTTAAATGCTGCGCAGCTCCATTTGTCATATAATAAATTTGGTTAACAACGCTGAATTTCTTCTTGAGGTACTCGTTGATGAGCTTTTGAAATGTGCACACAGCTACAGCATCATTACCTAAAAAATTTGAGATGATTGGTATGCTAAGATGCTTCTGTTCGTTTCCATCTTTGTAATAAATAACTACTGTAAATATAGCAGCTTGATTATTATTTCAATGGAAAGATTTGCAGCATTTTGAATGATAAAAGCATCCCTACAACAAAATGATATCCTTGGCATATCCTTAGGATATCTCGGCAGGATATAGGATATCCTGGAAAATCTCCCGGGATATCCTTGGCATATTCCAAGGATATTATGAAGTCAAAATTACATTTTCGTGCACTGCAAAACCAATATGGCGGATTTTATTCAAAAAAGTACCGAAAATTTGAAGAAAAAAAAATTTATTCCAAACTATAAACAAAGGTGGACAAAATAGTTGTAGTTTATGAAAAAGGTTTTTGGTCCAGCTCCTTATGTTTTGTCTGTCCCAAAATGGCGGAAAACTATGGACATTTGGAAAAATGACGTTTGATTCCCTGAATGTTGTAGCCTCGTTAAATCTTGAGGGATTGCTGACAATAAAAAAATGTAGAGAATGTCATCTTCAAAGTCATAAGTGTTTTGAAAACCGCAATTAAAAATATAAATGATTGCTACGTGAGTTTTAGAAAATATTTTTCTTAAATATTGCATACAAATCTAAAAAATTTAGTATCAAACAGAATAGTGATATGCAGTGGCTCCATTGACTAACGGAGTATACAGGTAACAGCTGGCGAAAAAATGGTTAATCATCCGCATGTCGACTTTTGGCACATTCACATTGCTAGACTTTACATATTCCAGTTTTAGTGAAGTGCCAAGCATTGCGAACACATTTTACGGCCCTTCTTCGTAATTTTAAATACATTTCAAATAATGAACGCAAAAACAGGTTATGCTTATTCCAATGACTAGCGGACATATTAGTTCCTACGTCAACTACGTTATGTTTACTTCCGAAGCTGGCCCAATCAGAATTCCTCGTCTTCCCGCAAACAAAATCTAGAAAGTATAATTTAAAAAAAAATGAAAAAAAAATTATTTTAAAAAGATTTTCTGAAGTAATTATATTCAAGTTTTAGTTCTATTTTAGTTTTACCAGAAAAAAACTATATTTGAAAATATGCAACAATCCCTTTCAAAAACAATTTCAGTTTTTATTTAAGGCTCCAGGTCTGCAGGGGTTTAAATCACAGTTTTTAATTAAAATTACCATATTTATTGAGAGGACTTTCATGCCATACACGATATTCGAAGTATTTTAATCCAACAGATTGTACAGGAATAGTAATGCCGCTACTTAACTTAGCTTTAGAGTATTTTGGTCTGTGAAGTATAAATGATACGGATTCATGAAAATAAAATAATCCGATCATCATTAAATATGAAAGTCAATAGAGTTTATTGCCTGGTATGTATATTTTGGAGAAGATGACTTAACTCTTTACTTTGAGAATCATCATGTAGAATAAATTATGTTTTTACAAACTAAAATATAGACTGCGTATAAACCAAACTTTCCCATTTTGCTTTATGCTTTAATTAACATAATTATATTATCGTAATGAATGATTATTTATTTTATATATATAAATCCTAATATTAAAACACTGTTCGAATTTTTGCGATTTAAAAAAAATAAGCCTGTGCTACGGTCAGCTGCAGTACAATAGCATCATAACTCAACTTTCTTTTCAAACGCTTCCTAGGGCTTGATTTTTAGTCCATCATCTTATAAATAACAACTTTTCTCCTACAATTATGAACTGTGTGATCTCATATTTTAACCACATAATCTCATTGGTTAAATACAATCCCTCACAGACGGGGTTTTCGAAAAACGCTTCCGTATTTAGCCCTTTGGATTATATCGTTATAATATTGCATCAAATGATTCATAATTGCAGGAGAAAAATTGTAGTATGTGATACATGGACTAAAAACCCAGTCCTAGAATGTACTGTAAGGATCCCTGAATTGCGTTTTAGACGTGATCTAGTCGCTCTATTTGAAAATAACATGAGAGTGGGCGCTTGAAGCCTACTGGAATCTCCTTGATTTCAGCTGAGGTCATTGTGGTAACCAAGCCGCTTTCCATGTTTATTTTAGCCCGTTTTCTATTGCTTGTTTTATATATTCCAACAAGGACATCAAAATTCGTCAATATTGCAAATACATCACCACTAGATGTTGAAATAACAACTTGTTCTTGGGTTGGTATAGGCTCATAGTTAGTGTATCCTAAACTTAATTTATTTTGTGATTTATTGGCAGGAAAAGTGTATTTTCGAAGTTCGAATATCCGGCGCGGATTCACATGAGAAGTAAGCCGGATATATCTAAGTGCTTCAACTTCAGATAAAGTTACGTCAAGACAAGGAAGCTTGGTAGAGTGATTCATATAACTGCTATGAGGACCCTCGAACCTGACATGAGTAGAAGGCTCGGAAAAAGAATGAAACGCTTCAGGTAAATTATTTCTGTCAGGAGGAGAGGAAGGTCTACCACGAGGAACACCAGGAATAGGCTCACCATTAGGTAAGCATTCGAACTGTAAGCTAAACTCTGCAACATGAAAAAAAATTAAATTTTTCTAAGCTGGTATTTCAGAAAACCCTTCTGTAATTATTGCGATGCAAGACCGAGGGAATGAGGCAAGTTTGCCCTGAGAAACTTGTCAAAATCTTGACCAGCAATAACTTTGACGCGTGAATCCTCTTTGTTTCAGATTTATAGTATTTGAGAAGAACAATGCGAAGATAAAACTTTCTTCGGAGCCTAAAAAGGACTACTCGTGTAAAGAAGTTTTTTTTATTAAATATTTTTTTTTTCGAAAAATATGTAAAATATCGAAAAAAATAACAGATGCTATAATTCGAGCCGGAGAATCTGAAATAAGAAGAATAATGTGTCAAAATAAAGGGCTCTTCACACGTCCTGTGAATTTTCCGTCCTCGGTTTATTGTAATATTGCCAAACGAACACAAGTTTAAGTTGAGGTACAAAATTTGAAAAATTCTTCAATTTAATTAGCTTCCTAACCGTTTTTCAAAAACACGTCCAACTTTCTACCCGTCCCAGTTATCGTGTTTCAAAGTACTTTTTTACAGCTTGCACCAGCTGTATAAAAAATTTCCTATGGTAATACAATATATAAACATTACTATACTCACCTATAGCGTTCAAGATGACCACCAAGGCGTAGATAGGGGTATAAACGCTCTGCATTCTTTCTATGTGTAGAGGAAAAACTGATTTGAGTATTATTGAAGATTTTAATTAACCGTGCAAATAATTATTCTTGTGCTTCGTTAAAAAAAATATATATTTGTTATATTTATTTTTTATTATATATTTCATTATTTATGAAATTTATTAAATTTAATCAAATATATGTATATAATGACTAACTAGTAAAACACAAATTTGTGTGTGTGTGTGTGTGAATCAAGGGTCATGGAACATAACAGGCTTTAATCTTGTCCTTCAACGATATTTGTATTTCACAAGTCACTTATTACAAGAAAAAATATTAATCACGAAATTCGTTCAGATTGATATGAAATTTTAAAATACAATATTTTACGATTTTTGATATGCTAACTTTAAGATCGTTATCATAGGTGTTAAACTTTGTGAAAATTTTTGCACGCACGACTTTACGCCATCATATTTATTTTTGGTATTTAATATTTTAAGTTGAAATTCAATGCGATTAAAGCCTACAACACCAAATTCGACATATGTGTAGTTAAAGAAAAAAGTTTTCTGATTTAGGCTTCGGAGTATGAATTCCTAAAATTATAAAGGAATGTCGCCTTCAAGAGCTCAGTGCGAAAACATTGAGGATAAAATTCTTTCTTTATAATTGTAAGAAAAACCCCAAACTGTCCTGATCATATATTATATATTTGTTCTTCAAGTATACGAGAAGGAAAGGAATGAAAAATACCCAATATCCGGTTTTTTACGTGATTCTTGGATCTATTCAATTTTGAAAGACAAATCCTTATGCTGAGGAAATTAATTTTTTGTTGTTGGAAAATATTCATTTTCTGAAACGGAGAACTCTACGGGAAACAACAGGAACCGTTTGCAAATTTATTTTTTAAGCCCAGTATTGATATTAAAAAAGTGTTCTCGAGTTTCTCCTTCTATCCCAAGAACCACGACTTGATGATAACAAACCTAAATTTCGAGAAATACGTGGCGAAACGGAAAACTTTGTGCTGAATCAAGATCTTAGGGGAATATGAATTGATCTTTTGATTTCGGTTCTTTTACTGGCCCATGGTGATGACATAGTATTGCTTGCTGACCTTCGCGTTGATCTCTAGAGGAAAATGAATGCTCTTGCTGAATATTATGAAAGCAAGTATCCGGGGGCCAGTGCTGGAATCGATAAAGGAAGGATCCCTAGAATATGCCTGAAGCAAATGCTTAATTAGGTCCTACAGATTAAACATCTGCTCTTATTGTGTGGGGCGGTGGGATGAT
This sequence comes from Belonocnema kinseyi, assembly GCF_010883055.1. Lineage (NCBI taxonomy): Eukaryota > Metazoa > Arthropoda > Insecta > Hymenoptera > Cynipidae > Belonocnema > Belonocnema kinseyi. The sequence goes on along the minus strand of NC_046664.1, from coordinate 85,346,523 downwards.
GGCCTGAGCTAGAGTTGGAAAGTTGGCAGTTCAATAAAGAGATCTTTTTAACCAAGTTCAAGACACATATTAGAGACTTCACTCTCTTATTTATGCTCTGCTTCGGATTTGTGAAGATTGGATCGCTTTGTATAAGCAGTATATCTTACAGTCTGGTGCATTGTGGAAATTTCGCAGCTGTACTTATGAATCATATCACACATAATATACTTTTCTTGCATAAAAAATAATAATAAATTAAAAAAGTTTGTGTTTTTTAAGTTTTACAATTAAAATTTCTTTGATTCGAAATCATTGAAACTCAAGGATTTTTATTCATACATATTTAAAATAAAAGATTTCTCAATTATAAATCTTCAAAATCTTCAAAGTTGCAAATTGTGAATAGTTAAAATTAAAGAATTTTTAATTGTACATCTTCACAATTGGAATATTCCAAAACAATTTTTAAAAATTACATACACTTAAAATATCATCTTAAAAAATTGAATAGTTTCGAATTCTGTATTTTCAAAATACAAGCATTTTCAATTTTAACTCCTCAAAATTGTACAATCCATACACCTTTAAAATCGAAGAGTTTTTAATTGTCAATTTACAAAATCTACCTTATCCAAATACATCTTCCTATTTAATACACCTTTAAAATCCTCCCCTAGGGAGAGATTCTCCCGGACAGATAACCAGTTTTTGAGGGGTGGGGGGGCTCATACGGGTCTGACATAACCCTTTCCTTCTAGTCTCTCTCCGGCAAGCCAAATTCAGGTGGCTACAGTCTCCTTCAGCTCCCCCGTGAACTGAGAGATGGCCATTACCCAAACAAACCTGCATCATAGCAGAGACGCCTCTAAAGTTTTATAGAAGGGCATGTCTGCGAGGCACCGGGCTATCCCACTAATCCAGGTACCTTGGTTAGTTCGAGGTACCATAAGAGGATTGGGAGGGCTGGTTTTTCTTATAGGGCCCCCAAGGCGGTCAAACCAAGGGCTTACATACTGGCGAAGGGAGTCACCGTTGTCTTGATTCTAGAGCTATGTTAGAGACATAATGGTGAGAGCCACAGATCTTAAAATAATAGTACCTATTTCAATTTAAAATTAAATTAAAAATAATAGTAACCTACTTTCCATATGACAGAAATACCAACTCATCAGAGGAGGTTCGTACACTGGCGGAATACTGTGAAATAAGAAGATTTCCTCTTCTGATGGAGTTCGATGCTACTAAGTCCTATTACATCCAGAGGTTTCGTAACTAGGTCAGGGAGGAAGTCATCGACATCACTTTTTGTTAGATTAGTTTTGGAGATGATATGTAGAAGTCAAGAGTTTCAGACGTACCCACTCTCGCACGTCACTCATAGTTAGAGTTCGAGTTCGCATACATCGTGTCCATGGGCCCTGAGTGAGCCAACAAATCCGAGATGAATTAACTGGGACCATTTTTCCACGGAACTAAAGAGCGCATTCTCAAAGATGCTCAGGTCAATTAAAGGTGTGGACATACTGGGGATGGCAACTAAGATTCTCATGGAGGCCATCAAATTTACTTATGAAAGTGCTTGTCAACTTACAAGAGTTCAAAAGTCTCGGGAGACACACTGGTGGAATGGGAAAATCTAAGAGTTTCTCAAGGAAACCAGAGAGAGGTTTAGGCGTGCTAGTACTGGCAAAATGGATACATTATGGATATCATTTACGACGATGAGGGATGAATGCGGGGCTGAAATACGAAAGATAATACAAGAAAGCTGGGACAACATTCGCACAAACATAACAAAAGAGCAAAGGCATTTAGACCTGGCAATCGACTTTTTGAAAACCGGATGCTATTCTCAGCACTCTAAAATTGTCCGGCGGCAGATACTTAAAGTCGGATGACCTTGACTCAACTGATAAAGGCACATTTTCATGGCTTCATAAGGTCTGGAGAAAGAGGGGCGACACTTCTGAGGCAAACAAAGCCGCTTGAGGCCCAACTAGGCTCAAAACAGAACAGCGCGCCTAGCTGCCGAAGTTGTTAATTTCTCAAGTGTCAGGTAAACCTTGAAGTCTATCAGTCTTACAAGTCTTCTGGTCCGAATAGCACATACCGAGTCCTCTTACAGATCGCTGGAGAAATCATCATATAGCCGCTCGTGACACTTGCTAAGGCTAGCCTGATGTTGGTATATGTTCCGACGGCATGGACGGGTACTAAAGTCACTTCAAAAAGAGCAACAAACTTAGGCTCACAAGGGGATGCAACGGGATCACCCAAACATCAGGAGCTCTTAAGGTCTCAACCCAGAATGGCAATAATACCTCTAAAATATGAATCTTGAAAATTGAATGATCAGCAATTTTACATATTCAAAAATTAAGAATTTTCAATGGAAAATAATAAAAATTGAAATAAAATAAATTTTTTTTTAATTTAACAATACAGTCTAAACATTGAGGAATTTTTAATTGCAACATTTCAAAATTGTAGAACTTTATATTGTAAATACTTAATATAAAAGGGTATTTAATTTTGCAGATTTTTATTTAAAATTTCTGGAAATTTTGTGGATTTAGAATTTAAAACTTAACTTTGAATTTTTAAAATGATCTATATTTATGAATTACTATTTTATAGAGCTTTAGAATTCAAGAGTTTTCAATTCTAAAACTCAAAATTATAAATATTTAAAATTAAAGTGTTTTTAATTTTTATCATTTACATTCGAAATTTCTTCAATTTGGAAGATTTAAAATTATAAACTTAACTTTTGAGTTTTAAAATCATCCAAATTTAAGAATTCTTATTTATTACATAGTCATTATTATCAAACAGTATTACATATCAGACAGACAATTCTTGTAATATTTTATCGAAATTGGTAGTATATATTGTTTATTATGTTTGACGACTGTCGGAGTAAATAACTAATCAACAGTTTCGTTTAAACAAAAGCTAAACATATTTACCTGAGACATTGGGCATGGGACAGCAGAACAGTGTAGGATGGGAGGGGTAATTTGACTCACATGGTGTTACCTTTCATAAACTTCTGCCATGCGCTGAAACCGTCCATGACGATTAATGGGGACGTCCGTGGCAAAGAGCGAGCTCTGGTTGTGAATAAGTTTTGTGGTCGCCGAGTGCGGTTTCTGATAATATGTAATTGGAGTGGGGGGGAGGGGTGAAGGAGGAAGAATGAAGGAAGGGTGAGGATGGGAAAGAATTGCTGGGATATGCAGCGGCACTAGGAAGGGCAGCTTAAGTAAAAACTTCTAATCCGGAAGGGTACGGATTGGAAAGCGGCTGAGGCGGCGAGGCAAGAAGAGAAGGTGAAAAGATCTCCGGCATCCGATTAGCCACTAGAAAAAGGACGTGCACGTCTGGACTGTTGTTGATGCGGCTTCTATCATTCCGGCGAGGCGTGGAGTGCTCAAAACGTGGCTCTGGCAGGTCTAGCGACTCAGCCCGAGCATCCTCGGCGGCGCGGGGTGATCCTGAAGAACTGAGGACACGGACCTCGAGGAGTTGGCTCGCTGATGGTAAGGGCGACGAAGGTGGCACTCTGAGAGCCTGCAGTCGTGGGGGCGAATTCCCACAGTCTACTATAAGCGGTTTAATTTGACCGGATGGCCCTGTGTCACGTTATCTCCAAATAATCGAGATATATATTAATATAATCGATACAATAATCGAGGAAACGTATATCATCCCTCCGTAAGGAATGCGGGTAGACTGAGTCTCAATGGTACCTCCCTGGTCGTAGTGGCGCGGACGCAACGGCTCGATGAATCTACTCGACCCTCTTACGATGTCCCGGAACCCTGGCGGTCCGGTGGGTCTGTTCGACACCCCCTTCTGCCTAATACGATGACGGACAGTTGGCGAATTCTTCTTGTTGAGTGGCTGAGTGACAGGACGTTTGGCGGCGGCCCTCCTGGCCTGCACAAGCACCGAACGAAGACGTTGAAAGACAAGGGCGGCGGCCCGATTGGCTTGCGCTACCCCCGGACGAGATCGACGACTGGCGGTTCCCTGAGCCTTCGAGAGTCGGCGATGAATGCTACTGCTTGAGGCGACGGCTCCCCAACCCGAAGGCATCTCTGGATGACGATGACGGACAGCGGCCCCGGTGGTCTGATCGTCTGGTTGTAGATGGGTGGCGCATTGTCGCTCCCGCGGCGCTCGACGGCGGAGGGTACGCGAATTACTGCCCGTACTCCTTACTCCCTCTGTCATCAGGAGGTGTTTTTGTGTAAGGAGTACCGTACCTTGAACCTGACTAACGCAGCAAATATTCACTTCAAACTCCCGCTTCACTCAATTCTTCCACGGGAACGATGTCACTGCACACTGAATCACAGCAGATCACGATGGCGCACGAGAAAGAATAAAATAAAACTCACGGTGGCGTCTATATGAAGGGAGGGCAGAACAAACGATATGAAACTCACGAAGTTTTAAGGAGAAAGAAACTGAAGTTTTATTCAATCGACGGTACAGGCAGAGAGCTCAGAACGGATATGCCTCTCTTGAAATTCTCAAGCGCACTGACTTATCGGAGTCGCTCTCAACTCTGGATGTGTGTTTTCTCGTCTCAACGGCCGTTGAAGATCCCCGGCTCGGTATACCATGCGTCTGAAAAAGAGGGAAGAGAGACAGAGAGAATGAAGAGAAATGAGGAAGAGAGAGCGCATTGGAGGGAGAGAGACAGGCAATGGCGTACGTGCCCAGCTCGAGGCAGATGTTTACCTCTAGAATGTCAACATGGTCGACGCACGTGTTGACAAACTGTTGGAGCTAGGCCGGGGAAATTGAAAACTCATAAGGGAGGGTCGATGACACTCGGGTGAACAAACACGTCGTTTAAAGAATCCGTGAAATCCGCATTTGGTCACGTCGGACCTTCACTCAAACTGTCCCTTTCCAGGAATATTTGAGTGGAGGTCGCGTAGCCCCAATACTTTGATTTCTGATTCTTAACTGTGTTCAAGTGACATACAACATATCTTTACAAATATGTATACATACGTAGGTGATCTAAAAGATTGTTGTGCCAAAGATACAAAACTGCTAATTCTAAAGAGTTGATATTAAAAAACTCTGAAGACTTTTTAAAATCAAAATTAGTCCCAGAATTTAGCAAAGAGGTCCTAAAATTTTGAATGTTGGTAAATTCAATATTTTTTACTGTGTGTATTAAGATGTCAGTCATTTTTTTATGCAAAATTGTTAGTATGCAATAGTAATAACAAATTTGAATTTAAAAGTTTATTTTTTATTTAAGTTACAATTTTTTTAGAAATGAGAAGACAAGTGAATCTGAAGATTCTGTTAACTTTTGTTTAAATTTAAATACACTCAAAAATATGTCCGATTAAATCAATTAGACTTGTGGTTAAATATGCCCCTACTATTTTTTTTTCGTTAAAGTAATCAAAATTCTGAAAAGTAAGCTATAATTTCCTTATAGACTGGAAAAAATGTCTTCTGAAATGTTGCATTTTTGAAATATTTGTGAATTTAGTTGTATATGACTTTTTTTAACAGCTGTAAAATCTAAGAAGCATTTTGAAAATCGAAGAAAATTACGGCTTGCTTCTACAGTTTAGCTAACTATTAGAAATTAACATCCATCCACACCTTACAACTAATCCGCTCGCCTCTATATTCTAAACTTCCTCGCTGCGCCTTGCCTCGAACGCATGGGTCTCTTTCCTCGCTATGCCTCACCTTGCAGCCTCTATCGCCGAGGATAACGCCTTATACTTTACTACTATTTACAATATTCACAGTTTCCTTACATATACTTCCTCTCCTATTTACAATCCTTCTTTCTCTATTCCTCTTCCTCCTTCCTTCTTTTCTTCTCTATCTTACCCAACACCTCCTTCACTCCATGCAAACGCACCTCATTCTCGCTATAAGTTCCTGACTTCCTTGCTCTCCTTTCTCACACAAATATTGCGCCCTCTGCCTTGGCATAATCCACTCTATCCTATTGAACCAACTCATATATCTTCCTTCCTTCCTCGTGCATCCTTTTCACTTTATCCATCTGCAATCCATTCGTTCTAAGATACCTTTCCCTTTCCACCTACATCTTTGCACCACTACGCCTGTTCTCCTTCTCCCACCAACATTCTCTAACCAGCTTACTTCCTCCCTCTTCCAAACATTTTTCCTCATATTTGGACGCTCGACTCCCCTTTATAATCCCTAAACTCGTTCTTCCTGTCTCCCTCCTGACGACATAGTTCGGCGTATTCCTTTCCAACACCAGTGTCCACTTTACATACCTCTCATATATCCTATTCACCTCCTCACTTACTTTCCACCCTCACACCTCCACTCCGTAAATTAAGACACTCATCACTAGCGAATCGAACAATGCCATCCCCCTTACCAAACGATCTTCGAACAACCTCTTCTCTAGCCCCCACATCTGCCTCATCACCACATTTGCCCTTCTCATTCTCTCTTTTATATGTCCGTCCATCCACCTCCCATTCCTTCGAAACAGGAAGCCCAGGTACACTAACGCTGTCACCTCCTGCACCGCTTTTCCCTTCCACTTCCACTCCCCTCTCTTATCTCTCCCACCTAAGTGATGCACTATGTCATCTGCATATGCGAGTGACCATATCCTGCCTTCTTCCACCCTACCTACTCCTACCACTCCGCCGCTAGCTTACTTTCCATATCTGCGATGAAAATTGCAAAAACTGTTGGACTAAGCGGGCATCCTTGCCTCAAGCCCCTATCCATCCAGAATCCCTCAGAGAATCCCATCGCCAACCCTCTCGATCAGGCCTCTCTTCATTCCTCTCTTTTCCATTGCCTCCCACAAGTTTGGTTAGTTCTATATCTACCACGTGCTAGAAGACGTAAATATTGTCAATAGCACTCCTTGCCTCTTAAAGCCCGCCTGCGTCTTCGGCAATATTCCTTTCCCCTCCACATCCCTGCGCAGCCTATCTGCCAACATCATCGCGTATATTTTGTATGCAGTAGTCATTAGCGTAATTTCTCTATGATTTTCCTGCCTCTTCCTATCCCCTTTCTTATACAGTGGTACAATTAACCCCTTCCTCCACCCTCTTATTTCTACTTACTCTCCCCTTTTAGCGGTTCCTTCCTTCCACTTCCTGTACTTGTTTTTCACCTTTGTCTTAATTATTTTAACCCTTCAAAGCTTACGTTGCCCAACTGCTTCTGATGCCTCCCTATCGCCTCTCTCGTTCATGACACCCTCTCCCCTAACGACCCTTCTCCCCCACCCTGCCTTTCTCCAGCCTCCCCCCCCCCTATATCTACAAATTTAATGGTTGATGGTCTGATTTCACCCTCTCTTCCACTACGAATTTCTCTATCTCCTCCCACCCTTGCATATTCATAATCACATAGTCTATCACCGATACACCCATCTTACGCACATACGTGTATTCTCCTTCTTCGTCCCCTTTTGCCATACCATTCGCCATCACCCAGCCTCTGTCCTCTAACCAGTCTCTTAGGATCTCCCCCTCTTTATTTATTATCTTATCCTTCGAGTTTCTTTCAAAGCTTTCTCCTTCCCGATACAGCCCCCTTCCTCTCCAATTCTTGCATAAAAGTCCCCACCCCCAGTCTCGCCAAACCATCATCTCTCCCACCTAGTAAGTTTTCCACTCTTTCTTTAATCTTTTCCATCCCATCCTTATTGTACACAGTCAAAGACTTATACATTACCCCTCCTATCTTTACAGCCTTCATTTGCTCGCCCTCCTCTCCCTCTCCATGAACTTCTTCCTCCAATCCATCCCTAACCCCTGTTATAATTCCACCACTAGCCCTTCCTTTCCTCTTCAGTTTGACGGCCTCCTGTAGCCTCTACCTATACCCCGTTGCCAACTTTCGCTCTACTCTATCCCATTCCTTTCTCTCTACCCACGTCTCTACCAGTCCAATTAAATCAAATTCCTGAATATACCTCCAGAAATCCTCATCGTTCTTCTTGACCTCTGCTACGTTCTGGTACAGCACCTTTAACACTCATCCCCCTGCTTTAACCCCACCCCCTATTTTCCACGAAAAAAATTCCCCTGCACTACTTTTAACACCTCCTTCTCCTCGTCCCATACCCACATTTTCCCCTCTATTTTTGTGTTCCGATACCCTACCATTATTTTTCTCTCTAATTCCATCACCGCCACCTCATTGTCCTTTCTCTTCCTTATCCTAACCTTCATCACCTTGCCTTGAACCCATCCTATGCTTTGTAGCGGCGTTTCCACCCCCTCCCTTTAGCTTCAATCCTCTTATAACTATATTATTTTTCCTATCTGCCTTCTCTCTTCTCTCCATCCACAATTCCTTTGCCCTTATCCTTTCCCTATCCGCTCTCTCCTCCTTTTCATTCCTACCCTCTCCCACTTTCTCTTCTATCATAATGTCCACCTTCTTCCAAATACCTTGCTTCATACCCTCCCTCCTGTCCACTACTTCCATTCCCGACCTGTCGTCCACCTTTTATAGTCTGTTTTTCACCCGTTCTTTCGACATCCTTATATCTTCTTCCACCTCCTTTATTTTATCCTCTTTTTCTTTCCTTACCGACGCCAACTCCCCCCTTACTTCTTCCCTCAACCCTCTGATCCCGCCTATCAGCACCCCGAGAGCCTCCTTCGCTGGCACTGGACGCTCTCTCCCTTGCCTTATCGCTTCCTTCACTCCGATTCTTCCCCCTCCCTGACACGCCACTCGACACCGGGCAACGCACAGCTGGCCCTTGTGTCCTTCTGGAAATTTCCTTCCCGTCCAATTCACTACCAGCGCTGCTAGTACTCACGCTGCCCACCTCCCGCTCTTCCGTCGGTAACATTAACCTATCCATATACCCAAATCCGCACTGTAGCCAACAGATGACTCTTAAGGCTGCTATCGCTTACCACCCTATAATTTCAGTTTCTTTGTCCCACTTCACCCTTCACACCCCCTGCAGACACCTTTTTTCCACCCCTAAAATCCCCCATTACTACATGAACCACCCTCGTCCGCCATGGAGGTCCAAACTCCTGGTCACAAAACTGCCCCGCTCCCTTACAAACCTAAACTCACTTTCCTATTCAGCCAGATCCCACCTCCGAACTACAATGTAAATTAATTTATATTTTCCCAAAGTATCCCTCACAATCATACTCACCTTCGAGCCTTCCACCCTCACACTCCACTCACACCTTCCACACAAACTCCGTAAAAAACTTCTCATCGCCTGTCACTTATAACCAAATTCACAGGGTCTCCTTCATATGACTATTACTGTAAAAACTCTTAAGGTAAAAACTAAATTAGAAAATAATATATTACGACCTTTAAACTATATAATAAAACACTTGATTTTCATAATATTTGTTTGGTCAAACCGAAATGCACAAATAAACCTTTTTCGGTGTACTGCAATCCTAGTTTTTCTCACAGATAAAGCTTGTCACTGAATCTTTGATTTCATATTTGATTTAAAGTGACTGTTTTTTTTATAAATCATTATTTATTCTAAAAACGCAGGGAGAATGTACTTCGTTTAAATTTACAAAATTAAACATAAATTTTTTAAATCACTAAAATGGCATACATTTTTCGAATAAGAATAAAAAGTTAATTTTCCCACCAAGTTTTCGACGTTACATACATACAATTTTTTAAATATTAATTATTTTTTAACATTCATTTCAAAGCCGTTAAAATTATATGTGATGAAGTATTCTTGCTATGAAATTAAATCACAAATATTGACAAATACCGAAAATATAATTCACGAACCTAGGAAATTTACGTAATTTTAAACTACCGAAAAAACAAGACTACTGAAAACATTCAGTGAATTCAAAAATACCGAAAACCTTAACTTTCAAAAGTAGCGAATTCTTAACAAAGAAAATGTTTAAAATAGAAAATTTCCGACACTTGAAAATTCCCGAATGATAAAATTTCTTACAGTTATAATATATAAACAATATTACCAAATTTGAAATTTTGTGCTAATGGATACTTTATAACGTCAAAAATGTTAGTACTAATGAAAACATAGTAAATAAACCAAATATTTGTTAAAACTTGCTCACAACAAAATATAGGTCTAGATCCTATAATGAAATTCTTGTAATATTTTCGCAATAACATGGAAACCACATAAAAATGATAAGTATTGGGAACGGAATGAATAATATTAAAATATTTTTAAAATATATGAAACAAGCGGAGAAACAATTTCTTTCTAGTAAAAATATTAATTTAAAAACAAATACACGTTACATATAAATTACTCCATAGATCGATTATTATGAGGGTTTTAGAATTTATACTGTCTTTTGTTTCTTAGAAGAGTTCATCTCAACAGTGTTAAAAAGCTTGACAGTTCATTCTAGTATATTTTCTATTTTTTAGTAATTAAGGTTTTTGAAATTCATTCGCTTGACTGATTTTTCATGGAAATTTCTCGAATTTTAAAATGGCTAAAGCTGCCCATAATGAGGCAGTCAAAAGTGACTTGCCTAAGTGTCCATCGGGGGGTAAGAAATTCCAGTTCCAGTGGTACGATGAATTCACGGACTGACGAAATTTGGTGAGACCAATTAAAAATTAGGATTAATTATTTTATTGTTGCGCTTGTAAGAAACCATTTTCTTTCAGTAAATCTAATATTGATTTAGTTTATTGGACTCTTTACCTTTAGATAAAGTGCATGATATTTTTGATGACGAGTCTTCTGCATCAACCATCTATTTGCAAGAGTTCCGCCTACTGTTTTGCCGCCTGAATTCGAGTCAGTAGAGGAAAATGATGACATTTCGAAATTGGAAGAATTAATTTTTGCCGAAAAAGTAGCGATTGCAGAATTGAGACTTGCCTTATTCTGCGTTGAAAAAAACATTTCATTTCAGACTTACAAAGATCTACTTGAACTTATAAAAGAATTGGACCGCGATCCCGGTGTTCTTGAAGCTCTCTTTGGGACGCACAAAATTATCTAAAATAGACAATAATGTTCTAGCTCCTCACGAAACGGGGCGTATAATTGAAGTCTTAAGAAAAACTAATTTTTCAGTTTATGTCGATGAAACCAGCGACAGAACGAATGTAAAATGGTTCTCGCTTTTAGCCCGTTATATTGATCCTAAAAGTTTAGAAGTTAATTCTCTCCTTTTGAAAATTATCGATGTAGATCCCGTGTGGAAATATAAATCAGGGCACTACCAGGTCCTGATGAGGTTGCATTATTTTATTCAAGGCACGGATACGGAAATCCTATCAGGGCCTGATGGCGTTTCGTCACGCTCGGAATGAGAAGGGCCGTGTGTGGCCAACCTTAGACGACCCGTATCAGGTAACCTGTCTTGCGCCTTAAAAATAAATAAGGCCCTTCTCCGGCCTGGATATATTTCCTATCAAATTCCTTAAATTATTTTTTTTTTATTAAAGTGTAATAAATTATGGGTTTCGGTAGGAAAATCAAATACAAGTTCAGTTGAGAATTAAATAATTATATATATTTTACCTGAAAGAGAGGCGAACGCAAGGTAGACGAAGGGATAATTCGCGGCGGAAGAATCGTTAGTTATTACCAATAAAAAGTGAGGTGAGGTTGCGGGTGAGTTCTAAACTAAAGTTAAGTGGCCTAAAGTGACAAACAAGTGTTATCTAAGGTTTCTGTTCATAGGGGATGTGTAAATATTCGCAAGGAAAAGAGGGCATCATCTCCCTAGGTTAGGTTCAATATCACAAAGATGAGCGGGATAAATTTGGACAATTCGGAAGTTAATTCTGGCCAGTACAATAAGAGGGCAGCACCGGTCGAGGAAACAGAGTTGGAGTATGAAATTCAGGTGGAAAAGTCGACAACAACGAAGAAAAAGGCAAGAGGGAGGCCGAAAAAAGAAGTAAAGGAGAAAAATAGCCTTAGTGTAAAATGCATAGAGTATTTTGTAGGGAAAGCGGGAAACAAGGATGGAACGAATTGGCGAGGATTGACAGAAGAAGCCTTTCGTAAAAACAGCAAGCTAACTCATTCGCCCATTCGGAGGAAAGAGGAAGGGGGGCCGGACGATCTGGAAAACGACAAGTCATCAGAGCCAAAAGATACAGGGGGTACAAATGTAGAAGAAAATTGTGAATCTAGTGAAAAGGGCACATCGAAACAGCGGGGGGAAGAAAAAGAACATACGGACGCTAAAGCAAAAGACGGGGGGAAAATAAAATCTTCCGAAAATGAAAGTAAGATTTTAAACGAAGAAAGTAACGACCCACTTAGAAGAAGTAAGTATGGAAGGAAAACCAAGGATTGAAAAAGAGAACGCAGGAACGAGTGAACTAGATAAGGAGACAACATTCGAAGAGATAGTTGGAAATATTAAAAAAATGAAAGCAGGAAAAGCCCTGGGAGAAGATGGAATTTCCATCGAATTCATTAAAGGAATACCAGACGTTTGGGCTCAGGAGATGCATCGTATTTTAAATGGATTTTGGTTAACCGGAAAAATCGGGAATGGATGGGAAAAAGCAGTGATAGCACCAATTTTTAAAGGGGGAAATGAGGAAGACACGGGTAATTATCGAGGCGTTTCACTTCTAGACACGGGATACAAAATATTGGCTTCTATTATGGATGAAAGATTAAGGGATTGGTTAGAGACAAACGGGCTGTATAAAGAGACGCGAACGGGTTTCAGGAAAAAGAGATCTGTTTTGAAACCAAAAGAGGGGTGAGACAAGGATGCCCACTGAGTCCCTCACTGTTCAATATATTTTTGGACGACATAGACGACGAATGGGTTTGAAAAAACGAAGGTGGAACAGTAATAGGCAACGAAAAAGTGTTCGCTCTTAAATTTGCAGACGACATAGCAGTAGTTGCAGATTTCCCAGAAGGGCTAAGCAATATGCTGAAAACTCTTGAGAGGTACGTGGATATGAACGGACTCGAAATAAATGTGAATAAATCCAAGATAGTTGTTTTTCGAAAAAGAGGGAGGAGAAAGAAAGGGAAAGAATGGATAATTTATGGAAACAAGGTGGAAGAAGTGGACTATTTTAAATACTTAGGATATTGGTTTTCCTCAAACGGAAAACACAGGAAACATGTCAGAATCATGGCAAA
>NC_046664.1:85308989-85333306 GCF_010883055.1 Belonocnema kinseyi | reverse complement strand
TAAAACAAGAACAAGAGATCCAAATGGATTGGGTGAGGGTAGACGAATCTTCTTACTGTCATTTGTACAGGATGTGGAAAAAGGAACTGGGGAGAGAGGAGTCCTGGCGTGATAAAAAAGATAGGATATAAGGACAACAACCAATGGGCTAGGCTGAGATGTGGCAATGTAGGTAGAGCGGGAAACAAGGGTTTCAAAGAAACAGAATGCAGGCTATGTGGAGAAGAAGAGGAGAACATGGAACACATTTGGAGATGCAGGGAAGCGAAGGAAAAAATTGAAAAGAAAGGGGTTGATGAAGTAGAGAAATGGGTGGGAGATAGGTATGGACCCAATTTAGTAGAAAAGTTATGTAACACTTTGTCGGGGAAACTGAATATCGGTCTCTGCAGATATGCGAGCCAATTTGAGAAATTTTCCAAAGAAGAAGTAAGTGAGGAGGTAGTAGAAGAGGAGATTGTAAGCGACGATGATATGAGTAATGTATGATGGTATGAGCATGTGATATGCAACTTTTTGTAACGAAGCAGATCAAAGGTACCAAAGTATAAGTATATATCAGTAATATTAAGGAGGTATAAATGTAGTATATGTAAAAGTTCAAGGAGGATGTACATGGAGAAATAAATATTCTATTCTATTCTATATTTTACCTGAAATCTGCAGAATTACCACCCTTTGCCTTCTCGCATTCATTGTTGTTACAAACCTAATTGACTTTTGAATGACTTGATCGAACTCGTAAGAAGGAAGACAAAATAATTGCGGGTATGTTGGTTTGATAGTACTTATAAACAATAAATAAAAACATTCTTTATAGAAAAGACTCCCCAACGGGCACAAAACTTGGCGACGTCTTTACGACATATCTTTACGACAACTTTACGATATCCTATGTCCATGTCATTAAGGTTTCTTTACGATATCGTAAAAACTTTGTATGATGTGACGATGTCTAGGATATCCGTAAAGACACCGAAACGACACGGACATATGATGTCGTAAAAATGTCGTAAAGATGTCCTAACGATGTCGTAAAGACGTCGCCAAATTTTGTGCCCACTGAGTCAGTTTTACAGAAACATTATTGAAAAGAAGATAAATATAATAATAAATATTTAACCTAACCTACAAATCAAGCATTCGGAAAGCTACTACCAAGAGGTTGTTTTATGGAACTGTATTGCTACCAAGACAGATGACTTAAAATATGATGTAAATTATATGCTATTCTTACATACAATTATTTATTACACTTATAACTGGCTATAAATTGAAAGACGTGCACATGTGGACACTGTTGACATTTACAGATTCAACGGCGAGAAAACAAAAGACCTCGCCAAAGACGCGCGAATTAGGTATTTTCTCTTCAATAAACAGCTAACTTCACTTCGTAGATTGCTGAGGGGAAAACAAGGGACCAAATGCATGGGATTTAGTTCATTTTTGCCCTATTTTGCTAATATCTTCGTAAAAGCTAATTTTTCCTATAGAAGTATATTTGAAAAATAGTTTTTATTTTTTAATTACTTTTTAATGGAATATTGAAATGATAATAATTATTATTAATTACAAAGATATTACAGAAATAAAGTTTTGTTCCATGCATTTGATTAATTGTTTTCCCCTCAGCTTTTAACTAAGTAAAGTTAGCTGATAGTTTAAGTAAAAATACCTAATACCAACGGGGCGCCAGATGGCGCGTCAAGCGATGCCGCGCAAATTAAAATTTTTATTTACGAAAAATAATTGCAGAAAATAAATATTCACATTATTATTCCTTATATTAATATTTTCTTAACTATTTATAAAATTCCAGTTAATATTACTGGAACCGATGATAAATCTACGGTAATATTGTAATAATAATTTTTATTTTATTTTCAAAAAAGTTACTTTTTTCTTTTTTATAGTAATGAAAGGTTTTAAAAATTTGTTTTTTTTTTAACTGAAAAAAATCATCGTTTTTTCGATCAAATTCTACTCAGATCTTTTTTTTTTCTTTTTCCAAGATGCGCGTTCGGTGCCTTGACTTGGGACCTCTTTCAGTACGCTTGATCTTCAACAGAGACGCTCTTGTCCGTATCCTGCCAGGACCGTTAAGTTACTGTAAGTACGGTATAATTCAGACTGCCTGACTTAATCATAAGGGAAGGCTCTTTGGCTCGTAAACTGACCAGATCAGGACCGTTACATAAATTTATTAATCAGGCATTCTGAGCCGAACCTGATTCGGGTCTTTTTTTAAATGAGAAAAAATAAGGCAATTTCCGCACGAGATACATCAAATCAAATTATTTCAATCGTTTAATAATTCTTTATGGAAGAAACAGATTCCTTTAACAAACATTGCCGGCCTTTCTTGTGACAATACAAACATTATGGTTGGGAGGTTCAACTAATTTTCTTATTTATTAGTTAAAAATTGTTGAAAATTATATTTTTAACGCTTTAATCAGCTTTAAATTTGTATCGCTCCCATTTTCAAGGCTACAATCTACAAACATTTCAATTTTTTACATTTTGAAATTTATCTGTTTTCAAAATTTCAGTCTGAAATAATTTCATTTAACGATTGTTCAATTGAGAAGCATACTTTTAAATTTTGCAAGCTTTCAATTTATTTATGTTTACTAATTTTTTGTAAATAAACTTCCAAGTTTACAATTCAAAATTTGAAGACTTGAATCTCATCGAAATTGAATTTATTCTTATCTACTAGTTAAAAATTGTTGAAAATTAGATTTTTAACGCTTTAATCAGCTTTGGACTTTTATTGATCTCATTGTTTAAATTCTAATCTACAAATATTTCAATTGCAAAAAACTCTTATATTTTAAAAGGCTTCAATTAAATTTGTGATATAATGGTAATTTATTAATTATTTAGTATTATAAATGTTGGAAAAATTAATTTGTGAACAACTATCCGCAATTGCTTCGTTTAAATACTTTAAATAAAATACTTATAATTTATTCCTAGTAAGTTATACCAGAAAAATGGATCCTCCAGGTTCAACTTTCAGAACCTAGCCCTTCTAATCGAAATTTTTTCCGAGCGGTCATTAATTTTCTCTCAATTTTTGGTCGATGAAAAAAATGGTAGATCTTAAAAAAGGCTGGGCGATCCTGGGTCACGCTGCACCTGTGGTTTGCGTAGATCCCTGTCTTAATGAAATGCTTAATAAAGAACTTTAGTCAACAATTTTACAAAACCTGTAAAATAGCTGTAGTGCATATCAGAATAATATAATAAATATCAATATAAATTAGTAAAAACGGCACACATTGTTTTTAAAATTTTTAATATAATCCTTATAATATTTAAATATTTCAAAAAATTGTTACGATTTTAAGTAAAATAAAAAAATAAAACCTGATGACTCCATTTTTCACCGGTGAAATTTCCCACTTGGGGTTTTTAAGGTCGCTGATTTCAAATTTGAAGTTCGATTTTCCAAAAACAAAATGGCGGACACTTTTTAAAATTTTTTATCAGATCTGCATGAAACTTGGTGTATGTAGGTTTTTAGAGTCAGATTTTACAAAAACAAAATGGCGGCCAAAAAATGGTGGAGACTTTTTGAAAATTATGATTAGAGTCGCATGAAACTTAGTATACATATTGTGACGTGATATAATGTATCACGCCCAAATTGACTTATGATTATGCCCAATGAACTTGATTTAAAGTATAATTTATTTTGGTGAGCCATACCTGGTCGAGCATAGATTCTTAGGCGCTATCATAGGACAGAATCCTCAATAGGGATGGCCTGTTGCCGTGAATATCCTGTTGAGGTCTAGGTATTGTAACTAGACCGTTCCGATCCTTCACCAGACTGGGGTTTATATTAAATTAAATATAAAAACTCCACTAATTCTTGCGAACTGTTATTTGTTATGTTCACTAGGCATTCCCTCCACACATACACACACACACACACACTCAACATCGAAAGATTCACGACCAGGTAGTCGTGAATCATCAAGTCAGACGCGACACCTCCACTGCATCATGACAGGAGGGAATAACGACCACGCGGAACTCTACACCGGCTGTTTAGTGTGAACTATCAAAACAATAGCAGCCGATTTCATAAAGCGCGCACTACGTATAGTAGGTGCGCCGGACTAAGTGTTGCGTTGCGAATGTGGCACGTGTGAGTGAAGTGGTGAGGCAACATGGCGATCCATGTGTTACACTCTAATGCGAGTAAGAGGGGGAACCAGGGAAAATGGCTTCCCGCTGTAGAACACTCAAATGTAAGTGTGCCTTCACATATTTAGTTGCGTAGCATAGTTGGAAATCTAGGTGCGCAATCTATGGCCCGGG
The DNA here is from genome assembly GCF_010883055.1 of Belonocnema kinseyi. NCBI lineage: Eukaryota > Metazoa > Arthropoda > Insecta > Hymenoptera > Cynipidae > Belonocnema > Belonocnema kinseyi. The sequence goes on along the minus strand of NC_046664.1, from coordinate 85,328,968 downwards.
CGCCAATTCTGTACTCGGCGTCGTCGACTCTCATTCTCTGTTCGACCATCGTACGTCCTACCTGAGAATAATTCTGTATAAGTAAACGACGCCAAGAGACGAGAAAAGAAATAATCGTGGAAATTTTTATATTCGATTGAGCGTAGTACTTGAGATCCAATCTGGAGAAACAGGCTTTTAAAGTAATAGTCGTGGAGTCAGCCATTCCGGCTATATAAATTAGTTTAGGCGTAAAGCCTCAATGCAGAAAAACGCAAGGAGGAAAGTAAAGGTATGTGACTCCATTTCGTCTTCATAAAATCAGTGCGTGGTCGGGAGATTCAGTGTAGTGGGGATGTAATTTTGACATGTTAATACGGGAAGTGATTTTATTTAAAATTTATATGAATTGGGTCGTGGTTGAGTCCTCATTATTGACAAGTATGATCGTCCAAGATGGCGGCCTTCAGGCAATTGAGTAAGTCTCATTTGTTTTAAAACATAAATAATTGACCTAGCAATAGCCAATAGCCTGGCAGCCTAAAATTTAAAATAGTTATTCGCCAAAGCTCAGCCAATATTTAAGGAGAATTTATAAATTTCTTGATTAGCTGAAATTCTGGCCAATAATTAACCTATTAAAAAGCCAAGGTTATAATATGTTTTTGGGATCTCTGACTTGTTGTTTCTAATTGTAGCTAACAATAAATGTATAATAATAATAATAACTTGGCCAGTCAGTCTGTCCCGTTCTCTAGCGTCGGGGGCGGGTGGCGCGACCAAACACTAATAAATCGATTGCATCGAGAATCGCAGAAAGTCGCACCTGAATTTTTTATTTTCCTGATAGTAAGACCTTTACTTGAATTATGAATCTGAGAACAACGCGTAGACTCGCAGAATCATAACTTTTTGCACAATTTTCGGAAAATTGTTAATGTAAAAGTCATAAACAATTGTTACACAAAGTAAATTTTTAAAACATATTACCAACCTTGAGGTGCCTCCCCCATCTTCTTCTTGAAGATTTTTGCACATTCGAGAATTCCTGCGTGCACTTTGAATGTTGTTTTTCTCGTTCTTTGTAGCACGTTACACGGAGCACGATGTAACAAGGACGAATTTCAGACGCTACTACGCGTCTCGTAGGCACCCCATCTATTTGCTATTCGAGAAATAAATGCGGAAGAATCTCGTTTACCGACTACCACATACAAAATCTCTCGGGGTAAAATTTTTTTAGGTTTTGACCAACTTTTTGGGCGTTTCAGATCACTGTGTAGCATCTCAGATCATTTTTAAACTGTATTTTCAACACTTTTTTAAAGAACACTTACATCATCTGTCAAAATTTTGTAAGCAAACCATATAGCAGAATATATCCGTGATCTCAAATTTTTCCTGAGAAAACCGAAGTTCGAATCCGCATTTTCGGTAAACATACGAACTTGCAGTGGGAATCATGTACTTTCTGTATTTCGGCTCCCAAATGGTAGGTGTAGTGGGATTAAATTTCTGACTTCATCTGGCTGCAACAATAAATAATGTATTTTTTTAACTGAAAGAATGAATGCATATAAACCAATCTTTTACCATTTCGCTTCTTTGTTAAATTGAAAAAATTACATCATCCTAATGAATGATTCTTTATTTTACATGTACGCCTAGTTTATTATACATAAATTAAACGTCATTAAGCGCATTTTAATATTGAATTGCTGCTTGCATTTTTCCATCCTAATGAAAAAACTCTGGGTTCCGGTCAGCTCCAGTACATGGATTGGTGAACTAGCTCTCCTTTTAGGATCCATAGATTTTGGTTTACACGTGGTATACCCGCTCTACTCGAAAATACCATATGATTGGGCGGTGGATACCTACTGGAGTTTCCCTTAGTTCAGCTGAGGTTAATGAAGTTACCTTGCCGCTAACGATGTTTATTTTCGCCCGTCTACTATTGTTTTTTTTATATTCCGAGAAGAACATCAGAACTCTTCAATATTGCAAAAACATCACCATCGTATGTTACTATAACAATTTGCTCTTGGGTTGGCATAGGCTCATAGATATTATGTCTTAAACTCAATTGAGTTGGTGGTGTAACAGCAGGAAAAGTGTATCTTCGAAGTTTAAATATCCGACGCGGATTCGCATAAGGAATAAGCCGAATAAATGTAATTTCTTCAAGTCCGCATTCAATTCCGTCAGGACCAGGAAGCCTGGTAGGAGGACTCGTACCCCTCTGAGGATGAGACCTGGACTGTAGACGAGGATTGGCAGGAGGAGACCTTGACCTGGCACGAATAGGAGTCTCGGCAGAAGAAAGAGACGTTTCAGATGAATCATGTATGTTAGAAGAAGAGGAAGACACTCTACGAGGAACCCCAGGAATAGGGTCGCCATTAGGTAAACATTCGAACTGTGAACATAACTCTGCAACATGAAAAAAAGCATTACATTTCTTTTAATACTGCTTGAAAGCTTAACCAGCGATATGAAGAGCGATTAATCGGAGCATGAAAATTTGGCGGGACCACAGAAAAAACTGGGAGTAAGAAGCGTTGCAGGTAATGACCGAAATTGGATATCAGCTGGTAATGTAACTATATCTGGACTAAATTTAGGGTGGCATCCCATGATTGCAGAATTGTGTTGCATTTTGCGTAATGCGTCAATTCACTAGACATTTCAGCCAATAATATTCTCCTAGTTATTCAGAGAAACACCGTGATTGGCTGGAATGTCTAGTGATTTTGCGCATTACGCGAAACAGCGCAATTTTGCAATCATGGGACGCCACCCTTATAGTGGCACCCAAATATTACTCTAGGGTACTCCGCTAGAGCCAGCACGTTGCACGATGTAACATGCTGCCTCTAGTAGAGTCCGCCGGAAAAACATTTGAGTCCCCTGCTAAAAATGATTCAATTCAAATAGATTGACTGTAACTGCGAAATCAAATCCAAAGTCAAGAATATTGGTGAAGCACAAATTTATTTCAAACATTGTGAATTCTACTCACTGCCCAATTATTAAAGTGCAAGTAGAAAATTTTTTCGTAAATTAAATTCAATTTCTACAGCTGCAGTCAATTTTAGACATGCAGTATAATTAATATACGCTCTATTGCAGTGCATTTTTTGGCAAGTCAATGGAGCGATCTATTGAAGTAAATTGTGGGGACATATTTGAAAGGGTGTTTTTTTAATGGCTTTTAATTGGCAACTAGGTTAAAATTTCAGAATTAATTTATTTGGCTTAGAAATATCAAAAATTTAGTGCTTTCTTCAAATTTATTGAGTATATAATATTTATTTTGAGGTTTTAGCAAACTTAAGAGATATTTTGTGATGTTCTGAAAATAGAGGTTTTGAGTGGTATTACTGCGTAAAAATTATGAAGTTCAGCGTTGCGCGTGTCGTGCTGAGGTTGCGTCAAGTGACGCGTTGTCTTTATTCTCCGAAATTTTCGAAGACAACGGGATTATTTTGATGAATTTTAAATCATATTGAGTAGAGCTAATCCTTATGAACTGAGTATTTATTTTTTTAAAAGTTCAAACTTCCATTCTCAGCTTATTAGTTGTGGCAAAGTCATATATGCAAAGGACACGCAAATTATTCGCTTGTCATCGCTGTATGATATGTGTATGTGTGTTAAGTTTCCAGCGCGAAAACGCCCAATGGGCATTAAAATGGGACGCACTTAAGTCGGCGTCAAAAGACGCTGCTTAAGGTGTCTGGAATGCAATGCAGTTTCCCAAATTGAAAAATATGAAATTATTTACTAATTGCAGATCGGTTTCCAGAAACATATCATCTTAAAAATAAATAATGATAGGAAGTTGTTTTATGGCTTATAATGTTCAGTTTTGTAACGTGATTAAAGTACACTTTAAACAAAATTAAATTAGATAAATATTTTTGGAAATAATCCTTTACGAATATTTCTGAATTTAATGAGACTTGCCATCCTATAAAAAGTGTTAGAAAAAAATGATCATTTCACAGCAATAGGTACCTCAGAAGAAAGGGGATACCGACGTTCCTGCCTTTTCCCCTCCCAGATATTCGCCAAAGAATGTGGTGGGAATTAAAAGAAGGTGATTAACAGTTCAACTTTGTATAAAAAGTTTATCTTTTTGGTTTAAAATTCTTTAATTGCAGTTCAAGATTTTAGTTTTTCGTCCACATAAATTTTTTTGCTTAAGAATAGAACTGCTTGCTTGAAATTTAAAATATTTCTTTAAAAACTTATCGTTGTAGTTTAAAATTAATCAGTTTCATCGAAAAAGTTATTTTTTGTTGGAAGCGTAAATCTCGTGTAAGAAATCCTTCCATTTTCTTCCTATCCTAAAGCTGTAAAAGATTCTAGACTGCAGAAGAATTTTTCTCACGAATTGTTTGCGATCTAAATAAATAAAGACAGGAATTTTTAATTACGTCAGTATGTTATTTATAAGAAAGTAATAAATCATCCTGGTTTTCCCATAACTATATGACGCAGTAGAAATCACTTGGACAAAGTAAAACATAACCTTGAAAGTATTTACGAGAACTGATTTATTGAGATAATAAATCAACTTGAGACTGTTAACACAAATTTGACTTTTACAATGTTCTAGAAGTAATATTATTATCCTGTGACGTCATCAGGGCCTTTCGATAATGTTCTAAAAGCTTAAAAGAGCGGTTTGATGTCAGCCTCTCACGAATACACCCGGACACGCACATGCACCCAGGATATTATAAGTTTCAGAAATGTAAAAAAAATTTCTTTGCCCATGCCTTCATAGAGTTAGTATAGTTTTTGCTTTAAGCGTGGGAAATTCCATAAGAAAATTAAACATTTAAATTTATAACTAAACACCGATATATATTTTTGCTATAACTTTCCTATATAATCATCGCATGAGTTGAATTTGAGGTGCAAAATTCGATAAAATCTACGACGGTAGTGTATATTACAACTATTATTATACTCACCAATAGCATTAAAGATGACTACCAAGGTGAAGACCAGAATATAAACGCTCTTCATTTTTTCCAGGTAAAGGAAAAGCTGATTGCCGTATTATTAAAGGCTTTGATTAACAGTGTAACTAATTATGCTTGTGTTTCGTTAGAAAATTATACATATGTATCATGAATCATAATCAAGAGTCAAGCTTGTCGTATTATCATAATCGTTATCCTAGATGTTAAACGTTCTGCAAACTTCTGTACACGTGTAGAATTTAAAAAGAATTTTTTTTATTTGAGCTCTAAAATATAATTTTTTTTATAAAATTATAGAAGAATTCGTGTCTCTTAAATCAAAAGTATTCTTATCTTATCGGCAAATTTTGTCTCGCTAGCGTGTGATTTTTAGCGTGTGACCCGCAGCCCGCAGGACTGCATCGAGTGATAGAAGACCACAATATATCGCCTTTTGACATTGATCGACTCGAATTTTTCTGCAATTTGTTAAGAAAGACATATCTGCAGATTCACAGCGACCTCGAGTTTCTGAGAGGGAGACAGAGTCTCTCAAAATTAGAAACGATGAACTGGAGAAGAGAAATTCTACGCTAGAAGGGGGTCTTAAACTCCTGAAAGAAAAGATATTCTAGCTTAGAAGTAATGATTCCGGTGAGAACGTAATTAATCACAAGCTTAAAGGCTCGGTACCCCTTAAAAAGGATCTCACTGTGTGCATTCGGGAGATGTTCTCCAAAACCAAAACGGAGTGAGTGGTAGTGGAATCAGCGACTTGCTTGGGAAAAAACCCAGGTTCTAGTCCGATTTTGGTCATTTGGATAGGACTCTTTAGTCCAACGTCGAATTAGATCGGAATGAAACTGCTTGGTTTGGTCACAAATTTCAGGATGAAATGGATTCAAATCCTAGTAAAAATGCCTATTATAATCCAAATAGAAATCTAATAGAATGGAGTTTATATCAGCTCCGATTAGTTTCGACAGTGGGTTTTGTTCCTGGTTTCATGTGGTATTCTATTAGATAATTGTGAAATTTCTAATTGGTTTTATTTAGTGCGAAGTAGCTTGCAAAGTTGATCTTATTAGGATCTAAAGTTTTCTGTATTCGGTACGATTTCTCAACAGAAAAAAAAGTTATTTCTCAACTCGTTGTTATATAATCTTCATTTTTTTAGTTGTGGAGTACACAATTCGCCAATACGGTCACTTACACCTATAATCGCAGGCTTAAACGCTTTGCAAAATCACACTCGCTGAGGATTCGAACCCCCTACCTATACTGCCTAAGCTTGTGTATTCTGTCGCGCGCTCTAACTCATTTCGGTATCAATGCACTTTGATCTTGGTTACCAAATTTTGGCCAAGTATTTTAAGGCAACGTCGTACCAAGTCGTAATGTGAGCCTCAACCATCTTCCAAGTAATAGTTGTTGAACTTTATATTTATTCAAAGAAAACGTATTTCAGATGATTAAAGAGGGCGACCCATGTAACACCTCAAAATTAAGGGTATATTTTTAGATTTTTTGGGGGATGAAGAATATAACGAATCTTTCCAAAACTTTTTTGGTTTATTAAGGCACTTTTGAAATTAGAAATCAATTTTTTCAGCCATAAATACCATATGCATAACATTTTTAATTATAAGGGCAGATGTTGAACATGTTCAGCCGGGAGATGTGAAATTTCCCGCAATCTAGTTTCTCACAGATTCGTCTGAAACGAAAAAACAAAAAAGTTTCTTGAAGTTTATATTCATAGCTTCTGTGTGAACTGAAAAAGTTAAGAAATAATCATTGTTGACAAAATGGCGTCTGTTTCAAAAAATTTGATTTTTACCCTAAAATTTCCATGAAATTTTTAAAATAATAATTGCTTTAAAAAATTTTTCCCAGTTCCGAGAGGTTCACACATAAGAAAAGCATTTTAGCTATATGTGTATGCAAGGATAACTCAATCGATCAAATGAATTTTCAGTTATCTTCCGGGCAATTATGAAAAATATGAAACCGAGAAAAACGCGTTTAAAGATTTACATGTTGAAGAAAAGGCAGCGTCGACAAGCAAGCGCGAGGCGCGCGGGCGCCTTTTAGGGGTTAAAGAATGCACCTGCAACTCTGGAACTCTTACAGCATATTTTTGTGATGACAAGCTTCCATTTAAGTCAAAAAAATTGATTTTTTGAAGCCGTTACATGGGTCGCTCCCCTTAATGAGTTGTTCTAAGGAAAATTGAAAATTTTTGAGTAACCAAACAAAAAGATTTATTGAGAAAGAATCTAAAATTAAAGTTTACTTATTCCAAATACGGCTCGATATTCTTTTTTCTTTAAATATTTGAAAAGATTATAAACTACACAAAGGTAATAAATAATAAAGAAAAGTCAAGTACAAAAAAGCTTCAATAACCGCAATGACAAAAGAATAATTTTATGCTATACGCATGCCAAAATTAAAATGTAAGGCATTTAAATGAGATAAAATCAAATTTAAAATCCTACTTAACTTCCAATAATCAACACATTTTTTATTTATTTTTTCTTGTCTTCATATAGGGGACTGTATGAGTGCCGAAAGTTTGGTGATTATATTTTATAAATGTTTTTTTATTATAATTTGATAATGATAAGGAAGAAAAGAAAAAAAGGACGAAAGAAATAAAAAGGGAAGAAAAGGGATTTGGGATTTGGTTTCTTTTTTACGACACAAAATTTGCTGCTTTTGTTTTTTTTTTCAGATTGCAATGGGAAAATTTTATGGTGGTTGTCCAAATTCGGTAGTTAGATTCTTGGTTTTATTTTCAGGAATTCTTCACATTATACCAATACCTTCATAAAATGCAGTTTTCAATTTATCCGATTCTTTTATTATACTGTTTTTTACTTATATCAGCTTCAAATGTGGAATAATATTATAAAATTTTAGGCCTTAATTCAATCTTTGGACAGGCATCTGAAATGAACTAACGGATCCTTTAAAATATTCAAAGTAACTTTAATATAAATCACCATTTCTATTTCATGTTTACAATGGCAACAATCCCACCTCACCTTTCTGGCTTATACTTTCCAATTAATGCCACGCCTGGCTAAACATTTGTTAATCATCCTATTACGAGCCCCCGCTTTCGCGACAATTCGCTTTTTCCAATCACACTTCGATCACACTGTCGACGCTTCGCTCGCTTCTTCTCGACTCTCTCACACTGAATCACTCTCAGGCGCCGCTCCCTACCATCTCCTCTCTTTTTAGCAGACCTACCAACTACTAAAAATTATAATTATGGCACTCGGCCATCCTGCGAATAGTTTTTCCTCAAGCTATATAAACAAACGGATCAATTTTTAAACGTAAGCAAAAAAATTGCCTAACAAACGAAATTTCACTTTCTATTTTACAAGTTATAATTCGGACTTCACATAATTCATTATATTACCCATGAACATTTCAAATTACAAAACAAAATCTTCACATTTTTTCGATAGACGTCGCTCTCGCTTTGGTAAATATTTATTCATATTATTTTCAGGTTTGACACCCTTTTCTGAAATAACTTCTACAATATTAGGTGCATCAATTCGATTCTCGCATTCCAATTGGACATCTCTGCTGCTATCCTCTCTATCAGCCTGTTCGAGTTTCGGTGAGTCAATATGTGCATCGACAGAACTAGAGCCATCCGATTCTTCGTCTAGCTCATACCCCTCATCACCTATATCATCTAAAATCATCGTGTACCTTTTATTTAACATTTTTATACCGTGACTTATTGTATCTTCCTTTCGATTTTAGTTTTTCTTGATTGATTTTTTCTAACGATTTACATTTAACTTCGGCTGGCGGTTGATAAATTTCGGAATCAACAGTTATCACTTTAGCTAATACCTCTTCAAAGCAACCCAGATAACAAACGTGCCTGGCACATTACTGGACCGATGGGCGGCAGACAACATGCCAGCGATAAAACGTCCTTTGTTCGATATGAATGAGCGGCAGACCGAAGTACGGGCATGATATGTCGCCCCCTGCAATCGCGCGTTCAAACGCTCTTGAAGACCGTTACGCGCAAGACGGCGGAGGAACGATGTGCCTGCCATAGTTGGAATCAATGTCCTGGAAACTGAAAGCCCTCTACTGCCGGCAGATACAACTATAATGTTCCACAATTCCCTACGTGTCCTCCGAAATCCCAAGATGGTCGTTTTGACCAAATCAACATTATCAATAGCCAGTCGAAAATAGTTGTTGTTGCTTAAACAATCGGTCCGTTCTTGTGAAAAGCAATCGAAAAAGATGTGCGAAACACTTTTCCGGAAGATCTGATAAAAAATTCGACTCCTCTGCTCATTGGTAACGTCTAAAAGGCTTGAAAGCGTGTGTCGATTTTTCTTTTGAAGGATTTGCGTTCGCGAGTTTGACTTCGAAGACTCGAAAAGACCGAAAAATTCGCTGAGCTTGCGGAATCACAATAAAAAAAAGTATTTCTTTAAAAATGTGTATATATATATATATTAAATTAGTGCACCTCACACTAATATTTTTAAACATAATTATAATTATAATTCAAGGAATCAATTCTTTGGAATTTCAAGACTCTATAAAGCCAACCTATAGCCGTTACGTTGGTCGCCAGGCGGTCGGGTAGGCAATATTGCCAGCAATGGCGCTTAAACCGAGCTACTCATGTGCTTGAACAGGGGTCTTGTCAATCGGATTGCGTGCCGGCGTATAGGGTGGCATCGTGCTGACTTCTTGTTATCTTGGGAGGAATTTACCCGTAGAGAATTTCAAACGGGGTTTTCCCAATCATTTTATATTCGACGGAATTTAAATCACGCTCAAGTTTTGGCATGTCACGATCCCAGTGTCTCTCATGCAAATAACTCAAATTCGCTGGATTCGCCGGAAAAATAGTTACATTTAATCTTTCAACCTGCCCGCTTGCCTGAGGATGGCAAGACGAGTTGAGTGTGTGTGGAATACCATGCTTCTTACAGAATCCCGTAAACTTATCAGACTCAAACGATGTTCGACTATCAGAAATGATCCTTTTTGTTGCTCCGAAACGATTTACAAATATCTCTACTTTCTCAATTGTGGAAAACGATTTTACATTTTTGACAGCATACAACTGAGTAAATTTTCTGAAATTACAAACGATTGCGAAAATATATGTATTTCCAACGTCCTAGACACGAACGGTCCCAAATAATCCACATGACAAATTTCCCATGGTCTTTCTCCAGTAGGAATTGTATGTAATTCTCCTGCTTGCCAGGAAACTTTATTTTTAGCAAGAATACATTCAACGCAAACTCTAATATGTCTTTTAACGTAGTGACGTATCCCAGGAAAGTAATAAAATTCTTTTAATTTTGCAATCGTTCTATCCGTTCGTACCTGAGAACGTAATCTTTAACTTCGCCTTTTTCACGCCTATTTCTATCACATGCCGTTTTTCGAAAATTTTGATTTTTCTGTTCAATATCTCATCAATTCGCTGATAAAAAATCATTTCGTCTTCGTGAACAAATACGGAGTACATCGTAGCTTGATCTAATTCGTTTTGCGCAGCTTCTATCGGAATTCGTGAAAGGGCGTCAACATTCTTCATTTTCTCACCTTTCTTGTGAAAGATATCGAAATCATAATCAGTCAGCAGTTCGAGCCATCGCACAAATTGAGCATTTTTTTCTTATATTATTGATATGAATCAGTGCTTTACAGTCAGCGTAAATATTAAAATTAATTGGAATAAGAAACTGACGAAGTCTATGAACCGACCACACAATGGCTAGCAGTTCGAGCTTGCTCGAATGATAGATTTTTCTGTATTTGACGTTCGACGGCTGACCGCATAAATAAGGTGTAACATGCTTTGTTTGTTAGTGTAGAGCAACTTTGCTCCCAGGCCTTCACTCGACGCATCGGTGTGCAATTCTGTCTTGATCGCTTTCAAGTCAAAAATGATATTGCCTTCAAAATCACACTTCGATCCCACTGTCGACGCTTAGCTGGCTTCTTCTCGAATCCCTCACTCTACATCGCTCTCACTCGCCCCTCCCCACCATCTCCTCTCTTTTTAGCAGTCTCACCAAGTACTTAAAATTATACTTATGACAATAACTTTTCCAAAACAACAATTTAAAATATGTAAAACAAATAATTGAGTTTCAGTTATCTTACAAGGGGCTCAATACTTTTTTCCCTATAGATTTAAACCGTTTAAAACTATGTAAAACTGATAAAAAATTAAGAGCAGTCCAGTCAGAAAACACTTCAATAAATTTAGTGAAAAAAAACATTTTCTGCTATATGAAAACTTCCATAAAATGCACAGTTTGCGATTGACCTAATTTTCTTATAATACTTTCAATTTGGCTTTTAATTTAAAATAACAATTTTTTATCAATAATTAAAAATATGAATAAGTTTCCCAGATAAAAAACATGTCTGGCACATTACCGGATCGATGGGCTACAGCAGACAGCGTGCCGGCGATTAAGCGTCGTTCGGTCGGTGTAAATAACTTACAGATTGAAGTGCGGGCACAATGTGTCGCCCTCTACAATTGCGTGTGCAAACGCTCTTGAAGACCATTACGCGCACGACAGGCGAGGAACGATGTGCTTTCCATAGTCGGAATCAATGTCCTGGAAACTGAAAGTCCTCTGCTGTCAGCAGATTCAACTATAATTACCCACAATTCCCTGCGCGGCCTCCTATATCCCAAGATGGCCTTTTCGATAAATTCAACACTATCAACAGCCGGTCGGAAATAGTTCTTTTTTTTGCTAAACAATCGGTCCTTTCTTGTGAGAAACTATCGAAAAAGATGTGCGAAACACTCTTCCGGAAGATCTGATAACAAATTCGACTCCTCTGCTCATCGGCAACGTCTGAAAGGCTGGAAAGCGTGTCTCGATTTTTCGTTTGAAGGATTGGCATCTGCGAGTATGCGATATTTTTAATTTATGCACCTCAAACTAATATTGTTAAAAATAATTATAATTAAAGGAATCCATTCATTGGCACTTCGAGCTTCTAAATAGCGGGCCTATAGTCGGCAAGTTGGTCGCCAGACGTTCGGGCGGGCAATATTTCCAGCAATGGCGCTTACACCGAGCTACACATGTGCTTGAACCGTAGTCCTGTCAATCAGACTGCGTGCTGGTGCATAGTGTGGCACGTGCCGTCTTTTTGTTATTTGGGATGTACAACTTATGAATAAGTTATGGAAGCGCATTAGCTAAAAGTTACAGTTCATTAAAATATTCATTTAATTTTGCACAACGCACATTGTAAAAGGACTAATTTATCGTAAGTGTATTATTTTCTATCAAGGAACTTTAGGGGACCCTTTGGATTTTAATCCAACAGGGTGGCTGTTTTAATCAAAGAAAAAAATTTCCGGTGATTTCCCGCTTTTTTCCCGGTTTGCAAACGTTGTTCACGGTCCATGAAATTTAAAAAATTGAAAACAATATCTAAAAATTGTTACATTCGAAGTAATAAAAACTGAACTGCAAATGAAAGCACTTAAAGTGAAATTCTCGAATTTTAAACCAAGCAATTTTAAATTAAATGCAGTTGAAATGACAAATTCAAAATTTTAAACTTTTATAAATTGTAGAGTTCAAAGATTCAGATTCAGTTCCAAAAATATAAATCTACGTTTATTATTTTCAATGCTCTTAATTGAAGAATCGATCAATGAATTTAGAAATTTCAATAAATTGTATGAATTAGAATTTTTTTGTAAAATTCCCTGTTTCAACTCATAATTTAATTTTTTTCGAAAATACCTTGGTTTAAAACAGAAAAACTATTTCGTTTCGCAAATTAAATTTTTCATTGAAGATTTTTATTCTGCTGGATAAATTCCAATTCCAGCTCAGAATTGGTTAAAACTTTCAAATTCACAGTTCCAATCCAGAATTTTAATTCTTTACGAAAATTCATTTCAATTCAAAAATAAAATTCTTGAAAAAAATCCCTGTTCAAATGAAGACTTTTAAACCTTTTCGAAAATTCTTCATTTCAACAAAGAATTAGAATTTTTTGTAAAATTTTTCGGGTTAAATTCATCATTTTAATTTTTTTCGAAAATATGCCTTCTTATCTTGGAGTTAAAATTCTTTTTTTTAAGAATTCCCTGTTTCAGCTCGGAATTTATTTAAATTTTTTAATTCCCTGTTCCAAGAAAAATTATAATTTTTTTATAAATACCAGTTTCAAATCAGAATTGGTTGAAATTTGAAAATTCCCTGCTTCAACTCAAAATTAGAATTCGTTGGAAAAAGTTCCTGCTCCAATTCAGAATTTTATTCCTTTTCGAAAATTTTCAGTACTATCTGGGAATTCGTTAAAATTTAAAAATTACCGGTTCCAATTCAGAATTATTATTATTCTGAATAAACGTTTTACGTTTTTTCAAATTAATTCTTGTTTTATTCTGCGAAATTAAAGACATTTTGTTAAAACCTTTCGCATTCACTTTTGACAATTTTATAAATCTTCATAAATCTTTTTTAATATTCTCTCAAAATTTGTTTATCACAATGAAAAATCATTTTCAATTTTCCTAGGAAATTTTTTTTAGGCCGTGGGCCTAAAAGTAATTTTGAATTTTTTCAAACCTTTTAAATATCTCTTCAACTTATTCGAATTTTTTCTAAGACTAATATATGTTCAATTGTTATTTATACATCAAAATTCAACAATTTGACTTGCAAATTAAATTTTGTTAAATAGAACAATTAAAATTGCAGCGTTCAAAGCTTAGTTTTTTGCTTAGTTTTGAATATTTAATTTATAATTACTGATTTTTAATTATCAGTCAGATATTTCTAAATATTAAGTAACTGTTCTTTTTCTTAATTGAAAAATTTCAGATCGCATGGTTTCAAAATGAAATTGTTTATACTGAAATTATACTTTTAATTTAATAAAAACCTTTAATTATAAATAAATTATTTTGAAGTTACTTTAAAATTAAAAATCGTTTGTAAAGTTTCAATGGTGCGTTTACATTTGTCCTTAGGAGGCTGCATTTTAAAATTATTTTAGCTGAAATGTACGCTTAAAAATTAAAAATCTAAAATGGACAATTTTTAAATTCAAAGATTTTCGGATGATGCATTCTAACTGAATAATATCATGATTGAAAAATATCATAATTAAACTTATTATTTAAAAACGGGTAAAATCAAAGTTGGAGACATTTTTAAAAATTTTTTAAATTCTCGGTAAACAAACTTAATTCACGGTCATTTCCCGGTTTTTCCCGGTCTCATTATATTCCTGGTCATTTCCGGTTTGCCAGGTATCTAGAATTCTTAAATTTCCGAGAATTTAAGTTCAGGTTATATAACCTAGAATATGACAGAATTTAGGAGAATTAATAGAATTTAAAAGAGTTTATGATTTTTAATAATGTTTTTATTGTTCAGGTTATATCAGCGGTTGAATATAAATTATTTTCTAGCTCAGACATATTCATGAATTACAGTGTTTCATATGCAAATTTAACATTTTCAAATATATTAATTTATTTCAAACAAAAAAAAAGAAGTTTTTTCTACTTTAAAAGATAACTCTTTAACAAAATACAGGAATTTTCAACAAACTAATTGAATTTTTAAAATAACAGTTGAATATTCAACCTGAGAAGACAAATTACCAACGAAACGGTGTCATACTTTATATTTTAATCAAAAAAGAATGAAATTCATACAACAAAAGCAAAGAATTTTAAAACAAAAAGACGAGTTGCCAGCAAATAAAGATTTTTTACTCAAAAAATAAATAAAAGTTTATCTAATTTATTGAACCTTCAAACCAGAAGACAAATTTTCTTTATAAAAATTCAATTTTTCAAACAAAAAATATGACTGTTCAACAAAAAATTAATTTTACAATAAACTGATGCATTTTTACGCAAAAAAGGAAAGGACCCCGCACTAAATGTATGGGAAAATGGCTTTCGGTGGATTTAGCTAAAACTTTGTAATTTTTAAGATTATAAATGCCGAATGAAATATCCGTAAAAAAAATCCAAAAATGGACAGGTTCAGCGCTATGCGGCGCTCAGCGCTCAAGATCATTGAATAAAACGAATTACAACTGATTTTGTGACAAAAGCGATGTCAACATAGAAATCACGGTTCAGATCGTGGTCTGTCATATTTTCGCCTACACCGTTGACTCATATAGCGCGCTTCTCAAAACGATCAAACGCTAAACGCCCAAGATTTTAACTTGACTAATTCATCACTTTTTTAAAGGCAGAAATGGTACCCAAAGTAACATTAGTAACTAGTGCGTACATTCCGATAATTACATTGTACTGTTCTGAAGAGTGCCGAACGCTAAGCGCTCATGATCAGTGCATAGAACCAATCCCAGTAGCTTTTGCGAAATATTAAACTATTTCTGGCTCTTGATTCGGGTTCGCTTGTTTACCTCTATTAGCAGCGTCTAGAATCCTTTGTAGCAAGGAAGTTTGAGGATACATTACATGTTGCTGGTGACGTGCATAACCCAGGAACCATAAAACGCTTGCAAAATGTGCGCAAGTGCCAAGAGTTCTGGCTCCTGACTTACATGTGCAGTAATAACCGAGAAGCGTTTCGTTATTGTCTGGTCCTATGTCATCGATCTCATTGAACACTATCCACAGCTGGTAACTTGTCGCATTTCGGGAACGAGAAAATACTCGTACTCTGATCAAACCAGGTTCATTAAGTCGCTTATCTAGTTGAAACTCCTCATCTTCTTCTCGTTGCAGCTTGTCTTCAACGTAAGATGGGGCAAGTTCTACTTGATACACGCCAATTGTTATGTCGCGTATTTCTTCCAATGTAAGGCGAGGAAATTGTGGTACTTGAAGTTCATGCACGCGATTTCAATTTGCATGTCCGTAGCGCATATTGTCCACTTCTACGCGCGCTTGCACAATATGTGGCTCACGAGCTCTCTCTATATATTCTCTTGCAAGCTCTGCTGTAGCGCCTTGCATCTCGATAATAGGATGGTATCGATTAATTATGGCACCAGCAATACGAAAGAAGTCCCTTAGATTGTGTACATGAGCCATCGGAATGGTTTTCTCGAAGAACTTGAAAATGGACTTTATGTGTCCATTTCTGGATTCCACTATCCATCTAGATTTCGTTATTAGTCGAGTTTCGTTTGCTTCTTCCGTTACCAATTGACTCTGTCCTTGTTGAAGAAATGGTGGTATCTTTAACACAATTCCTAAGCGTTCTAAAAGTGGTTGGGCATCTCTATATCCACGGTCCTCTATAAAAATATGATTAATGTCGAAAAATTCTTTCATACCTTCCACATCTCTTTTAAATTCGTTAATGAGCATTTGTGCGTCATTGCTTCGCGAGTCAGAAAAATATGGTCCTTGTATTTCAAGTATGCATCGTCTGGAGCAACAATGAGAGCAGATTTTACCAAGTGACGTCTTTTATGTTTGCAGAATGACTGTCGAAGTATGCGAAAGTTACTGCTATTCTGCATGTAAGCATAAGTTCCATCGATGATAGAAATAGCTCTGGGAATTTCTGGTTGTGGATTATAAAGTTCATTGGCGAATGATGTCACGTGTCTTTCAATGAATTCCTCTCTGCTTATCGCATTAAATTCAATGTTACCAGGCATAAATCGCTGCATTGAAGACTCTCTTACAGTAGAAATGGCCATGCATGTAGCTTGCCGGCTCGAATAATGAAAAATCACTTACAGAAATTCATCAGAAAGACCTTGACGCATTTTGCAAAGGAAAGTCAGCAGATCTTTTTTCCTCACGTATCTGGTACCATGTCCATGTAACTGCGGAATAGGATCACAAAATGCATACAATTCTTTAAATTGTTCCTTTGTTACATTTGCTTCGTTACGAAGTTGCTGCAAAAACAGAAGTAACTGCTGTCCCGGAATCCTGCACGGTCTATTAATCGCTTGTAGTCCAGAAAGCAGGGGGCCTGAGATAAAACCATGTTGATCCAAATGACATAAGCATGCTCTTGTTTCTTCTGGAATGAAAATGTCCATGACAATAAAAGCGTTAACTCTAAATTCAATTGAAAGCCTTGGAGTATTAACATCAGCATTACAGAACATACACGTTTGCCTGCTTGTTTGTGTAAGAACATTCAGTCTTAAACAGCCTGGGTCACGTTAGAGCTCCTCTATCTCAATGCGAATCGATTGATTGCAATTGAGACATAACCTATTCTCATCGGTGACTTCAAGTGGTGGTCTTCGAAGTTGAAGGCGTCTAAAAATTGCAATGTTTTGCCCATCAGGATTATTATTTCCTTCAATTCGAGCCATTTGTCCTGGTTGATAGACTCTATCGCACACATAGCAATTAACTCGAACTTTGAATGTCATTTTTTAAACCATAAGAGAAACAAGCTCTTATGGTCTTGAAAGGCAGAGGAATGTATTAATAAAACGAAAGAAAAATTCAGAAACAACAAAATAAAACAAATAAACACAAGAAACTAAACATAAAAAGTGAATAAGAAATACAACACAATTAATACAGAAGGGAACAGATAGGAATTTTTTTCCTAAGCTTACCAATAAAATTACTATCTGCTCTCGAGACCTTTCACAAAAGAAATGACAAGCATACCATCGTCAATGGAAATAATAAGTGAATCCTGTTTAATATATGTTTAATATATATATATATTTTTTTTTAAAGTGACAGTCGTTCATCATGCAGCATTCACTTATTATTTCCATCGACGACGGTATGTTTGTCTGTCATTTCATTTGTGAAAGGCCTTTGAAAAAGTGATTTCTTAGTCAAGTTCAAATCTTCTGCGTTTAGCGTTTGCCCGTTCTGAGAAGCGCGCTATATGAGTCAACGGTGTTGACTCATATAGTCATTGGTTTGGCTAAACACGTTACTGACCACTTCTTGGTGCGTGTTTCGTATATAGACATCGCTTGTGTCGCTAAAGCTGCTGGGGTTGGTTTTATTCGCTGATCATGGGCGCTTAGCGTTCGGCCCTCTGGCGAAGGGTACACTGTTATTATCAATGTGCGCACTAGTTACTAATTTTACTTTGGAAACCATTTCTGTTTTTAGAAAAGTAAATACTTAGTCAAGTTCAAATCTTGGGCGCTTAGAGTTTGATCGTTTCGTGAAGCGCGCAATATAACTCATTGGTTTGGCTAAACATATTACTGACTACTTTCTGATGCGTGATTCTTATAGTGACATCGCTTTTGTCGCTAAAGTTACTAGGATTGGTTTTATTCGCTGATCTTGAGCGCTGAGCGTTCAACCCTCTTGCGAAGGGTAGAATGTTATTATCGGTATGTGCGCACTAGTTACTAATGTTACTTTGGGTACCATTTCTGCCTTTAAAGAAGTGATTAATTAGTCAAGTTAAAATCTTGGGCGCTTAGCGTTTGATCGTTTTTAAAAGCGCGCTATATGAGTCAACGGTGTAGGCAAAAATATGACAGACCACGATCTGAACCGTGATTTCTATGTTGACATCGCTTTTTTAACAAAATCTGTTGTAATTCGTTTTATTCACTGATCTTGATAAATTGTCAAAAAAATAGTTGAATTTTCTCCTGAAAAAGATTTTAGTCGAGTTTTCACGATCAAACTATGGATTTTTTAACAAGAAATAATTTTCTGCCAAAAAAATTGAATTTTCAATCCAAAAAGACAAATTTCTAACTAAAAATGATGACTTTTTAACAAAATTGTTGAATTCTCTAGCAAATAGTTGCATTTTTATAAAAAAAATATGAAATTTATTTTAAAGCTGAAGAATTTTTTATCGCAAAAAAAGTTGAGTTTTCATCCAAAAACGATTCCAGTTAACTCAGTAACATCAAAAATTAAATTTTTGTAACAAAAAAAAAAAAGTTTTTACGAAAAAAATTGAATTTTCAATTCAAAAAGACGAATTTTTCAACCAAAAAGGATGAATTTTTAACAATATAGTTAAATTCTCTACCAGTAGAATTCTTAACAAAAAAGTATGACTTTACAAAATAGTTTAATTTTTAACCAAAAAGTTGCATTTTTATCCAAGAAAGATGAAATTTCTGTAAAATAGATTAATTTTTAATATAAAACAATGACAAAAATAGCTTCATTTTCATCCAGAAAAGATTTTAGTTATCTTTTCAACACCAAAAATCTTAATTTTAAACAGAAGCAAATTCTCTGAAATTATTAAATTTTCAATAAATCAGCTGAATTTTCAACCAAAAAGTATGACCTCAACAAAATTGTTGAATTTTTAACAAAACAGTTGTATTTTTATACAACAAAATGTAATTTCTGTTAACGCAGGTGAGTTCACAAATCAAAAAGACAAATCCTAAAAAAAGAGTTGAATTTCTAACGAAACATTTGCATTTTTTCCAAGAAAAATAAAAACTTTTAAAGCAAAATGACAAATTTTCAAAAAGAAAAGAGTTGACTTGTCATTCAAAAAGATTTCAATTTTCTTTTCAACATGAAAATCCAAAAAAGATTTCAGTTCACTTATCTTGCAACAAAATGTGAATTTTAAACAAAAGGTTAATGTTCTGCGAAAAGAGTTGCATTTTTCAACCCAAAAAGAGGAATTTTTTATCAAATAAAAAAAATTTAATTTCTGCTAAAGCAGGTAAAGTTTAAAATAAAAAAGACAAACTTTCAAAAAAAGAGTCGAATTTTCAACCGAAAAGTTGACGAAAAAATGCAATTTTCTGTTAATTAAAATAAATTCTGAGTCTTGTCACGTATTGCGTGACCTTTAATAAGAATTTTATGAAAATCAATAATAGAATTAAGAAAGTGGGGAGAAAAGAATTGAGATGTGAGGGAGATTGAATTCCTGCACCATTTACCATCACTCATTCCACTCGTCTAACAGACACTCATCCAGTGATCCCAGATCTGAAACGAGACGTGGTCCAATACTATGACACGTCTGTGTCCGTGTGAATATGGTAGGAGACGATATAAATGCCTGGGTTGCGCGC
>NC_046664.1:85292154-85308889 GCF_010883055.1 Belonocnema kinseyi | reverse complement strand
ATTTCGAAGCAAATAGAGATATAAATAGAACCGCCGAAGTGTTCCGACAGGCAATCGTGCACCTTCGAGTTTTCAAATTCAGAAGAGGAGAAATGGGTTGCGGGCGCAACCCAGGCATTTATATCGTCTCCTACCATATTCACATGGACATAGACCTGTCATAGTTTGGACCACGTCTCGTTTCAGATCTGGGATCACTGCACTCATCCCCTTTATCCTGGAGTTAAACAATTGTGGTCTAACAACAAAATATTGATCCCACGTGGACATCAGAAGATGCCTCAAACGTCCCAAGTGGGAGTCCGATTTTCTGACAGGACATGTGTTAGAGGGTGGTACCTCGGTTCATCCACCTTCATATAAAAGGGTGGACCTCTTACACATCGAGTGCAGTCCGCCGCAGTCTCAGTCCGAGGTCATAGTCGCAGTCCGCCGCAAATCCTGAATTCCGCTGCATGTTGCAGTCTGGAATCCGCCGCCGTCTTTACTCTGATTCAAGTTCGAGGTCATTGCTGCAAGTCGACGCTCAAGTCCATATTTTATTCTGCAGTCCGCCGCAAGTTCGAGATTGACAAATCAGTACGCCCCCCCCCCCCCTCTCTTTCTTCAAGTCTGCACCAGTTTCTTGATCCTTTCTGTGGGAAACTACTTCCAGTTCAGCGATACCTACTCTCTTTGATTTCCAATCTAAGAGGAAGTTATTATACCAGGAATTTCGAGTCTCAGCGATCAAGGTACAAGACTCTCTCTCTCCTTTTTTTCTCTCTCTCAGTCCCTTAAAAATCTCCACTCTCGATCTCTATTTCCTTCATTATACTCATTCTACTATAGTATGCTCCATAATGTTACTAATAAATAATGCATTCATAATTTTGAGTCTCTTTTAACCAGCATTACCCTGAATCACCTTTGTCAATATATGTGTGTGCGGGGGGGGGGGGGTAACAGTCTCATAAATTCTCAGAGAATTTATTTCTCGGTAATATTCTCATTCACGTTACCGTTCTCAAAGTAATATAACTGGCTCAGAACCCTACCAGTATCCCGGTCTCGGCTTTTTTAACGTCATTTTTTTTTGTGGTTTCAAGGTTATTAAGAGTCACGTGACTTCCGGTGCAAGTAACTCAGATAGGGTTGTAGCAATGAAACGTTTCATTTTAACATTGAAACTTTCAAATGTTTCACAGTCAAAGTTTCATCGTTTCATGAAACATTGCGGGGAAAGGAGAGAACTTCCATATGCGCATGCGCGTAAATCAGATAAGGTTAGGTACTTGTTACTCTTATCGTATGCCACTTCGCCGCAAGTTTAAACTTATTAAAAAATTTTATTTAGTATTTCTCAATGTTTCTCTGTGTTCCCGCAGTAAAATTGTGATATTGGTGAAAATATTAAAAATTGTTGCTCTGCATACTTCAAAATGACTTAGTCTATTAAATATAACTAATAAATATATTTATTAACTTAATCTAGGAAAATTGGGTTTTTAAAATTCTTAACCATGTAACTGTATTTGCTATAAAACTCAGTTTTGTTGATAAATTTTCAGTATTTAATTTAAGGGAAAATTATCAAAACATATTGCATTAGTCAATTAATTATTTACTCAACGATTACTTGAGAAAATGTGAGTTGATTTTCACTTCTTATTATATGCGGTTTGAATTTTCCCGCCACTGTCTTTGAAACATTGCAATGTTTCACGAGACCTTGAAAGTTTCATGAAATTTTACAACCCTACACTCAGAAAAAGTCTTTGTCTGGGATCACTGGTGGAAAGTTTGAAACGCAGTTTGCATGTTTACGTGTTTTGATCCTGAATCCTATGTTCTAGAATTCCGTATTTTCTTTGAGAATAACAATGAGTAAAAGAAAGGGGACAGGTGATTCTGAAAATCCAAATCACGATCTTTGCGAGTTTTTAACAGGTAAGAATGCCATCTTTCTTTTCTTATTTATTTCACCCTTCAAATTTCTATAGTCGCGACCTAACCTCAAAATAAGCGCGCAGTTTAAAGGATTTGAAGCATTATAATAATATAATCGTTTCTAAATTCATGATTTTTTAAATAATAACTTTGAAAATTTATAATATTGTAAAAAATAAGAGTTTCCTTTTTGGTTCTTTGAGATTTATGTATTTCAATAGTAAACAATTAATCTTTTTGCTTGAAAATTCGACAATTTGGATGAGCTTGTTTTTAATATTTTCAACAAATAATTGAGGATTCAACTATTTTGTGGTAATTTTTTTGTGTGACTTCAGTTGTTTTTGTTCTAAAATGAACATCTTTTTTGGTTGAATATATTTAGGTTTTTTGTTGAAAAAACATATTTTTTTGACGAAAATTTATTTCTTTAGTTGAAACTTTTTTAGTTGTATTCAAATTTTTGTGATTGAAAATTAAAATATTTTTTTGGGTAAAACATTGACTATTACATTTTGCGTTGAGAATTGATCTAAATAATTCGTTTAAAAATTAATCTACTTTGTAGAAAATTCAAAAATTTTGATTACATTTTTTTTTAGATTCTTCATTTTAGTTAAAAATTGGACGATATTCTTGAAAATTATTATTCTTTTGTTCAAATTAATTTTTTAACTAAAAATTCAAGTAAACCATTTTGAATTTAAATTTGAAATAAATAAACGTAAATATTTAATATAGAATTAAAAATTGATTATTTTTAGTTGAAATTTAAACTCTTTAATTAAAAATTCACGTATTCTGTTGAAGATTCGCTTTTTAAAGTATAAAATTAATCTAATTGGTTGAAAATTCAACTTTTTAAATTGAAAATTAAAATGTTTTTCTGGAGGAAATATCAACTATTATATTTTTAATTACCAATTTATTTCATTTGGTTTAAAATTAATTTCCTTGATAGAAAATTGAACGAATTTTCTTGAAAAGTCTTTTTTTGGTTAAATATTCTTCATTTTAGTTGAAAATTTGACAATATTTTTAAAAATTCCTTTTTTTTTGGTTAAAATTAATGTTTTAACTAAAAATTTAAGTATTTAATTTCGATTAAAAAAATAATCCTTTTCCGTTAAAATTATCATTACTTGGTTAAAAATTAATATACATTGTAGAAGAGTCAACATTTTTCTTTAAAATTCTTTTATGAGTTGAAGAATCTTCATTTTAGTTCAAAGTTGGACTAGATTCTTGAAAATTCGTGTTTTTTTAACAGAAATGTAAGTATTTCATTTTGAATCAAAAATTTATTATTTTTAGTTGAAATCTTAAGTATTTGATTTAAAATTCACGTTTTTTGTGAAGGTTTCGCCTTTTGTAGAAGAAAATTAATTTTTTTGGTTGAAAATTCAGCGTTTTTTATTTAAAATTTAAATCTTCTTTCGCTGAAATATCAACTATTACATTTTTTGTTGAAAATTTATATCTCTTGGTTAAAAATTAATCTACATTGTAGAAAATTCAAGTTTTTTTTAAGTCATTTTTTTTTTTAGTTGAAGATTCTACATTTTATTTCAAAATTGGACTATATTTTTGAAAATAAGTTGTTTTTTTGTTAGGTAAAAGAAATTTTTTAACTATAAAATTAATTATGCCATTTCGAATTGAAAATTTATCCTTTCAGTTGAAATTTCAATTATTTTCTTTAAAATTGACGTATTTTGTTCAACAAGATTCGACTTTTATAGTAAAAAATTATTCTTCTTGATTGAAAAATAAACTATTTTTTATTGAAAATTAAAATCTTTTTTTTTTTGGTGAAATATCTACATTTCCGTTAAAAATTGGAATATATGATTGAAAATTCGTTTTTTTCGGTTATAATGATTTTTTTTACACTAAAAATTAAAGTATTCCATTTTTAGTTGAAATTCTAACTATTTGGTTAAAAATTCACGCATTCTCTTAAAGTTTTGCTTTTTATGGTAAAAAAATAAATTTTCTTGGTTCAAAATTCAACCTTTCTTATTGAAAATTAAATTTTTTTTTCTGAAGGAATTATCAAATGTTATATTTTTCATTGAGATTTCATCTCTTTCGTTTAATAATTAATTTTCTTTGTAAAATATTCATGAAATTTTCTTGAAAAGTGTTTTTTGGTCGAAGATTCTTTATTTTATTTGAAAATTTGACCATATTCTTGAAAATTAGTTTTTTGTTGGAAAGTAACCTATTTGTTTAAAAATTCACGCAACTCGTTGAAAATTCGTCTTTTTCGGTAGAAATTTAATATTTTTATTTGAAAAAACAACTATTTAGTTCAAAATTTATCTATTTTATTGAAAATTTATCTACAGTGTAGAAAATTTAAGAATTTTTGAAAAAAGAAGTTATATTT
Source organism: Belonocnema kinseyi (assembly GCF_010883055.1). NCBI lineage: Eukaryota > Metazoa > Arthropoda > Insecta > Hymenoptera > Cynipidae > Belonocnema > Belonocnema kinseyi. Next base: position 85,304,568 of record NC_046664.1, on the reverse strand, counting down.
TGGTTGAAGATTCTTCGTTTAAGTTGAATAAAATTCGTTTTTTGTTGGTTAAAATTAATTTTTGAACCAAAAGTTTAAGTATTCCATTTTGAGTTGAAAATTGATCCTTTTTAATTGATATTTGAACTATTTAATCAAAAATTCACGTATTTTGTTGAAGATTCGCTTTTTATAGTATAAAATTAATCTTTTTGATGGCAAATTCAACTTTTCTAAATTTAAAATTGAACTCTTTTTCTGTGGAAAATATCAACTATTACACTTTTCATTGCGAATTTATATTCTTTGGTTGAAAATTAATTTCCTTTTTATAAAATTCAACCAATTTTCTTGAAATGTTTTTTTTTGTTCAGTTTAAAATTGGACTATATTGCTGAAAATTATTTTTTGTCAGGTAAAATTATTTTTTTAACTAAAAATTTAAGTATTCTATTTTGAGTGGGAAATTTGATTCTTTTTATTTTAATTTTTAATTTTTTGTTATAAAATTCACGTATTTTGTTGAATTTTTCCTTTTATAGCAGAAAATTAATCTAATTGGTTGAAAATTCAACTTTTTTTTATTGAAAATTTAAATGCTTTTTCTAAAGGAAATATATCAACTAATACATTTTTCATTGCAAATTCATTTTATTCGGTTAAAAATTAATTTCCTTTGTACAAAATTTCACAAATTTTCTAAAAAAAAATCTTTTTTTTATTGAACATTATTCATTTTGAGATAAAAATTAATTCTTTTTAGTTGAGATTTTAATTTTTTGTTGTAAGTTCACGTATTTTGTTGAAGATTCGCTTTTTATAGTAGAAAAATAATTACTTTTTTTGAAAATTCAACCAATTTTCTTAAAAAGTTTTTCTATTTTTTTATTTGAAGATTCTTCATTTTAGTTGAAAATTGGATTACATTGTTAAAAGTTCATTTTTTGTTGTTTCAAATACACTTTTTAACTAAAAATATAAATATTCCATTCCCAGTTAAAATTTAACCAATTTTCTTAAAAAGTTTTTTTTTTTTAAGATTCTTCAGTTCAGTTGAAAATTGGATTACGTTATTGAAAATTAATTTTTTTTTTGGGTAAAATTAGTTTTTTAACTAGAAACTTAATTAATACATTCTGAGTTAAAAAGTAATCCTTTTTATTTGACATTTCGAACTCCTTTTCAGAAATTTGCAGAAAAATCAAACAAATTGTCTTAAAAAGTTTTGTTTTTTTTTCTGTTGAAGATTCTTAATTTTATTCAAAAGTTGGTCTATATTCTTGAAAATTCGTTTTTTTTGGTAAAATTAATTTTTTAACAGAAATGTAAGTATTTCATTTTGAATTATAAATTGATTATTTTTAGTTGAAATTTTAAGTATTTGATTTAAAATTCACGTTTTTATGTTGAAAATTCATATCTCTTGTTTAAAAATTAATCTGCATTGTAGAAATGCCACAGTTTTTTTACAAGTTATTTTCTTGGTTGAAGGTTCTTCGTTTTGGTTGAAAATTGGAATATATAATCGAAAATTCGTTTTTTGTTGGTTAAAATTGGTTTTGTAACTAAAAAATTTAAGTATATAATTTAGAGTTGAAAATTGATCCTTTTTAGTTGAAATTTGAACTATTTAATTAAAAATTTACGTATTTTGTTGAACATTCACTTTTTATAGTATAAAATGAATCTTTGGTGGCAAATTCAACTTTTTTTATTCAAACTTAAAATGTTTTTATCCCGAATTTATTTATTTTGGTTTAAAATTAATTTCGTTTGTAGAAAATTGAACGAATTTTCTTAAAAAGCCTTTTTTGGTTAAAGCTTCTTCATTTTATTTTGAAAATTGGACTATATTCTTGAAAATTCGTTTTTTTTTTAATTAATTTTTTAATTAGAATTTTAATTATTCCATTTTGACTTGAAAAATAATCCTTTTTAGTTGAAAATTCACGTATTTTGTTCAAGATTCGCCTTTTTGTAGTAGATAATTAATCTGCTTGGTTAAAAATTCAAATTTTTTTAAATAAAAAAAAAATATATTTTTCCCGGTGAAAAAAATGTCCTCATAAGTCTTTTTTTGCTTGAAATTTCAATTTTTTGGTTAAAAATTCACGTATTTTGTTGAAGTATTGCCTATTATAGAAGAAAAATAATCTTCTTGGTTGAAAATTAAACCGAATTCATTTCATTCAGTTACGAACTAATTTCCTTTGTAGAAAATTCAAAAAATTTCTTAAAAATTCTTTTTTTTGTTTCAAGATTCTTCATTTTAGTAGAAGATTTAACTATATTGTTAAAAATTCGTTTTTCGTTGGTTAAAATTAATTTTTTAATCAAAGTTTAAGTATTCCACTTTGAGCTGAAAAATGATACTTTTTAGTTTAAATTTGATGAACTTTTTATTTCAAAATTCACGTATTTTTTTAAGATTCGCTTTTAATAGTATAATATTAATCTTCTTGTTTGAAAGTTCAACTTTTTTTATTTAAAATAAAAACCTTCTTTTGGGCGAAATATCAACTATTACATTTTTCTTTGAAAAGTCATATCTCTCGGTTAAAAATTATTCTGCATTGTAAAAAATTTAACAATTTAAAGAAAATTTTTTTTAAAGATTCTTTGAGGTGAAAATTAGAATATATTTCGGAAAATTCGTTTTTTGTTTAATTTTTCAACCAAAAATTAAAGTATTCCATTTTTAATTCAAAATTGATACTTTTTAGTTGAATTTTGATGAACTATTTAATTCAACATCCACGTAATTTGTTGAAGATTTGTCTTTTCTAGTATAAAATTAATCTTCTTGGTTGAAAATTCAACTTTTTTATATTAAAAATTAAAAATTTGTTTAGTTTGAGAATTTCTCATTTTAATTGGAAAGTGGACCATATTGTTGAAAATTTGTTTTTTTGTTGTAAAAATTGATTTTTCAACTAAAAATTTAAGTATTCAATTTTTAGTTGAAAAATAATCCTTTTCAGTTAAAATTTCAACTATTTGGTTTGAAATTCACGTATTTTGTTGAAGATTCTTCTATCGTAGAAAATTAATAATCTCTGTTAAAAATTCAACTTTTTTTATAATAATCGAAAAATCTTTCGTGGTTTAAAATTTAACTCTTTTGGTGAAAATTCTTGATTTTGGTTGGAAAATTCATCTTATTGTTTTCGACAATTAGGTGAGGCTTCAACTTTTTTAAAAATATTTTTTATGTGAGTTCAACTGTTTTTAATTAAAAATTAAAATCTTTTTTGGTTGAAATATTAATTTTACAGTTTTCGTTGAGAAATCATATTTTTTGTTACAAATTCAACTAATCAAACATTTTTTTTTTTAATTGTTCTTTTTTATTTGCGAATTCAACTATTTTATAAAAATTCACGTATTTTTTTTAGTTTCGCCTTTTATAGTAAAAAATTATTTTTCCTGATTGAAAATTCAACTTTTTTTTTATTGAAAAGTAAAATCTTTGTTGGTTGACATATCAACTAATACATTTTTTATTGAGTATTCATACTTTTTTTGAAAATTCAAACAATTTTCTAAAAAAGTTTTTTTTTCATTTTGAAGATTCTTCAGTTTAGTTCAAAAATGGACTACATTGTTGAAAATTTCTTTTTTTGTTGGGTTAAATTAATTTTTTAACGCCTTTTATATAATAAAATTAATCTTCTTGTTGAAAATTCAACTTTTTTTATGAAAAATTAAAATATTTTTTCTGGGGGAAATATCAACTATTATATTTTTCTTTGACAATTAATTCTATTTTTTTTAATTCAGGATTTTGGTTTAAAAATTCATCTCAATGGTGTCAACAAATAATTGAGGATTCAAATATTTTGCAGTAAACTTATTTTTTTGTTATTTTAAATGTTTTTAATTTGAAATTTTAATCTTTTTTGATTGAAATAAGAACTGGACATTTTTCGTCGAGAAATCATATTTTTTGTGAAAAATATAAGAAATAAGTTGAAAGTTAAACTATTTCGTTAAAAATCCAATTTTTGTTGAATCATCGGTTTGATTTAAATTTAATTTCGCATGAAAAAATTGAACTATTTTCCTTTATTTTTTTTTTTTTTTGAAAATTGATATTTTTTAGTTTGAAATTTTACTACTTGGTTCAAAATTCACGTATTTTGTTAAAGTTTCGTATTTTATAGTAAAAAATAAAACTTCTTGGTTGAAAATTCAACTTTTTAAAAATTTTAAATAAAAATATTTTCCGGGTGAAATATTAACTTATTACGTTTTTCGTTAAAAATTAATTTTATACGGTTAAAAATTAATTTCAACTATTTGGTTAAAAATTCACGTAATTTATTGAAGTTTCGCCTTTTATAGCAGAAAATTAATCTTCATTAATCTTCATGAAGATTCTTCATTTTATTTGAAAATTTGACTATATTTTTTAAAAATCGTGATTTTTGTTTAAAAATTTATCTGATTGTTTTCAAAAAATAGTTGAGTACTTAACTATTTCAAAGCAAATTAATTTTTTCTGTTAGTTTCACTTTTTAATTCAAAATTTCAATCTTTTTTGTTTGCAATATCAACTTGAAATTGTTCGTTGAGAAATAATATTTTTTTGTTAAATTTCAACTACTTAATTGAAAATTAAACCACTTTGTTGAAAATCAATTTTTTTTTCATCAATTTGATTAAAATTTAATTTCACACGAATGAAAATCTAACTATTCCTATTTTTGGCGACAAATTAATCTTTTTTTAGTTGGAAATTCACCTATTTGTTTAAAAATTCAGTCTTTTTCGGTAGAAATTTATCATTTTTATTTGAAAAAACAACTGTTTAATTCAAAAATTATATATTTTATTGAAAACGCAATATATTTGGTAATATGAATAATAAATTAATAAAATAATAGGTATAAATATTCCATTCTCTACTTGTAGAACTTGCGGATTACGAACGAAACGTAAGCAAAAATATTTATAAATATAATGCTTATCGAAAAGCAGCCAGCACTCTCAGCAAATTACCTGAACGAGTAAAAAGTGGAGCTGAGGCAAAAAAACTCCCAGGAATTGGTGAGAAAATTGCTAAAAAATTGGATGAGTTTTTAAAAACTGGGAAATTGCAGAAACTCGAGGAAGTATGTTCTTTTACCTCTTTTTCAGTCAAAAAAAAAGAAAATAGTTTCGTAATTTTAATTGAATTTATTTAAATAAATATAAATATAATAGATAAAATAAAACATTTAATAAAATTTTCTCTTAAAATATGAATGCTTTTCAACTCCGCTGGGATTCGAGCCCAGGTGTTGGGTTCGAATCCCAGCGGAGTGAAAAGGCGTTCATTTTTTTTTTCACATAAAATTTTGTGTTTTTAGATTAAAAAGGATGAAGGAAACGTTGTTATTTCTCAACTCGCAAGAATTTCCGGAATTGGTCCATCAAAAGCCAAAGAACTCTTCGATTCTGGAATAAAAACTTTGGATGATTTACGGAAACATCCAGACAAACTGACACATCATCAGAAGCTTGGTTTGAAGTAAGGAACAAATTTAATTAAATTTTAATTCAATACCTAGTTATTTTTAGTATTTCAGATACGAATTTTCAAATTTATTAATTAATTTTAAACAAAAAATAATTTTTTCTACTATAAAATATGGCTTTTCAACAAAATAATTAAATTTTTAAGATCAGAGTTGAATTTTCAACTTAAAAACAAAAAGAGGAATTTTCAACAAATGAAGATTTTTGACTCAAGAAAAAAATGAAAGTTTATCTAATTTGTTGAACCATCAAGCCAAAAGAGGAATTTCCTCTATAAAATATGACTTTTTAGCAAAAAATTAATTTTCGACGATACCGATGCATTTTTATTCAACAAAAATTAAATTTTAAACTATGAAAATTATATTTTTCACAAAAACAGGAGAATTTTTGACTAAAAAGTTCAATATTTAGAAAATGGAAGTTATATTTTGAGTTGAAAATTAGTTTTAAGCAAAAAATAAGACTTCCACTAAACGATTAAATTTTCAATTTTTCCTAGCCTTTAATAAAAATTTTTTTAACAATGTATTTTATCTTTTAACCAATTAGTTGAATTTTCAACTAAATAATGACTTCAACTAAAAATATAAATTAAGAAAAAACTAATTTCTACTAAACCGGATGAATTAAAAAAAAAAATAGTTTTATTTTCATCCAAAAAAAATTCAATTGACTTTTGAAGATTATATATGAATTATTTAACAAAGAATAAGTTTCTAAGAAAAAAATTCAATTTTCAATCCAAAAAGACAACTTTTTTTTAAAGGATGAATTTTTAACAAAATAGTGGAATTTTCGACCAAATAGTTTCATTTTGTACCAAAAAAAAGATGAAATATCCCTTAAAACAGATGAATTTTTATTTAGAAACAAATTCTAAAAAAATAGTTGAATTTTCATCCAAAAATAGAAGTTTCTACGAAAAAAATTTATTTTTGAATCCAAAAAGACAACTTTTTTCAAACAAAAAGGATGAGTTTTTAACAAAATAGTTCAATTATCTACCATATGGTTTCATTTTTATCCAAGAAATATGAAAATTGTACTGAAACAGATAAATTTTTAATAAAAAATAACAACTTTTTTTTAAGTTGAACCATCATCCAGAAAAGATTTTAGTTAATATATAAATTTTAAACAAGAAGTAAATGTTCCACGAGATAGTTGAATTTTCAAAAAACAGTCAAATTTTGTGCCAAAAAGTGTGAGTTTTTAATAACATTAATAGATTTTTAACCAAACACTTGGATTTTTATTTAAGAATGAAGAAATTTCTCTTAAGGCAGATAAATTTTTATTTAAAAAAACCTAATTTGATTTTTATTCATAAAATATTTCAGATCTCTTTTCAACAACAAAATATTAAATTGAAACCAAAAAATAAATTTTCTCCGAATTAGTTAAATTTTCAACAAAACAGTAGAATTTCCAACCAAAGAATACGATTTTTTAACCAAATACTTAGATTTTGAATCAAATAGTTACATTTTCATTTGAGAAAGATGTAATTTCAGATAAAACAGTCGAATTTAAACTTTAAGTTAATTTTCTGTTAGTCAAATTTGTAACCAAAAAGTGTGACTTTTGAACAGGATTTTAAAATATTTAACTAAACAGTTTCATTTTTGTCCAATAAAAATGAAAAATTCAGTAAAACAGATGATTTTTTAAATCAACAAGACAAAATTAAAAAAAAAAAGAGTTGAATATTTATACTGAAATATTTCAATTGACTTTTTAACACAAAAATACGAATTTTAAGCAATAAGTTAATTTTTTGGGAAATTGTTGAAATTTTTCAATAAAACAATTTGCATTTTTCATCCAAAAAAGATTTTAAAATATGATTTTTAACAAAAGTTTAATTTTCTGCGAAATGAGTTGAATTTTTAAGTTAGAAAAACGAAGTTTCAACAAAACAGTTAAATTAGCAACCAAAAAGGATGCCTTTTCAAGAAAATTGTTAAATTTTAAACTAAAAATGTAATAGTTATATTTTCAATTAAAAAAATTAATTATTAATCCAAAATACCAATTTTCGTTTGAATTAAAAATGGAATTCTCATATTTCCAGTAAAAAAATTAATTTCTAGCCAAAAAAAGATGAATTCTCAACAAAATATTAAAAATTTTAACCAAAGAAATTAATTGTCAACCAAAAGCATAAATGATTCATGAAATACGTCAATTTTCAACAAAATCGTTAAGTTTTTTATCAAAGAAATAAATTTTTAAAGAAATAGTTCCATTTTTGACCATAAATATTATTTTTAATAAAAAGAACAATTTTCAACCAAAAATGAAGTAGTTATAGTTTTTGATAAACAAATTAATTTTTACTTGAAAAAAAACGAATTTTTGTTTTAACCCAAAACAGAATATTTATATTTTCAGTTTAAAAAAAAATTAATTTTCAGCAAAAAAATTCAATTTGTAAACATAGAAATTAGCTGTTAATAAATACTTAAACTTTCGATTTAAAAAATCAATTTTTAATCTAAAATGGAAGATTTATATTTTCAGTTAAAAAAATTAATCTTTACCCGAAAAAAAACGAATATTTTTTTCAAACAAAAACGTAATAGTTATATTTTCATTAAAAAAAAAGCTTTTAACAGACAACAAAAAAACGAATACAAAAATTTTTTAACCGAAAATGGAAGAGTTATATTTACAGTTTAAAAGATTTATTTTCAACAAAAAAATTTCAACTACAAAAACAAATTTGCAAAAAAAAAATAGTTTAATTTTCAACCAAAGAAATGAATTTTCAAACTAAAAGACGATTTTTAAACAAAATACATGAATTTTGAACGACGTTGTCAAATTTTTAATCAAAGAAATCTTTTTGAATTATAATGATGAATTTTCAATTAAAAAAAAAATTTAACCAAATAGTTGAATTTTCGACCAAAAAGGTGAATTTTCAACTATAAATACTAATTTTCTACCAAAAAGGACGAACTTTCAACAAAAAATATAATTTTTAACTAAAAAATGAAAATTTTTAACCATAAATGAAGTAGTTATATTTTCAGTTTAGAAAAAATTAATTTTTACCCGAAAAACAATGAATATTTTTTTAAAATAAAAAACGGAATAGTTATATTTTCAGCTTAAAAAAATACCCTTTAACAAACAAAAATAAATTTGCAAAAAAAAAATAGTTTAATTTTTAACCAAAGAAATAAATTTTCAAACAAAAAGATGATTTTTCAACAAAATTATTTACATTTTTAACGAATTTATTAAATTTGTAATCACAGAAATCAATTTTGAACCATAATGATAAATTTTTAATTAAAAAAAAAACTAATTTCTAACCAAATAGTTAAATTATCGTCCAAAAAGTTGTAGTAGTTGTATTTACAGATAAAAAAATTAATTTTTACCAGAAAAAAAGGAATATTAAAAAAAAAAAAAAGTAATAGCTATATTTTCAGTTTAAAGAGAGAAAAAAGCCTTTTAACAGACAAAAAAAATGAATTAGATCAATTTTGAACTGAAAATAGAAGATTTATATTTACAGTTTAAAAGATTTATTTTTATTAATAAAAAACAAAATTTCAACCACAAAAACAAATTTTCAAAAAAAAAGTTTAATTTTCAACCAAAGAAATAAATTTGCAAACAAAAAGATGGGTTTTCAACAAAATTATATACATTTTTAACGAATTTATTAAATTTTAATCACAGAAATAAATTTTGAACTATAATGATGAATTTTCAATTTAAAAAAAAAATAATTTTTAACCACATGTTCAAATTATCGTCCAAAAAAAATTGAATTTGTAACTATAATGATTAATTTTCAATTTAAAAAAAAACTAATTTTTAACCAAATATTTAAATTGTCCAAAAAAAATTGAATTTTGAACTGTAATGATGAATTTTCAATTTAAAAAAAAAAACGAATTTTTAACCAATATTTAAATTATCGTCCAAAAAAAAATTGAATTTTGTGGGACGACTGAAAAATCCCGAAAAATAAAATTCCCGACACAGTAACATTCCCAAATTAGAAAATTCCCGAATAATCAAATTCACGAATAGTAAAATTGCGGAAAAATAAAAATACCGATTCGGAAAATTCCCAAATAATAAAATACACGAATAATAAAATTACCGAAAAATAAAAATACGAATTGGAAAATTGCCGAAAAATAAAATTCGCCAATAATAAAATTTCCCAAAAATAAAAATACTGAATCGGAAAATTCCCGAATAATAAAATATCAGAATTATAAAATTCCCGAATTGGAATATTCCCGTATAATAAAATTTACGACAGTTTATAATATTGCCGAATTGGAAAATTCCCGAATATTAAAGTTCCCGACCGAAAATTGCCGATTTGTAAAATATCCAAATTGGAAAATTCCCGAATTTTAACAATTAGAATTTTTTATGAATATATTTTATTGAACACAAATACAACAATAAGATATTAGTTTCAAAAATTATTTTTAACATTTAAAATTTCCAAGCTTAGTTTTTGAATTAAAAATAGCAATAATTTTAAATACAATAATTCTAGATAACGCATGTTTTTTTAATGTATATAAATTTATATTTCTAGTTTGTTTGAAAAACCTTACAAGGTACATAGAGAATTTAACGAGAATTTTGTTTCAAGCGCACGTTCTCAAAAATAAGGAACGCTATACCAAAATTTAATTCTACATTGAAAGAAAAAATAATAACTCACATCTTGACGCTTTTTTTTTGAAAATGTGCATAGAATTTGAAAAAAAAATACAAAAAGCGTTAGCAAAAATTAAATTTTAAAATATATATATTTAATTATTTATTTCAAATTTTAAAATTACATTTTTGCGAAAGATTTTTGTATTTTTTTTATTTATAAATATTATTCACATTTCAAGAAAAGCGTAAAAACGTAAGCAATAATTTTTTCTTTGAAAATTCGAAAATTTTATTAATCGGGAATTTTCCAATTCGGTACTTTTTTCGGTAATTTTATTATTCGTGTATTTTATTATTTGGGAATTTTCCAAATCGGTATTTTTATTTTTCGGCAATTTTATTATTCGCGAATTTGATTAATCGAGAATTTTCTAATTTAGGAATTTCACAGTGTCGAAAATTTTATTTTTCGGGATTTTTCAGTCGTCCCGAATTTTGTACTATAATGATGAATTTTCAATTTAAAAAAAAACGAATTTTTAACCAAAAAGGACGAATTTTCAACAAATGTATATAATTTTTAACTGAAAAAGACAAATTTTTAATAAAAAAAGAACTAGTATTTTCAGATAAAAAAATTAATTTTTCACCCGAAAAAACGAATATTTGTTTTAAACAAAAAATGGAATTAAAACGGAATTTAAAAAAATAGTTGAATTTTCAACCGATTTTTTTACCAAATAGTTGAATTTTTGAAAGAAAAAATGAATCTCGAACCGTGAAGATGAATTTTTTCCTAAAAAGGACGAGAGAGAAAAATATAAATTGACATTACAGGTATTTCGAGGACTTCGAGAAAAAAATACCACGCAAGGAAATCGAAGAAATCGAAAAAATTTTGAAGGAATCAATTAACGAACTTGATGAGAAATATGTGATAACAATTTGCGGAAGTTACAGGCGCGGAAAAGAAGAAAGTGGTGATATCGACGTTTTGATAACTCATCCAAATTATACTTCCGGCAAAGATTCCAAAAAGCAGTCTCAATTTTTAAAATCTGTTGTTCAATGCCTCGAAAAAAGGAAATTAATCACGGATACGATTTCTCTCGGCGGGACGAAATTTATGGTAATTAAACCAATTTTAAATAAAACGGATTAAATGAAATTAAACTCTAATAAATAATTAATGTAGGGTGTTTGTAGATTGCCGAGTGATAAAAAAGGGCCGTTCAGAAGGTTGGATATAAGATTGGCAACTTTTGATCAATATTATTGCGCCGTTCTCTATTTCACCGGAAGTGATATTTTCAACAAAGAAATGAGAGCCCATGCTCTCGATAAGAAGTACACTCTCAATGAGTATACTTTAAAGCGCCTCACACCGGAAGGTAAGGTACAATCAGATTAATTTTTAAAGCCAAAAATTCAATTTCTTATCAACAAAGGGTGATTTTATATTTCAAAAAGTTGTTTTTTTAAACAAAATACGTTAATTTACAACGAAATAAATGCATTTTTAATTTAAAAAGATAAATTTTCAGACAAATTATTCATTTTTGAACTGCAAGAGGTCCATTTTCGACTCTAAAGTTGAGGAACGGTTAAATTTTTAGTTGAAAAAATTAACCTTTGATTGAAAAATTGAAATTTTTACCAAAAAGATAAATTTTTAACTAAAAAATTAATTTTCTGCAAGGAAAAAATTAATTTTCAACAAATTATATCAATTTTTTAAAAATAGTTTAATTTTTAAATAAAAAATGTCAATTATCAACGAAATATTTGAATTTTCATTTAATAAAAAATAATTGTTATACAAGGAGATTCACTTTTAAAGAAAAAATCTTTTTTTTTTAGTATTTCTTTTTAGATACGTCAATTTACAACGAAATAAATTAATTTTTTACCAAAAAAATTCATTTTCAACTATACAGATTAATTTTATACGAAAATAAAAATTATTTTTTCACAAATTACATACATTTTTGAAAATATAGTTTCATTTTTAAATAAAAAATGTGAATAACAAACAAATTAATTTTCTACAAAATAGTTTATTTTTCAACCAATTACATTTATTTCTAACCGAAAAGATGAATTTTCAACAATAATTTTTAAACAAGGAGATTAAATTTTCAAGAAAAACAATTATTTTCTACCAAAAATGTAAGGTTTTTTTTAAAAACAAAATACGTGAATTTTAAACGAAATAATTGAATTTTTAATTAAAAAAGACAAATTTAAATACAAATTCTAAATTTT
>NC_046664.1:85216729-85292054 GCF_010883055.1 Belonocnema kinseyi | reverse complement strand
AATAAAAAATGTCAATTATCAACGAAATATTTGAATTTTCATTTAATAAAAAATAATTCTCATACAAGGAGATTCACTTTTAAAGAAAAAAATCTTTTTTTTAGTATTTTTTTTTAGATACGTCAATTTCCAACGAAATAAATTAATTTTTTACCAAAAAGATTCATTTTCAACTATAAAGATTAATTTTATACAAAAATAAAAATGATTTTTTCACAAATTACATACATTTTTGAAAATATAGTTTCATTTTTAAATAAAAAATGTCAATAACAAAAAAATTAATTTTCTACAAAATAGTTTATTTTTCTACCAATTACATTTATTTCTAACCGAAAAGATGAATTTTCAACAATAATTTTTAAACAAGGAGATTAACTTTCAAAGAAAAAAATTCTTTTTTACTAAAAAAGTATTTTTTTTTTTACAAAATACGTGAACTTACAACGAAATAATTGAATTTTTTATTAAAAAGACAAATTTGCAGCCAATTTGTTAATTTTTGAAATTAGAAAGGGTCCATTTTCAACTCAAAATGGAGGAACGGTTAAATTTTTAGTTTAAAAAAATAAACGTTCAATCAAACTGATGAATTTTCTACTAAAATTATAAATATTCAATTGAAAAGTTGTATTTGTTACCAAAAAGATAAATTTTTAACCGAAAAGATTAATTTCCTACAAAAAAGATTAATTTTCCACAAATTACAAAAAAAATTTAAAATAGCTTAATTTTTAAATAAAAAAAGTCAATTTTCAACAGAATAGTTGAATTTTTCGTTAAAAATCTAATTCTTAAACAAAAATTAGATTTTTAGAAAAATATTTCTACTTGTTAACAAAACTCCTTTTTATCCAAAGAAAAAAAAGTTTTCAAACAAATAGCTCATTTTTCAAAAAAAGAAATGAATTGTTAATTAAAATGATGAATTTTAACTGAAAAAAATTAATTTCCAACATAATAGTTTATTTTTTAAGCAGGTAAATTTATTTCTAACCGAAGGGGAGAAATTTCAATTAAAGTGATGAATATTTAACAAGAATGCGTGTATTTTTAATTTTTTTTAACAATAATTCTTAAACAAGGAGTTTAAATTTTCAAGAACGAAAATTATTTTCTACCAAAAAAGTCGATTTTCTATCAAAAAAGTAGATTTAAAAAAAAACGTGAATTTTCAACCGAATAATTTAATTTTTAATTGAAAAATACCAATTTGCAGCCGAATTGTTAAATTTTGAATTAGAAAAGAGGTTTATTTTCAACTTAAAGTGGAGGAACGATTAAATTTTTAGTTGAAAAAGTTAAATTTCAACCAAATTGATGAATTTTCAACTATAAAAATTATCTTCTACAAAAAAGACCAATTTTGCACAAATTACATGAATTTTTAACAACAAAAAAACTTACTTTTTGAATAAAAATGGTCAAATTTCAACAAAATAGTTGAACTTTCATACAAATAAATGAAATTTCAACCAAAAATGTAATAGTTGAATTTTCCGTTAAAAACTTAATTCTTAACAAACAAAAATTAAATTTTCAGTAAAATAGTTAAAATTTTTTTAATTGATACCTTTTCATTAAAAGAAAACAATATCAAGTTTTCAATCAAATAGCTAATTAAAAAAAAAAAAAAGAACTTTCCACAAATTACATAAATTTTTGAAAAAATATTTCAATTTTTAAATAAACAATGTCAATCTTCAACAAAAAGTTGAATTTTTATACAAAAAAGATCAAATTTCAACCAAAAATAGAATTATTTTCTACCAAAACAAGTCGATTTTCTACCAAAAAATTAAGTTTTTTTTTTTTTTAAATACGTGAATTTTCAACGAATTAATTGAATTTTTAATTTAAAAATACAAATTTGCAGCCAAATTGTTCGATTGTAACTGGAAAAGGTCCATTTTCAACTCAAAGTGGAGGAACGGTTAAATTTTTAGTTTAAAAAATTAACCTTCAATGGAAAAGTTGAATTTTTAACCATAAAGATTAATTTTTTACAAAAAAAAGATTAATTTTCCACAAGTTACATAACTTTTTGAAAAAATATTTTAATTTTTAAATAAAAAGATCCATTTTCAACTCAGAACGGTTAGATTTTTAGTTGAAAAAATGAAATGTCTACTCAACTTATGAATTTTCTAATAAAATTATAAATATCCAATTCAAAAGTTGAAGTGTTAACCACAAAGATGAATTTTCAATTATAAAAATTAATTTCCTACAAAAAAAAACAATTTTCCACTAATTACTAAATTAGTGAAAAAATAGTTTAATTTTTAAATAAGAATGTCAATTTTCAACGAAATAGTTGAATTTGCATACCAAAAAGATTAAATATCAAATAAAAAATATAATGGTTGAGTTTTCCGTTAAAAATCTAATTCTTAACCAAAAAAATTAGATTTTCCGAAAAGCAGTTCAATTTTCGGTGAAAAAATTCGTTTTCATCCAAAGAAAAAAAAACAAGTTTTCAATTAAATAGATCATTTTTCAAAAAAAAAAAATGAATTGTTAATTAAAGTAGTGAATTTCCAATTTAAAAAAATAATTTCCAACATAATGGTTTATTTTTCAAACAAGTAAATTTATTTCTAACCGAAAAGATGAATTTTCATTTTTTTTAAACAAGGAGATTAAATTTCCAAGAAAAAAATTATTTTCTAACAAAAAAAGTAAGTTTTTTTTACACAAAATACGTGAATTTTCAATGAAATAATTTTAATTTTATTTAAAAACGACAAATTTACAGCCAAATTGTTAAATTTTGAACTAGAAAAGGTCCATTTTCAACTCAAAGTGGAGGAACGGTTAAATTTTCAGTTGCAAAAATTAACTTTCAACCAAACTGATGAATTTTCTACTAAAGTTATAAATATTTAATTGAAAAGTTGAATTTTTTCAACAAAAAGATGGATTTTCAACTATAAAAAATAATTTCCTGCAAAAAAAATTATTTTTCCACAAATTACATAAATTTTTGAAAGAATAGTTTAATTTTTTAATAAAAAATGTCAATTTTCAACAAATTAGTTGAATTTTAATACAAAAAAAGATCAAGTTTCAACTAAAAATATAATATTTGAATTTTTCGTTAGAAATCTAAATTCTTAACCAAAAAAAATTATATTTTCAGAAAAATAGTTCAATTTTCGACGAAAAAAAAAGTTTTTTTAAATACAAAATACGTGAATTTACAAAGAAATAATTACATTTTTAATAAAAAAAGACAAATTTTTAGCCAAATTGTTAAATTTTGAACAAGAAAAGGTCAAAATTTCCACAAAAAATAGGACGATTAAATTTACAGTTAAAAAAAATTCATTTTCAATAAAAATGATGAATTTTCAACAAAATAGTTTAATTTCCATTGAAAAAAGATGAAATTTCAACCAAAAATACAGTAGTTGAATTTATTTTTAAAAGTATAATTCTGACCAAATAAAAAATTGGATTTTCAGAAAAATAGTTCAATTTGTGGTTAAAAAAATTCCTTTTCATAAAAAAAAAAAATTTAATAAAAAACGTCATCTTTCAGCCTAATAAATGAATTTTTTATTAAAATGACGAATCTTCAATAAAAAAAAAAATATTTTTAACTAGAGAGTTTAAGTTTAAACCAAGTAAATAAATAAATTTTCTATTTGCAAGGACAAATTTACATGAAAAGTATGGAACGGTTAAATTTTCAACCATAAAGATTAATTTCATACAAAAATAAAAATTAATTTTCCATAAATTACATAAATTTTTGAAAAAATAGATTAATTTTTAAATAATTTTGGTTAAAAGTAGAAAAATTTGTTTAAAAGTTTATCTTTCTTAGTTATTAGTGATTTATTTTCTTGAAAATTTAACTATTTGGTTCTAAATTCTTCTTTTTTTAAAATTAATTATTCACTAAAGTAAAAAATGTATTTATTTGTTTCAAAATGAAGTATTTTGTTTAAAAATTCCTAATTTTAATTAAGAATGATGTATTTTGATGAAAATTCGTCTTTTTGGATAGAAAATTAATTTGATTCAAAATTCTTCTTTTTTTAAATTCAATATTAGTATTCATACTTGAAAACGCATTTCTTTGGTTAAAAATTGAAAAATTTGTTTAAAAATTTATCTTTCTTAGTTAATAATAATTTATTTTCTTGAAAATTTGTCCTTTTCGATAGAAAATGAATCTTTATGGTTGAAAATTCATCTTATCGTGAAAAATTCAAATATTTTGGTTCAAAATTCATTTTGATCATTAAAGATTCATCCTTATACATTTAAATTAATTGTTGAGTTGAAAATTGATTTTTTTTATTTAAAAAAGATTTCTTCTGTTGAAAGCTCGTCCTTTTTATAGAAAATTAATCTTAAGTGTTAAAAATTGAATTACTTGGTGCAAAATTCATTTTGTTTATCTTGAAAATTCACCATTATGGTTTTAAATTCATGTATTTTGTTAAAAAATAATCTTTTTGTTGATCGAAAATTTAACGATTTGGTTCGAACTTAATTATTTTTCAAATTAATTGATCAGTAAAATAAAAAGATGTTTTTTGCTTGTGCCAAATCAACTATTTTGTTTTAAAATTTATAATTTTAATTAAGAATGATGTATTTTCTTGAAAATTCGTTCTTTTTGATAGAAAATTAATCTTCATTTAATAAAAAAAACTTCATTTCTCTATTCTTAAAGCATTTTGGCCTGTAAATTTTTTTGGCACGTGTTTTTTAGTTCAAAACGTCTTGTTTTCAAATTTTTCGAATTTCTGGTTACTGTTAATGATAAATCTGTTATTTATTGAAGGTGTTCCAGGAGACGCTGAACCGATTACTTGCGAGGAAGATATTTTTAAGATCATAGAGTTTCCGTACAAAACTCCAGAGGAAAGGAACGAATAAGTTCCAGTGAGTCCGAAATTTTCTTACTTTTTTTTTTACACAAAGGAAGTTCTGGATTCCATAATCATTTACGGAAATCCAGAAATTGAAAATTTCTAAAATAGTTTTAAAAATAATCTAAATCTATTAAATTATCTTATAATTTATATTTATATTCATAATAAAAAGTTCATTTTAATTGAAGGTCCACTTAATTCATCGCATTTTATTTGAGAAACCCTTTTCTGAAAATTTGAATATTTTCTTGAAACTTCGTTTTTAATTGATTAAAAATTAAATTCTGTAGTTAAAAAGTTAACTTAATTGTTAAAAATTTGTCCTTTTTGGTTAAAAATTTATCATTTTGGGTGAACAATTTTACTGTTTGGGTCAGAATTTATTTAGTTTTATTGTAGATTCATAATTATTGTTGAAAATGCATTTCTTCGGTTAAAAATTAAATTATTTTGCTGAAATTTCCATGGTTAATGTTGAATTTTTTTTTTGAAATTTTGTTGTTTTTTTTCTCTTAAAAATGAATTTTTCAACTGAAAAAACTATTTTTTGTACATTAATTTCTATGGTTAAAAATTGAACAATTTTTTTTTTGAAATTTCACTTTTCGCTTAATTTTTTAAAACATTTTGTAGAAAATATTTTATTTTTCATAAAAATTACTTTTTTTAACTAAATATATAACTATTTAATTTTTGGTTGAAAATTTATTTATTATTATTCCCTTTTGGCAGAAAATTAATCGTTATAATTAAAAATTCATCATATTGATCGAAATATTATGTGGTTGAAAACTCAACTATCTTGTTGCAAATTCGGTTAAAATCGGTTAAACATAATTTTTTTTGGACTAAAAATGTAAAATTAATTTTTGGTTGTAAATTTAACTTTTTTAGTTGAAAATTATATATTTTGTTCAAAATGCATTTTTTGAATGGGGATTCAGCATTATAAACAAAAAATTAATTTCTTTCGTTAAAAATGTATCTTTTTAGTTGAAAAATGACGTTTTTTCTTTAAAAAATTCGTCCTTTTTGGTAGAAAATTATTCTTAATGCTTAAAAAAATGTTCTCTGAAAATATAACTTCAATTTTTGGTTTTAAATTTAACTTTTTTAGTTTAAAATTTTGTATTTTGTTAAAAATGCATCACTATAAATGAAAATAAATTTCTTTGGTGAAAAAAATTTAATTATTTTGTTGAAAATTCATCTTCGTAAAAAAATCATATTTTTGTGAACAATTCATTGCTTTGGATGAAAATTTAAGTATTTTATTAAAAATTCGTTGGTTTGTTTGTTAAAAATAGATTTTTAAACTGTAAATATACCTATTCCATTTTGAGTTGAAAATTTTATTTTAGTTGAGAATTCATGCATTTTGCTGAAAAATTTTTTTATGATTAAAAATTGAAAATTTATCTTTTTCAATTGAAAATTCATGTATTTTGTTAATCATTAATTTCTATGGTTAAAAATTGAACTATGTTTTTGAAATTTTGTTTTTCGCTTAAATTTTTTAAAAATTAAAAATATAACTTCTGTTTTCGTTGAAATAACCATTCTTGTTTTTCGGTTAAAATTACTTTTTTAACTGAAAATATAACTTCCATTTCTTGTCCAAAATCGATTTTTTAACATTGAAAATTCATGCATTTTATTCAAAATTTGTTTTTGTGATTAAAAATTTATCATTTTTTTGAAATTTCGTTTTTCGCTTAAATGTATTTTATATTTTATATTACATATTCATGTAATTTTTGTTAAACATTCATATTTTTCGGTAACAATTTCTTTAGTTGAAAAAATAACTATTTTGTTAAAAATTTGTTTTTTATGATTAAAAATTAATTTTTGAAACTTTAAAATATAACTCTTTTATTTTGAGTTGTAAATTTAGGTTTTTTAGTTGAAAATTTACGCATTTTATTAAAAATTAATTTCTGTGGTTAAAAATTAAACTATTTTGTTAAACATTCAGATTTTCGGATAAAAATTAATTTTTTATAGATCATTTGTCTTTTAAATCGAAAATTCACCTACTTCAAAATTTTTGGTTGAAAATTTACCTTTTTTTTTTTGATAATTCAACTATTTTGTTAAAAATTCATGGTTTTTGATAAAAAATTCATTTCGCTGGTTAAACATTTAACTATTTTGTCAAAAATTATTTACTTTTGGTTAAAATTTGATTTTTTAACAGCAAATTGAACTATTCCATTTTTCTTTGACGCGAAAATTCGTTTTTTTTTCAGCTAAATTTTTTTAAATTGAAAATAGAACTATTCCACTTTTATTGGAAATTTTTATATTTTGTTGGAAATTAGTTACTTTACTGAAAATATTACTATTTCATTTTTTATTGAAACGAAGATTCGTTTTTTCGGTTAATAATTTATTTTTGAAGACTAAAAATATAAGTATGGTATTTTTAGTTGAAAATTTAACTATTTTCTTGAGAATTAATTTTTTTAAATTATATATTATTCATTATAGTTAAAAATGCATTTTTTTGGTTCAAAATTCATTTTCTTTATTGAAGATTCATAATAGAAAAAATTTATTTATTTGGTCGAAAATTGATTTTTTGTATTTTAAAAAAATATAATTTTTCTAAAATTCGTCCTTTTTGTACAAAATTGATTTTTATGGTTGAAAATTCAGCTTATTAGTATTTTTTTTCTTGTTGAAAATTCGTTTTGTTCGATTAAACATTAAATTTTTTTTAACAGGAAATAAAAATTCTATTTTTGGTTCAAATTTTAACTATTTGCTTGAAAATTCTTTTTTTTTCGGTCAAAAACAAACAAAAAAATTCATTTAAAAATTATTCGGTCAAAAATTAATTTTTATTGTTGTTAAAAATTTGTTTTTATCTGAAAAAATATAATTTTGATAAAAATTAATTTTATTGGTCGAAAATTCAACGATTAGGTTAAAAACTAATTTGTTTTAAATTGAAAATTCATCGTCTTTATGTTTAAAAATTAATATTGGTCGAAAATTCCACCATTTGGTTCGAAATTAATTTTTTAAATTAAAGATTCACATTAAAGTTGAAAATTAATTTCTTTGGCTGAAAATGTAACTTTTTTATGAAAAAAACTGATCTTTTTTTATTGAAAATTCAACTATTTTTTTCAAAGTAATTTTTTTCATATTGAAGATTTATTATTGGAGATGAAAATTCATGTATTTTGTCAAAAAAAAATTTTTTTGTATGGAAAATATACTTTAATGTTCGAAAATTCATTACTTTTGCTCACAATTTAATGATTTTCTTGAAAATTCACTCTTTGGTTAAAAATGATTTTTTATAGTGTATAATTATTATATTATTATATAGTTATATGTAATACAAATATTCTTTTTTTGGCTGAAAATTTAAATATTTTGATGACATTTTTTTTCGGTCAAAAATTAATTTTTTTCCGGTTTAAAATTAATTTTTAAAACAGGAAATTTCGTTGATTAAAAATTAAACGATTTTGTTCGGTTAAAAAAAAAAGTATTTTCTTGATAATTCGACCTTTTTCGTAACAAATTTATCTTTAGGGTTTAAAATTAATCGTTTTGGTAAAAAAGTTCGACTATTTGTTTCAAAATTATTTTTTAATTTGGAAATTTATTCGATTGGTCGAAAATTCAACCATTGGATTGAAAATTAGTTTAAAAAATTTTTAATTCATCATTATTCTTGAAAATTGATTTCTTTGATTAAAAATGTAACGATTTTAATAAAAATGTATGTATCTTGTAAAAACATTGATGTTTTTGGTTCAAAATTTATTTAATTGGTTAAAAAATTAATTATTTTGTTGAAAATTCTTTTTTTTCCCAGTTAAAAATTCATTTTTTTAACTTTAAATATAACTATACCATATTTGGTTTAAACAAAAATTCGTTTTTTCGATTGATAATTAATTTTTTGAATTAAAAATATAACTATTCTATTTCTGCTGGAAATTTTCATTATTTTGTTGAAAATCATTTTTCTTCTGTCAAAAATTAATTTTTTTCAGTTTAAAATTAATTTCTCTAACTGAAAATATAACTATTTCATTTTTAATTGAAAATTATGTATGCTGTTGAAAATTCGTTTCTTTTTTGCAGAAAATTAATCTTAATGATTTAAAATTGATCTTTTTGGTCAAAAATTCCACTATTTGTTTCAAAATTATTTTTTTTATATTGAAGATTCATTATTACAGTTGAAAATTCATGGATTTTGTTAAAAATTAATTTTTCTTTATAAAATTAATCGTTACGGTTGAAAATTAACTTTTTAAATTGAAAATTCATCATTATAGTTGAAAATTAATTTCTTTGATTGAAAATTTAACGATTTTTTGAAAGTCTATTGATGTATTTTGTAAAAAAAATAATATTCTTGTATGAAAATTCATTTAATTGGTTAAAAATTTAATAATTTTGTTGAAAATTAATTTTTTTTCAGTTTAAAATTAATTTCTTCAACTGAAAATATAACTTTTTCATTTTTAATTGAAAATTATGTATGTTGTTGAAAATTCGTTTCTTTTTTGCAAAAAATTAATCTTAATGATTTAAAATTGATCTTCAAAATTATTTTTTTTATATTGAAGTTCATTATTACAGTTGAAAATTCATGGATTTTGTTTAAAATGTATTTTTCTTTATAAAATTAATCCTTACGATTGAAAATTCAAATATTAGATTAAAAATTAATTTTTTTAAATTGTAAATTCATCATTATAGTTAAAAATTGATAAAAAATTTAACGATTTTAATTAAAACTTATGTATATCGTTAAAAATTGAGGTTTTTTGTTGAAAATTCATTTCATTGGTTAAAAAATTAATTATTTTGATGAAAATTAATTTTTTTCTGTCAAAAATTAATTCTTTTTATGTTTAAAATTAATTTCTTTAACTGAAAATATAACTATTGAATTTTTAATTAAAAATTATGTATATGTTATTGAAAATTTCTTTTTTTTTTTGCAGAAAATAAATCTTAATGATTTAAAATTATCTTTTTGGTAAAAATTCCTTTATTTTTTTCAGATTGAAGATTCATTATTACAGTTAAAAATTCATTTTTCTTTATAAAATTAATCGATACAGTTGAAAATTCAAATATTAGATAAAAAATTAAATTGTTTAAATTTAAAATTCATCATTATAGTTAAAAATTGATTTCTTTGATTAAAATTTTAACGATTTTAATGAAAACTTACGTATCTTTTTAAACATTGATGTTTTTTGGTTGAAAATAAATTTTTTTCTATCAAAAATTAATTGTTTTTTTGGTTTTAAATTAATTTCTTTAACTAAAAATATAACTATTCCAGTTTTAGTTGAAGTATTTTGTAGAAAATTAAACATTCCCGTCAACCGAATTCTATTGATTTTTCCTTTTTTATTTTTTGAAAACAATGATGATAAAATCTAATCGTAAAGGTATAAAAAATAGTCAGCTGTGTAGTAAATATCACAAAATACTGTATATTATAAAGTATCACTCTCAAAATGGAGAAAAAGGGACGTAATTTGTTCTTATAAATAGAAGTTACTCTAATAGACTTTAAATAACAATCAAGTTTAAAATAATTCTCTTCTCGATAAGGTAGATAGTGTTTGCCAATTCACTTTTTTCATCAGCTTAAACTGAATCTTCAAATACTTATAATAATTTCTCTGATGTAGAGTCCATAGGCGATCAAATTCCACAAAACAGTCGTCCATAAATTCATAATTAACCAAGAAGTGTGCGTTTCCGATCCCATTGTTTTCCAGGTCCATGGAAAAAGGCCCATCGTCAGATAGTGTCCAACGAAAAGCAAAATGGGATTTGCTCCTATTAAAGAAAAATCCCAATTTTAACTTGATTTCAATTAAAAAAAAAAAAGATTTTCCGGCTCGGACTCATTTCAGAAATTCAAAATAGTGTAAATAGTGTCAAAAATCTGAAAAAATGGTGTTGACAAAGTATTATAATTTTTTTTTTATTAAACTTATTATTACGAAAAAAAAATAAAATCGAAAATTTAACTATTTTGTTCAAAATTCCAAAATTTTATTAAAAATTTTTAAAAAAATTCATCTTTTTGGTTTGAATTTTTTTTCTTTCTTGGCTCACAATTTTTTTTCGATTAAAAAAGAGTCAACTGTTTTGTTGAGAATGATTTTTTTTATTTGAAAACTCATTTATTTCTGTAGAAATTTCACCTTTTTATCTGGACAAAAATTACTCTGTTTCGGTTGAAAATGAACTTTTTGTTGAAAATTTATGTATTTTGTTAAAAATTCAAAATTTCTTATTAAAATTTTTGTTGTTACAAATTAATTTTTTTAACTGAAAATTGACTCTTTTTTATGAAACTTCATAATTACTTCAAAAATTAAACAATTTGTTTGAAACTGAATCATTTGGTTTAAAATTTACGTATTTTGTTGAAAATTGTTTTTTTTTTGTTTTAAATTGAAAATTTGCTCAAAGTAAAATTTAGCTAAAATTTTGGAAACGAAAAAATCGGAAATTCAATAATTTAGAGGAAATTTAACTATTTTGTTCAAAATTTAAGAATTTTGTTAAAAATTGATACTTTTTGACTGAAAAATCAACTGTTTTGTTAAAAATTTATCTTTTTGGTTTGAAAATTCCAAAAATTGATTAAAATTTTTTTTCTTTCTTAGCTCACAATTTTTTTTTTCGTTTGAAAAGTCATCTATTTTGTTGAGAATTATTTTTTTTCAAATTCACTTCTTTCTGTACAAATTTTAACTTTTTACCTGGACAAAAATTACTCTGTTTCACTTAAAAATCAACTTTTTGTATAAAATGTATGTATTTTGTAGAAAATTCAACTTTTTGAAAAACTCGTAGTTTTGTATTAAAAATTGTTTGTTACAAATTAATTTTTTTTAAACTAAAAATTGACTTTTTTGTTATAACTTCATAATGACTTCAAAAATTAAATAATTTTATGCAAAGTTAATTATATGGTTCAAAATTCACGTAATTTTTTTAATATTGTTTTTTTTTATTATTGAATATTCGCTTAAATGAAAATTTGAACATCAAAAATTTCATTGAAATTTTTTTCCTTTCTTGGCTCACAATTTTTTTCGGTTGAAAAATCAACTATTTGGTTGAGAACTTTTGTTTCAAAATTTATTTATTTCTGTAGAAATTTCACCTTTTTATCTGGACAAAAATTACTCTGTTTCGGTTAAAAATGAACTTTTTGTGCAAAATTTATGTTATTTGTTGAAAATTAATCTTTTCTGGTAAAAAATTAATCTGCTTGGTTGAAAATTCAACTAATTGTTTAAAAATTTATGTATTCTGTTTAGAAGTCATCTTTTTTTATAGAAAATTAATCTTCTGTGATGAAAATTGAACAATTTGATTGAATTTATTCTCCTTTCTTAATAAACAATCATTTATCGGTTAAACATTTAACTATTTTGTTGAAAACTTGTGAATTCAAACTTTAGTGAAAATTTAACTATTTGAATGAAAATGTACTAATTTTTTTCAAAATGCGTTTTTTAAAATTGAAAATTAATTCTATTATATCAAAATTCTCAATTTTATGTAAAAATATATTTTTTAGTTGAAAAATTCCAATATCTAGCTGAAAATTTTTAGAAACGAAAAAAAAATTAAACTTCTTGGGTAAATAATCAACTATTTGGTCGTGAATGATCTTTTTCGTTGAAAATTCATATTTTAGTGAAAATTTACTGTTTGGTCGATAATGCACGTATTTGTTTTTCAAAATTCGTATTTTTTTCTAATTGAAAATTAGTTTTCTTAAATCAAAATTTAACTACTCAATTTTATGTAAAAGTATTTTTTTTAATTTCGAAATTCAACTATTTATTTTTATATTATTTCTTCAGAATAAATTTAAGTACTCCATGTTTCGTTGAAGATTGATATTTTCTAGTTGAGACCTTTTATTTAAAATTAAAAATGGATTTTTTCTGACTTTAGTTGAAAATTCATATTTTCGGATTAAAAATTTAACTAATTTGTGGAAAATTCGTCTATTTGGGTAAAAAATTAATTTTCTGTTTTGAAAATTCATATTTTTGCTTGAAAAATTAACTGTTTGGTTGAAAAATCAACTGTTTAGTTGAAAGTTAATTTGACAATGAAAATTTTGCAATTTTTTAGTGAGTCCGAGGCTTGGATTTTTCTAAAAATTAGTTGGCGGGATAAAAAAAATTAATAATACCAACCTGCGTAAATAAAAGGTGCGCCCGACCACCACTTTTTGTAGTCGATTAAGAAATGCAGGACTGTAAATAGGAGAAATGCAAAGGACGTAGTCGCAAAAACATAGGAGAGAGACATCATATTCTTGTTTATTGGAATCAAGCCATTTTCTTGCTTGAAATTGCACAGTATTCCCGCAAGGAGACCCTGAAATATTCAAATAGAAATATTTTAGCTCGAATCGATTTCAAATCTGGCAGATTTTTGGTTATTTTTTAAGGTAAATGAGGTGATACGAATTTTTTTTGACTCAACAAAAAAATCTCTTCGACGCTACGAGTATTTTTTTCCTCTACTATCGAAAAACTTTTTTTTTTCTCTGCAAATATACTACATTTGGGAATACGGCGTTTGAATTAGGCGAGAAATTTTGGACCGGAAATTTTCGTTCGTAGAAAATTGAAGAAAATTAATTATTAAATTTTCAACATTAGAAAATTTTATAGCTGTAAAGTAAGAAAAATAAGAATTTTTACTTTTGAAAACTAATGAAAATTAAGACTTGAATTTTCAACAGATGAAAATTTAATTTTTGAAAATTGAAGAAAAGTAATAATTAAATTTCAACAGTAGGAAATTAAACTAAAATTAAAATTAAACAGAAGAAAATTACATTTTAAATCTTCTGAAAGTTGAAAATTCTATCTCACTTTATGGTTGGAAATTTAATTTTTCTACTGTAGAATATTGGAGAAATTTTAATCTTCGACTTTAGGAAATTGAATTAAATTTTCAACAGTAAAATAAAAAAAAATGTTTATTGTTAAAAACCAAAGAAATTTTATATTTCCATTTTCAACAGATGAAAATTTAGTTTTTGAAAATTGAAGCAAATTAGAAATTAGATTTTCAATCGTAGAAAATTAAACTATTGAAAACTGAACAAAATCGAACTGTTAAAAATTGAATTTTCTTTTGAAGAAAATAGATATTTTAATTAGATGAAAATTCAACTGCTGGAAATTAAAGAGAATTAATCATTGAATTTTCTACAGTAGAAAATGATATTGCATCAAATTAAGAAAAAAAAAATTTATTGTTAAAAACTAAAGAAAATTTATATTTGAATTTTCAACAGGTGAAACTTTAACTTTTGAAAATTAAAGAAAATTAATAATTGAATTTTCAACAGTAGAAAATTAAACTATTAAAAATCAAGGAAAATTAATCATTGCATTTTCAACAGTTGAGAATTCTTCTGATTCAATTGTTGAAAATTGAAGAAAATTGAAGAAAATTAAATTTTCAATTTTTTGAAAGTGGAAAAATTTAATTTTTCTACTTTAAAAAATTGAAGAACATTTAATCTTTGACTGTAGGAAATTGAATTTTTAATTGAATTTTCAACAGTAGAAAAATTAAAAGTAAAAATCTGAGAAAATTCAACTGTTAAAAATTCAATTTTTATCTGTGGAAAATTATAATTTCGTTCGTAGAAAATTGAAGAAAAATGTTCATTGCATTTTCAACAGTAGAAAATTGCACTGCTGTAAATAAAGAAAAAGAACAATATAAACTGTTGAAAACTAAAGCAAATTTATACTTCAATTTTCAACAGATGAAAATTTATCTTTTGAAAATAGAAGAAAATTAATAATTGAATTTTCAACAATAGAAAATTCAAGCAAATTAAACTGTTGAAAATTAAGGAAATTTAATCATTGAATTTTCAACAGTTGTTAATTCTTCTGATTCAATTGTTGAAAATTGAAGAAAATTAAATTTTCACACTTTTGAAAGTTGAAAATTTTATCTGATTCTATGGTTGAAAAATTAATTTTTCTACTGTAGAAAATTGGTGAAATTTTAATCTTTGACTGTAAGAGACTGAATTGAATTTTCAACAGTAAAAAACTTAAGTTTTAAAAATCGATACAAAATGCCACTGTTGAAAATTGAATTTTCGTTTGTAGAAAATTGAAGAAAATTGATCTTTTAATTTGAAATAGATCAAAATTCAATTATTGAATTTTGAAGAAGATTAATCATTGAATTTTTAACAGTAAAAAATTTAACGGTTGAAAATGGAAGAAAACTTAAAAATGCATTTTCAAAGTTAAAAATTCTATCTGACTCAATTCTTGAAAATTGAAGAAAATGTAATTTTAGACAGTAGAAAATCGAAGAAAATTGATAATTTGATTTTAACTAGATGATAATTCAATTTTTGAAAATTTAAGAGAATTGTTCATTGAATTTTTAACAGTAAAAAATTGTATCCGATTCTATGGTTGAAAATGAAGAAAATTCAATTTTCAAGTGTTGAAAATTGAATTTTCAATAGTTGAAACTTTGAACATTCAACTTTCGGCAGTTCAAAATTAACTTTTCTTCCATTTTCTACAGCAGAATCATACAGAATTTTCTACTATTAAAAATTCAATTTTCTTCAAGTTTCAACTCTTAAATTTTCATCTGTTGAAAATTTTTTTCTCAGCTGAAAATTGAAGAAAATTGATAATTGAATTTTCATCAGTTGAAAAATCCATTGCTGACGATTGAAGAAAATGTTTAATAAACTGTTGTAAACAAAAGAAAATTGAAATTGAAGGAAATTGCTAATTGAAATTTTCTACTGTAGAAAATAGAAAACAAATTTATTTTCGACTATTTATTTTTAAATAAATGAAAATTAAATTATTGTTGAAAACTAAACAAAATTTAGAATTGAATTTTTAGCAGATTTTAAATTTTATTTTACTTTTTCAGATACCGAAAATCTATCAAATCAATTATAAAAACAATATAAGTAATTAAAAAAGCTATTTTGCAACAGAAATGTTTTACAAATTTACGTTTTTGATTTAAAGAAAAAATAATGAATTACATGGTAAAAAATGACATTTAACAAATATAAAATAATTAATTTTTTTATTTAACAACATTTTTCTAAAGAATTTCTGTAGAGCACATAGGTTCTATCATTTTTTTCTCTGGAAAGACATTTTGAAATATGAAATAATGAAGAGTAAATAAAATCAGAGTAGTTATTTTTTGGGAATCGATTTTTTTTAAACCCAAAATTTATGTTTAAAATCATGAAAAATAATAATAAATGAACTGTTTGCATCAGTTAGAACCTCAAAATTTGGATTCTAGTGTAATTCGCGTTTTAGAGAATATATTTTTTTTTCCAATTTATTCCTAAATTCATTTTTTCAATATTTTTTTTCACACTTCTTGCTTATATAAGGAAGGCAAAATATTTGTTTTATGTGTTAATGTAAATTTTTTTTTAAATCTACTTCAAAAGTCACTAGAAATCTGGAAAGAAAATTTGAATATTTGAAATAGAGAAAAAAACTATAAAAGCTTAAGTAAAAGATATGAAAATTTTTTTTTTTAATTTTAAATAAAACCTCGTGGATTTTAAAGGACTTAAAAAAATATATTTGAAAGAAGAATTTTTTTTTTAAGACTCACCGTTACTAAAGACCATATAAACCATCTTATCATTTTTGCAGTGCATTGATAGTAAGTGAAGAAAATTCTGCCCGCGTGTACGCCCAAGTAAACGATTAAAATCGCAGACAATGTGTTCATTATTCCTGAAAAATCATAGAAAATATATTCAAATTTTCACCTTCACCATAAACAAATTTTCAAAAGCATTCCAATTTAATAAAAAAAATTTAGAAGCGTTGGGAATTTTATTATCAAATTAATAAATATTTAAAAATTGCCCCTCAAAACATTTTTTTTTGTGATAATTTTCGAACGACTGATTTAATTTTGTAGTCAGAGGAAAATTAACGTTATTTTTTAATCAAAATTCCCACTTTTCTAACGTAATATTTTACAGGTCGTAAAAATAAATTTTGAAATGCTTATTTAAACTATTATTCTTCAGTCTATAAATGTTCAAAATTATTATTTATTTATCGTGGGCTCTTCTTCTTGTTATTAAAATATTTGGCATTTTTTTTAACAATGGACTAGAAATATATATACAGTTTCGCGAGTTTATTATAAATATATTTTTTCATTTTCTAGGAATTCAATTAATATTTTTAATCTAGAAAGCGTTGACAAATTATATTAGAAAATATCCTTAAATGTGTCAGCGCCAAAGATTGTTTAAATAATTAAATAATACCGAAAACATAATTAATCATTTCTTGAATTTAGCTCTAAAGTCCATGAATTTGAATAGTAATTCTAATAATAATTCAAATTGTTATTTACTTTTAACCAAGTCGTTTTAATTTTAACCAAAAACAATTTTCAACCAAAAATTAAATAGTCAAATTTTTAGTAAAAAAAATTTTTTTTCCACCAAAAAAAACAAATTTTTAGGCAAAGTGACGAATTTTAAACTAAAATGATGAATCTTTAACTGGAATATATGAATTCTCAACCAAAAAGATTGATTTTCAACTAAAATACGAATATTTGACTAGAATACTTGAATTTTGAACCAAAAAGATTTATTTTCTACAAAAAAGAGGATTTTTCATAAAAATACATAAATTATCAAGTAGATAGTTGAGTTATCAACTAAAAAAGATCAATTTTCAAGCAAGCAAAAAGTTATCTTTAAACTAAAAAAAAAGCAGGCTTCAGCCAAAAATGAAGTAATTAAATTTTAAGTCCAAAAATTAAATTTCTACAACAAAAATTATAAATTTTTAACCAAAGTTACGATTTTGAAAATAAAATAATATTGAATCTTAACTCGAATATGTAAGTTTTAAATCAAAAAGATTAATTTTCAACTACAATTATAAATATTTTACTGAAATACTTGAAATAAAAAAAAAAAGATTTTATTTCTATAAAAAAAAAACAATTTTTCAACAAAATACATAAATCATCAAGTAAATAGTTGAATTTTCAACTAAAAAAAATCAATTATTAAGCTAGCAAATAGTTGTATTTTGAACTAAAAAAGACCAGTCTTCAGCCAAAAATGAAATAATTAATTTTAAATCAAAAAATTGATTTTCCACACAAAAAAAAACAACAAATTTTTAACCAAAGTGACGAATTTTAAACTAAAATGATGAATCTTCAACTGCAATACATATTTTTTTAACCAAAAAGATTTATTTTCTACAAAAAAGAGGATTTTTCATAAAAATACATAAATTATCAAGTAGATAGTTGAATTATCAAGTAAATAGTTGAATTTTCAAGAAAAAAAGATTCATTTTCGAGTTAGAAAACAGTTGCATTTTTAACTAAAAAGACCAGTCTTCACACAAAATTAAATAATTAAATTTTAAATCAAAAAATTAATTTTCCATAACAAAAAATATAAATTTTTAACCAAAGTTACGATTTTGAAAATAAAATAATGAATCTTCAACTGGAATACGTAAATTTTAATCCAAAAAGATTTATTTTCTATGAAAAAAAGAAAATTTTCGCATAAAATATATGAATTCCAAAACAAACAAAAAAGTTGAATTTCAAACTAAAAAAAAAAGATCAGTTTTCAACTAAAAATTAAATAATCAATTTTTTAATAAACAAAATTTATTTTCTACCAAAAAAAAAACAGTCAGATTTTCAACCAAATTAACGAATTTTAAATTAAGATTATAAATCAACTGGAATAGAAGAGTTAAAACAAAGGATTTTTTAACAGGAGTTTTTAAGTTTCAATCAATTAATTTCATTTTCAACAAAAGTAAAAAAATTAAGAATTTTTAACTAAAATCATGAATATTTGACTGGAATACTTTAATTCTCAACCAAAATTTTTTTAGTTTTCTATAAAAAATATGCTTTTTCAACAAAGTAAACAAATTAATTTGTCACAAAAAAAATTTAACCAAAGTAATGCATTCTTAATTAAAATGATAAATCTTTAACTGGAATAGATGAATTTTAATCAAAAAAAGAATTAAAAAAAAAAGTGTTTAACTTTCAACCAAGTAATTTTATTTATTTTTTTTTTAATTTCAACTAATGTTATGAATATTTAAATCGAATATTTGAATTAGCAAAAACAAATATATGTATATTTTTAAACAATAAGATTACTTGTCTACCAAAAAGTACGAGTTTTCAAAATAATACATTAATCCTCAAGCAAATACTTAAATTTTCAAGTAAAAAATTTTTTTTTCATTAAATAGTTGAAATTTTAACTTAAAAAGATACATTTTCTACTGAAAATGATAAATTTTAAATATTATAGTTAAGCTTTTAATCTAAAGATGAATTTTTATCTAAAATTATTGAACATTCAACTAGATTAGTTACATTTTCTGCTTTAAAAAAACTAAATTTTAACAACAAAAACCTAACTTAAAAAAAAATAGTTACATTTTCAAGCAAAACGATAAATCTTCAACTAAAATAATGAACCTTTAATTATAATAATTGAATTTCCAAACATAAAGAATAATTTGTAACCAAAAAGATTCATTTATTTTTTTTGACTCGCAAATTAAACAATATGATTGAAATTTTTTTGTTTTGATTGAAAATTCATCACTTTTGGTGGAAGTTTAATTTTTTTTTAATTAAAAATTTAAGTATTAGGTTGATAATAATTTTTCTCGCTCGTTTAAAAATTTTGTTGTTTGTTTGAAAAGTTAACTACATTATTTTGTTGAAAATTCAACAATTTTGTAAAAAAATAATACTTTTTGCTTGAAAATATTTTCTTTTTTTTGGCTCTGGTTGAAAAATTAAACTTTTTGTTAAAAAAGCAACTTGTTGATTAAGAATTCATCTTTTTTTGGTTTCAAGTTTTATTATTTGGTTTGAAAGTAATTTTTCCTTTTAGACAATTCAACAATTTTGTTGAAAAACATCGTTTTTGGTTGAAAATTTGTCGTCTTAGATTGAAAATTCAACTGTTAAAAATGAATTTTCAAATTTCTTCAATTTTTAATTTTTTTAAATTGAACTATTTTGCTAACAAAATTTAACTATCAGGTTGAAAATAATTTTTTCCTTGTTTTAAATTGTAAAAAATACGTCTTTTCGGCTTGAAAATCCAACAATTTATTTTACTATTTTTTAATTCTTACCTGAAAAATAATTCTTGGTAGAAAATTCAACTCGATCGTTTAAGACAAAAAATTTTATTTTACCTTTTTTTATTTGAAATTCGGCAGTTAATGAATAAGGCTATTTAAACTGTAGTTAAAGATTCATGATCTTTTTGTTTAACCCTTAAAGGGCACACTTCCGTAAAATTACATAAAGAGCATACCGGGTGTTATATACCCAAGTGTATTAAAAAGTGTGCTGTGCCGACGATATTGGATAGTTTTTTGCAACAAAATCAATTAAAAATGTTTAATCTTTCTAGTTTAAGGATAAAAATGTTTCATAACAGTTTTTGAAATTTAAAGTAGTTAAAAAATCCTTTTCGGAAAAAAATTTTAAAAATGACTTCTTTCACTCTCAAATTTATTCTATTTATTCTAAAAAAATAAAAGTTTCAATTCAATGA
This sequence comes from Belonocnema kinseyi, assembly GCF_010883055.1. NCBI lineage: Eukaryota > Metazoa > Arthropoda > Insecta > Hymenoptera > Cynipidae > Belonocnema > Belonocnema kinseyi. Next base: position 85,271,483 of record NC_046664.1, on the reverse strand, counting down.
AAAATGAAACACCGTACTTTGCGTGATTAAACGATTTTATTGATCTTAAACTGCACATAAAAATTATAAAATTTAAAATTATGTGAAAATGACAAAGAAAAATAGGTTTTCATGTAATGTGATAATCTGGCGCCATATGTTCCATTTTCTTGAATTTGGTACCTTTTGATAAAGCGCAAATAAGTCGCTGGGTGTTATATACCCAGTATGCCCTTTAAGAGTTAAAGACTTGAAATGTTCGGAAATTAATAAAATTTGATTTCAAGAGTTATCAAACCTTTCAAGTTTTTCAGGTTTTTTGACAACCCTGAAGCGTTTAATAATTTATTTTTTTCTTCAAATCGTCTAATAATTTCTAGAAAAATCTTACCCTCGGGATCATGTGGCAAGGTATGTCCAAAAATAAGATTTTCTGTTTCATTGTACATATGCTTTCCTAAAACGAGTCTGTCGACGTAACCAGCTGCGCCTCCCGTACAATTAACGAAATCTCCATAATGATCATATCCCCCAGGACCCAAATATCCAGTCGGACAACCAGGAACTTGAAGCAAAAACGTCAGCAAAGTGTGAATCGTCATAATGCTGATGATAATCAACCACTGGGGCCAACTGTCGAAAATATCCGACAAGAACACGAATCTCCCATACTGTAATAAAATCCCCTAAAACTTTATTATTATTATTCTTTGGCTTTCATGCAAAAAGACAAAGATATCATTAATAGAATACTAATGGACTTCACGGGAAAATGGATGATTTTTCACGAAAATAGGGGAATAAATTTTAAATTTTCAACAAACGATTAGAGTTTTTTAGCTGAAAAGTGAAATGTTTTAGAGAACAGTTGATTTTTTAACCAAAGAGTTCGATTTTCAAAACAAAACAAAAATTATTTTAGACCATACGATTGCATTTAAAAACAATAGTTCAACTTTCAAACAAAAGAGGCGAATTTTGAATAAAATAGTTGAATTTTCAACCAGAAAAGATTCATTTTCTACTGATAGAGATGAATTTTCAACAAAAGAGTTAAGTTTGAAATCTAAAGAGACATCAATTTCTCAGAGGACAGTTGATTTTTAAAACCGAAAAGATGAATTTACAACAAAAAAACCATTTAACAATTGCATTTTTTACCAATAGATGAATTTTTTACTAAAAGAGATAAATTTTCAATAAATTTAATTTTTCAATAAAAAAAAAATTTGTTTAGAAGACAGTTAACTTTTGAGCCCGACAAGATTAATTTTCATCAAAAGAGTTCAGTTTTCAATCTCAAAAGATTTAATTATTTTAGAAAAAAGTTGATTTTTAAACCTGAAAAGATGAATCTTCAAACAAAACAAAAATCATTTATTTTAAAACAGGAAGATGATTTTTAAACTAAATAGTTGAATTAAAAAAAAATAAATCATTTAAGGTCAAAAATTGAATTTAGAACCAATATGTAAATTTTCAACCAAAAAAGATTCATTTTCTACTGATAGAGATACATTTTCAACAAAATAGTTAAATTTCTCATCTGAAGAGACAAAAATTTGTTAGAAAAAAGTTGATTTATAAGCCCGAAAAGATGAATTTTAAAATAAAACAAAAAATTTATTTTCAAACAGGAAGATGATTTTTCAATCAAACAAATGAATTTTCAAAAAATAAATCATTTTACACCAAACAACTGGATTTAGAAACAATAGTTAAACTTTCAAACAAAAGAGACTCAAGTTTTCAATCCAAACCATTTTTTTAGGAAGCAGTTGACTTTTCAAACCTAAAAAATAGTTAAATTTTAAACAAAAAAAGATTCATTTTTTACTGAAAGAGATAAACTTTCAATAAAAAATTAAATTTTTCAATCTAAAAAGACAAACTTTGTTTAGAAAACAGTTAACTTTTAAACCCGACAAGATGAATTTTCATCAAAAGAGTACAGTTTTTAATCTCTAAATGTTAAATTATTCTAGAAGAAAGTTGATTTTTAAACCTGAAAAGATGAATTTTCAACAAACAAACTTTATTCTCAAACAGGAAGATGATTTTTAAACCAAACAGTTAAATTAAAAAATATAAATAATTTTAGACCCAAAAATTGCATTTAGAAACAACAGATGAATTTTCAACCAAAAAATATTCATTTTCTACTGATAATGATAATTTTTCAACAAAAGAGTTAAGTTTTCAATTTAAAAAGACCACAATTTTTTATAACATAGATGATTTTTAAATCCGAAAAGATGATTTTTTTTCAAACAAAACAAAAACTTTATTTTCAAAAAAGGAAGATTATTTTTAAACTAAGTAGTTAAATGTTTTTAAAAATCATTTAGAATTGCATTTAGAAGCAATAGTTGAATTTTCAACAACAAAAAATTCATTTTCTACTGATAATGATAATTTTTCAACAAAAGAGTTAAGTTTTCAATCTAAACAGACCACAATTTTTTAGAACACAGACAAAAGAGGAGAACTTTTAATAAAATAGTTGAATTTTTAACAACAAAAAATTAATTTCCCACTGATAGTGATAATTTTTCAACAAAATAGTTGAGTTTTCAATCTAAAGAGACAAAAATTTGTTAGAAAAAGGTTGATTTTTAAACCTGAAAAGATGAATTATTAAAAAAAAAAATACATTTATTTTCAAACAGGAAGATGATTTTTAAACCAAATAGTTGAATTTAAAAAAAAATAATTTTAGGTCAAAATTGCATTTCGAACCAATAAGTTCACTTTTAAACCCGAAAAGATGAATTTTCAACAAAAAAACTTTATTTTCAAATAAGAAGATAATTTTTCAACCAAACAAATGAATTTTTAAAAAATAAATCATTTTACAACAAATAATTGAATTTAAAAACAATCTTTCAAATTTAAAACAAAAGAGGCGAATTTTTAATAAAATAGTTGAACTGGTTGAATTATCAACCAGAAAAGATGAATTTTTTACTGAAAAAGATAAATTTCCAACAAAAGACTTTTCAACCCTAAAAAATAACTATTAAAAAATAGTTGAATTTTCTACAAAAAAAGATTCATTTTTTACTGAAAGAGACAAATTTTTAACAAAAATTAAATTTTTCAATCTAAAAAGACAAATTTTGTTGAGAAAACAGTTAAATTTTAAGCCCGAAAAGATGAATTTAAAAAAAATTTATTTTCAAACAGGATGATGATTTTTAAACAAAACAGTTGAATAAAAAAAAATCATTTTCTACTGAAAGAGATAAATTTCCAAACAATAGACTCAAGTTTTCAATAAAAACAGACCATTTTTTTAGGAAACAGTTGATTTTTCAACCCTAAAAAAATAACTATTAAAAAATATTTAAATTTTAAACATAAAAAGGTTTATTTTTCACTGAAAGAGATAAACTTTCAACAAAAATGTAATTTTTCAAACTAAAAAGACAAACTTTGTTTAGAAAACAGTTAACTTTTAAACCCGAAAAGATGAATTTTCATCAAAAGAGTTAATATTGCAATCTAAAGAGACAACAATTTTTTAGAACGCAGATCATTTTTAAATCCGAAAAGATGAATTTTCAAAAAAAAAAATTTTTTTCAAACAAGAAGATGATTTTTAAACAAAACAGTTAAATTAAAAAAAAAGAATCTTAGACCTAAAAATTGCATTCAGAAACAATAGTTGAATTTTCAACCAAAAAAAGATTAATTTTCTACTGAAAGAGATAAATTTTCAAAAAAATAGTTCAGTTTTCAATCTAAAAAGACAAAAATTCGTTAGAAAAAAGTTGATTTTTAAACCCGAAAAGATGAATTTTATAACAAAACAAAAACTTTATTTTCAAACAGAAAGATGATTTTTAAACAAAACAGTTGAATTAAAAAAAAATCATTTAACAATTGCATTCAAAACCAATAGTTGAATTTTGCAAAAAAAAATAATTATTAAAAAATAGTTAAATTTTCAACAACAAAAATATTCATTTTTTACTGAAAGAGATAAATTTTCAACAACAAATTTTTAATTTTTGTTTTTGAAACCCGAAAAGATTAATTTTCAATAAAAAAAAATTGTTTTTAAATTATTTTCTAACAGGAAGATGATTTTTAAACCAAACAGTTAAATTTAAAAAAAAAATCATTTTAGACCCAAAAATTGCATTTAGAACCAATAGTTGAATTTTCAACCAAAAAATATTTATTTTTCACAGATAGTGATAATTTTTCAACAATAGAGTTAAGTTTTCAATCTAAAGAGACATAAATTTTTTAGAATACAGATGATTTATAAATTTGAAAAGATGATTTTTTTATAAACAAAACAAAATCTTTATTTTCAAACAGGAAGATGATTTTTAAACCAAACAGTTGAATTAAAAAAAAATCATTTTCGACCCAAAAATTGCATTTAGAACCAATACTTGAATTTTCAACCAAAAAAAGATAAATTTTCTACTGAAAGAGATAAATTTTCAACAAAAGAGTTAAGTTTTCAATCTAAAGAGACAAAAATTTGTTAGAAAAAATTTGATTTTTACACCAGAAAAGATGAATTTTCAAAGCAAAAAAAAATTATTTTCAAATAGGAAGATGATTTTTTAACAACAATTTATTTTTTAAAAAAATCATTTTACTCGAAATCATTGCATTGAGAACTAAGAAGTTGTGAATTTTTAACCAAAAAATATACATTTATTACTGAAAGAGATACATTTTTCACAAGAGTAAATTTTTTCAGCTATAAGGACAATTTTTTAAGAAACAGTTGACTATTCAACCTTAAAAAAATAACTATTAAAAATAGTTAAATTTTCAACCAAAAAATATTCATTTTTTACTGGTGATTTAGGGTGATTTTTAAACCTGAAAAGATGAATTTTCAACAAACAAAAAAAACCTTTATTTTCAAACAGGAAGATGATTTTTCAACCACAGATAAATTTTCAAAAAATAAATAAATTTTTTCAGCTAAAAAGAAATTTTTTAAGAAACAGTTGACTTTTAAACTCAAAAAGATTAATTTTCCACACCAAAAATCATTTTCAAACAGGAAAGATGATTTTTTTGTTGAATTTAAATCTTTGATTTTTAAAATAAAAATATTTATTGTTTGAAATTTCATTTTCAGTTAAAAATATAAACTATTCTGTTAAAAATTCGTTTTTTCTTTTTAAAAATTAATTTTTCAACTGCAAATTTAATTATTTCATTTTTTGGTCAAAAATGTATCTTTTTTTATTAAGAGATTCCACTACTTGCGTCCAAAATAATTTATTTTGTTGAAAATGTAATAATTTGGTTTGAAAGTCGTTTTTTTTTGTTGAAAATTCCACTATTTTGGTAGAAAGTTCAATTATTTAGCTGAAAATTGACCTTATTGAGACAAATTATTATTATTTTTTTAATTCAGGTACTTGGTAAAAAGTTTATCTACTTTGTTAAAAACTCATTTTTTATTGAAGATTCATACTTTTGGCTGAAAATTGAAATATTTCTTTGAAAATTCGTTATGTTTTATTTTTTGGTTAAAGGCTTTTCTTTTTTGTTGGAAACTCAACTATTTAGTTTGAAAATATTTCTTCGTGTCTTGAAAATTCAACAATGTTGTTAAAATTTTTTTTTCATTCCTTGACTTTTATTTAGTTTAAACTCGGTGAATTTTTCATTGAAAAAATTAATTTTCCAACAAACAAAAATAATGCTAAAATAATTTTCAACAAGACACATGCATACAAAATAAATATTTAATTAAAAAAACTAATTTTCAACAAAACAGTTAAATTTTTGAGCTCAAAAGACAAATTTAAACAACACTGATTAATTTTTAATCAAACAGTTGCCTGTTTGATCAAAGAAGATCAGATTTCTACCAACAATTATAAATATTGAAACAAACAAAAAAATCAAGAAAGGTTTTTAAGTCTAGAAAGAAACAAAATTCCAACTAAATTGTTGAATTTTTTTAGTCAAATATACGATTTTTTACAAAACAGTTAAACTTCCTACCTAAAAATTCGAATTTTTAACATAAAAGTTAACTTTCAACCAAATAGTATAATTTTAAACAAAAAAAGTCACTTTTTGATCAAAATTTGTTTTTTGCTATGAAAATTCAACAATTTGGTTGAAATTTTATTTTATTTTTAAATAAAAAATCTTTTTTGTTAAAAAAATCAAGTATTTTGTTAAAAAATTGTTTTGCCTTTTATCAAACATAAAATATTTGGTTGAAAATTAGGTCTTTTTTAATAGTTATATTTTCAGTTAAAAAAAATAATTTGAAATTGAAATTTTCAACCAAGAAGATTTATTTCTATAACAAAAAATGATTTTTCAATAAGAGGTGAATTTTTAACTGAAATTTAGAATATTCAACTGAAATAATAGTTTCATTTTCAGTTCAAATAAATAATAGTTTTTAACCAAAAAATAAACAAATTATCAACAAAACAGATCAATTTTCGGCACAAAAATTTCTTTTTATCCAAAGAAACAAGAAGTTTCCAATAAAATAGCTCATATTTCAAAGAAGCAAATGAATTTTCAGTTAAAATTATGAATCTCTAATCAAAAAATTAATTTTTAACAAAACAATTTGACTTTCAACCAAGTGATTTTATTTCTACCCTATAAGATGAATTTTCAAACAAAATGATAAATATTTAACTAGAATACTTGAGTTTTTAACCGGAAATAATTTTTAAACAAAAAGATTAACTTGCAAAGAAACATAATTTTCCACAAAAAGGATCGTTTTTCAACAAAATATGTGGATTTTCAATGAAATAGTTGAATTTTTAATTTAAAAAAAAAAAAATTTTCATCCAAATTGTTTAATTTTAAACAAGAAAAGATAATTTTTCAACCAAAATGATGAATTTTCAACTGGAATAGTTGAATATTACAAAAAAAAGAATTTTCAACTACAAAAATTAGTTTTCTATCAAAAAAACCAATTTTTTTACAAAGTACATACATTTTAAAAAAACTACTTTAATTTCTAAATAAAAAACAGCCATTTTCAATCCAATAGTTCAATTTTCATCCAAAAAATACACATTTTCAATAAAAAATAGAATGTTTAAATTTTCTGTTAAAAATCTCATTTTTAATTTAAAAATCCGGATTTTCAGTAAAATAGTTAAATTTTGGCCTGGAATAATTAATTTTTAGTTTAAAAATTTTATTTTGAATAAAGCAGTTATATTTTCAAACAGAGATGAATTTTCAATGAAAATAAAGAATCTTCGAGCAAAAAAATTAAGTTTTAAGAAAAGAGTTTAAATTTCATCCAAGTTATTTTATTTTTAACCTAAAAGATGCATTTTCAACTAAAATTATAAATATTTAAGTGGAATACTTGAATTCTTAACCATAGGGAAGAATTTTTAAACAAAATTTACATTCAATGAAAAAACAAAATTTCTGCCGAAAAAATCGATTTTAAACCAAATATGTGGATTTTTAATGGAATAGTTGAATTTTCAGATATAAGAAGTCCAATTTTTATCCAAATTGTTTAATTTTGAACTAAAATGATAAATCTTAAACTGGAATAATTGAATTTTATACAAAAATTACTCATTTTTAACCACAAAAATTAATTTTCTATAAAAAAGGCGAATTTTCTACAATGTTCACAAATTTTCAAAAAACTAGTTTTATTTCTAAACAATAAACACATATCCATTTTCAACCAAATATTTTAATTTAAATTTTTTTTTTAATATACGTTTTCAATCAAAACTAGTATGGTGAAATTTTCTGTTAAAAATCTAACTTTTAATAATAAAAAACGGATTTTTATCAAAATAGTTAAATTTTGGCCTGGAATAGTTAACTTTTAGTTTAAAAAATTTATTTTTAATAAAGCAGTTATATTTTCAAACAGAGATGAATTTTCAATGAAAATAAAGAATCTTCGACCAAAAAAAATAATTTTTAACAAAATAGTTGAATTTTCAGATGAAAAAGCTAAATTTTCATCAAAATTAATTAATTTTGAACTAAAATGATGAATCTTAAATTAAAATAATTGAATTTTATACCTAAATGATTGATTTTCAACCACAAAAATTAATTTTCTACAAAAAAGACAAATTTTCTACAATGTTCACAAATTTTCAAAAAATTAGTTTTATTTCTAAATAATAAATACATATCCATTTTGAACCAAATATTTGAATTCTGATTTAAAAAAAAAAAGATACGTTTTTAATCAAAAATATAATCGTTAAATTTTATGTTAAAAATCTCATTCTTAAAAAAAAAATTTCATAAGACTACTTAAGACGTACTTTCTTTACCTAAAATTTGAAAAGATTAAAATTAAAAATGATGAAAAATTCTTACTTGGAAGAGGGATTTTTTAAAATTTCTTTCTTCTAAATCCGAATGATAATTCTTTTAAAAAATTCCCGTTCCGTGTCAAAAATTCCCTGTTCCAAATCAGGATGAGTACATTTTTTGAAAAACAATTGAGAAAATTATTATTTCTCTATGTTTAAAAAATCATCAATTCAATTATCAAACTTCACTCAGCGAAAAAAAAATCTCACAAAGAAAAAAATTGCAAACATTCTTTATTATAAAGAAAAAATAAATTATGATTTAATTAAAGAAAACTGCGATATTCTGAAAAAACATGCGACTGTAGATAAATTTTTTAAATTGAAGAAAATTATTGAAGTAATAAAAACAAGAATTTTTCTGCAAATCAGGAGTAAATTCCCTACCTGAAAACTTCTCTGTGGCTTCAGAAAAATAGTCTCTATACTGGCGCAGATGAAATACGTGATTGCCAAAAGTTGCAATATTCCAGAAAATCTGAGATCCCACAATGTATATTTTCGTTGGGAATTAATCATTAATCCCAAAAAAATAAGAATTAAAGTGCGCCGTATGTGTCTCAACATTATTCGGCTCCGAGAAATGGATAATTGAAGACTCACGCGAACAGATTTAACAATCATAAAGCCCATTATCCAGGCGAACCTGAAATTTTTATTTTTAATTAAAAATCAATTTAAATTTGACCAGTAAATTTCAAAATTCAATTGATAATCAGATATTTTTACCAAGGTAAAACGAGATCAGCGACTGTGAGACCATTCCAAGGACTGTGTTCAAAGAAATAATATTTTCCTCCGCCGTTGTTAACAAATATCATCAATAAAATGGCGATTCTGGAAAAAAATGTAATCGTAAACGTGTTAAAAGTATGAAAAAAGTAATAAATTAAAAAAAAATCATGTTAGAGGCCTCAAAAAACCAGAAAATTTTGGAATAATTCAATTTACATTGAAAAGAATTAAAATGAATTGGGAAAAATGTTTAAAAATTCCCGTGAATTCCGTAAAATTGGATTTGCATTTAGAGGAATTTAGGGTCAAAGAGAAGAATTAAATGAAATTCATAACAATTCAAAGTTAAATAAAAAAAAATCAAATGAATTGAAAACAGTTTTTAAAAAAAGTTAATTGAATTCAGTAACTTTGAAAAATTAAAAAAACTCAAGAGAATTCAAAGAATTTGATGAAATACCTAAAAATTCAAGGCGAGTTTAATAGACTTCAGGATCAAGTAAATAAAAACTTTAAAAGATTCAAAAAAATTCACTGAGTTCAGTAGAATTGATTAAAGAGAATTCCAAAGAATTTAAAAGAATTCAGGGTGAATTCTAAAAAACATTTCAAATTCTTAAATTTTCAACAAACAAAAAAAGGAATTTTCAACAAATTTGTTGAATTTGAAATTTCAACTAATAAAGACCAATTTTTATCCGGAAATGGAAGAATTGAATTTTTAGTTAAAAAAATTAATTTTGAACAAAGAAAAAAAGGAATTTTCAACAAAATGGTTGAATTTTTAACCAACGTGATGATTTTTTGATTTAAAAAAATGAATTCTCGACAAAAAGTGTAATAGTTGATATTTCCACTAAAAATATTTTAATTGTAAATGAAAAACAGAAAAATTAAACTGAAAAATACAAATTTTCAACAAAGTTAATTAATTTTTGACTGAGAATAATAATTTTCCAAGTAAAAATGGATTAGTTTCAGTTTTTGGATCAAAAAATCAATTAAAAAAATACGAAATTTCAACAAATTTGTTAAATTTTTAACCAAAGAAATGAATTTTTAATTAAAAGATGAATTTTCTAATAAAAAAGATACATTTTCAAGAATGTACATGAATCTTCAACTAAAAAATATAAATTCTTAAACAACACAAAGAAAACGGATATTCAACCAAAGAAACGCATTTGTAAACAGAAATAGAAGAGTTAAGTTTGCAGTAAAAAAAAAAGTTTTTAACCAAATATTTAAATTTTAATCCGATTATTGAATTTTCAACTAAAAAAGACAATTTTTTCCAGAAATGGAAGAATTAAATTTTCAGTACAAATTTTAGCAAAAAGTAGAACAGTTCAATATTCAGTTGAAAAATTAATTTTTAGCTAAAATGATAAACCTTCAACGAACAAAAAAAAGAGTTTTTTAACAAATAGTTGAATTTTAAACTTAAAAAAAAAAAAAAATTATCCAGAAATGGTAGAATTAAATTTTTAGTTAAAAAAGTTAATTTTGAACAATGAAAAAGGGAATTTTCAACAAAAAGTGTAATAGTTGATGTTTACACCAAAAATATTTTCATTAATAAAATATTTAATGCTTATATTTTCATTCTCAATGAAAAATAGTTCAATTAAACTGAAAAATGTGGATTTTCAACAAAATAAATAAATTTTCAACAAAAAAGGCAAATTTTTCAAGTAAAAATAGATTAGTTATAATTTTCGTTTAGAAAATAATTTTCAACCAAAAATGAAGAGAATTTTTAACAAATCTGTTAAATTTTCAACCAAAGAAATGAATTTTTAAACGAAATAATGAACCTTCAACAATAAAAGAGTTTTTAACCAAATAGTTGAATTTGCAAATGAAAAAAATTAACATTTTTACATAAAAATGAAAGAATTACATTTCTAGGTCAACAAATTAATCTTGAACAGTGAAAAAAAAAGAATTATCAACAAAATAGTTGAGTTTTTAACCAACGTGATGAAATTTCGATTAAAAAAAGTACATTCTCATCAAAAAGTGTAATACTTGATATTTCCACCAAAAAATATTTTAATTTTTAATCAAAAACAGTTGACTTAAACTGAAAAATATGACTTTTTAGCCAAATTAATTTCTAACTAAACAGATGAATTTGTTACCAACAAAAACAAAACTTTCAAGAAAATACATGAATTTCGAACTCAAAAATATAAATATAAGTTCATAAACTTAAAAAATTTTTTAAAATAAAATTTTCAGTTTCAAACGCTTAACATTTTTTTTAATTGTTTAAGCCTTCAAAACTGCATGTTAAAATTTTTTTAATTAAAAATATAGGCTTAAAAATAAAAGCCTAAATTGAAAATTTTTAAATCGTAAACTGAATGATTTAACGATTAAAAAATTAAAAATTAAACTAAATATTAAAAAAAAAGGTTGAAATCGAATTTATTTTTAATTAAATTTAAGTCTGTATGGGGAAAAGTATAGGGACCAAAGGGTACTTTTTTCGTGCTCAAAGAGTAACAAATTCAGAATAAATTCAGAAAATTTAGACACAATTCAATTTACATTCGAAAAAATTTAAACGGAATTGGGAAAAGAGTTTAAAAATATAACAAATTCCATTTATTTCCGCAAAATTCGCTTGAATTTAGAGGAATTTAAGATCAAAGAGAAAAATTGAATGAAATTCATAACAATTCAAGGTTAAATAGAAAAAAAAATCAAATAAATTAAAAACAATTAAAAAAAAAAATTAATTGAACTCAGTAACTTTGAAATAAGCTTGGAAAAATTCAAGGGAATTTAAAGAATTTAATGAAATGCTTAAAAATTCAAGGCGAGTTTAATAGACTTCAGGATCGAGTAAATAAAAACTTTTAAAGACTCAACAAAAATTCACTGAGTTAAGTAGAATTGACTGAATTTCGAAGGATTCAAGTAAATTAAAAAAAAAATAAAGAGAATTCCAAAGAATTTAAAAGAATTCAGGGCGAATTTCAAGAAACATTTCAAATCTTTTTAAATCGTTGAAATCCTGCTAATTTCTAACACGAGAAGTGACTAATTATTACAGAAAAATTCAAGATAAATTCTAAAGAATTTAAATAAATTGGAACAAATTTAAGAATCGAAAAAAAAATTGATTGATGACAATAAATCATGAGTGAATTTAGAGACATTTAAAATAAATGAGAAGAAAACTTCTCTGAAATTTTGTTAAATGTTAAAAAATTATTACTTTTCTTTTTAAAAAAACTTATTTAAAAAAAATTTTTTTTTTCAAACTTACATTTTCAAAAAAAGTTATGAATTTTCAACTAAAATTCTAAATCTTTAACTGGAATAGTTGAATTTTAAACCAGAAAGATTAATTTTCAACTGAAATGATGAATCTTTAACTAAAATAGTTCAATTTTTTACGAAGTATATTAATTTTTCCCAAAAAAGAGAAATTTTTATCTAAACAAATCATTTTTCAAACTAAACTTGAATACATTTTTAGTCAAAGAATGAAAATTTAACCAAAGAGATGAATTTTTAACTAAAAGTTTGGATTTTTAGTTGAAATAAATAATAATTACTAACCAAAAAGGAAACAAATTTTTAACAAAAAGTTCAACTTTCGGCAGAAAAATTCCTTTTTATCCTATTTTATCATATTTCAACAAAAGAAATGAATTTTTAATTAGAAAGATGAATCTTTAACAACAAAAATTAATTTTTAACAGAAAATATGTTAAATTTTGAACTATAAAAGGTCCATTTTCAACTCAAAGTGGAGGAGCGGTTAAACTTTTAGTTGAAAAAATTAACCTTCAATTGAAAAGTTGTATTTTTTATTAAAAAGATAAATTTTTAACAATAAAGATTAATTTCCTGTCAAAAATAGATCGATTTTCCATAAATTATGTAAATTTGTGAAAAAATATTTTAATTTTTAAATAAAAAATGTCAATTTTCAACGAAATATTTGAATTTTCATTTAATACAAAATTATTTTTAAACAAGGAGATTAACCTTCAAAGAAAAAAATCCTTTTTTACCAAAAAAGTAATTTAAAAAAATACAATACGTGAATTTGCAACGAAATAATTGAATTTTTAAATAAAAAAAAAAAACAATTGCAGCCAAATTGTTAAGTTTTGAACTGAAAAAGGTCCATTTTTAACTCAGAACGGTTAAATTTTTAGTTGAAAAAATTAAATTTGAACCCAACTGATTAATTTTCTACTAAAATTATAAATATTCAATTCAAAAGTTGAATTTTTCATTAAAAAGATGCATTTTCAAATATAACAATTAATTTTCAATACAAAAGTTGAATTTTCATCCAAAAAAGACACATTTTCAATCAAAAATAGAATGCTTAAATTTTCTGTTAAAAATCTAATTCTTAACAACAACAAAAACAACAATATTTCAGCAAAATATTTAAATTTTCTACCGAAAATAGATCGATTTCTACTTGAAAAAAAATAGATTTTCGACAAATTTAAAATCTTAAAATAAAATACTGTTCAATTTCAGAATATTTTTTTTAACGAAACAGAAGAACGAATCAACAAAATTAATAAATTTTTAAAATTATACCAATTTAAGCCATTTTAAGTTAGAAACATTAAAAATTGAAAGATTACAATTTTTTATAACTGAACACTTTTTAAAGTAGAAACTTTATTTTTACTTCAAGTCGTTAAAAATGAATAATTGTTCAATTTTTATTAATATTTACACGAAACTTTGTTTTTAAATTACGGTTTAAATTCTCTTAAAATAAAAAATTACTTTAAAGCATCTATTTTAAAATGATTCAAATTTTTCCTAAAACTTAATAAATCCTTAAAAATTAAAACAGTGCCTTAAAATATTCCAGAATCTTTTTAAATAATCTGTTAAAATTAATTTGTCAAAATATAAAAAATGTCCAATTTCTCTGTGTATTTAATACTTTTGTATTTTTTTTAAACTTTCCAAAATGCTTAAAACCCTACATTTTTTGTTCAAAATATTTAAAAATGTACATTTTGTATAAAAAAGTTTGAAATATTTTTCAAATTTTAAATTATTTTTTTAATCTTTTCAAAACTTCTGAAGCTTTTAAAAAACCTTTAAAAATCCGTAAAAAGCTTCCAAATATTTTTTCAAAACTTTCTGTTTTAAAATGGTAAACTTTTAATAAATTCCGCAAAATAAAAATAATTTCTTTCAAATATTCCAGATTACGTTTTTTGTAGTTTTTTTTTAATATTTTGAATTCTTTTGCAATTTTTTAAAATGCTTCAAAAGCTTCTAAATTTTTATTCGAAATATTCAAAAACCTACATTTAAAAAAAATTTATTATAATATTTTTCAATTTTCAATTATTTTGTATCCTTGCAAAACTTCTAAATATCTCTTCATCTTACTTGAATTTTATCTAAATTAATAATTGTTTAATTGTCATTTAATCATCCAAATTGATTTTTACTTTCAAATATTTATAAATATTTTGTTAAAATTAATTTTTCAAAAATAAATATAATTTTCAATTTTCTCAGGAATCTTCAAGAATCTTTTTTTAAATTTTGATCCCTTTCAAAATCTTTAAAGAGCTTCCAAATATTTTAAGTTTGTATTTTTTTTAATTTAAACTTTTGATAAGTCCTGCAAAATTTAAAAAATTGACCCTAAGTCTCCAAGATTACTTTCCTATATTTTTTTAAAAGAAAGAATCACTTTAAACTTTCCCAGGAAACTTAAGAATAAAATTGTATTATTTTGAAACCTTTCAAAATGATTAAAAATCTTCAAAATTTTATTACAAAATCTTTTCTCCCTAAATGAATCGAATTTTTCTTAAAACTTTTAATAAATCTTGCAAAATAAAAAACAATTGCCTTAAAATCTTATAAATTTCGTTTTTTATTACAATTTTATAAATATTTTGAAATCTTTAAAAATATTATGTTGAAATTAATTTTTCAAAACAAAAAACCATTTTCAATTATCACAGGAATCTTATAACAATTTTTTGAAATTATTAAAATAAATTTTCATTATGTCAAAGGATATTTCAAAGTTATAAAAAAATTCAAAAACAACAAGAAATTCCAAAAAAATTTAATAAAATATGATATTTTAAAACAAAAATCATTATTTTTTTAACAATATTTTAAATAAAATTATGAATCTTTTGATAACTCGACTTTATGTTCGTGTTTTTTTGTGGGAAATTAGTATTTAAAATTTTTTTTAAATAGATTTCAAAGATTTAAAATCTTCAATAATATTTTTGAATCAAAAACCATATTTAGGGACAAGTTCAGGTTATAAATTGTAATTAAATTAAAAATTTAGTATTATAAGCCCGATGATAATTTTAAAATTTTGAAATGGAAAACTAAAACAATTCATTTGCAGGCCTAAAACAATAAAAATAAAATAATAGCAGTATTTTTAAAAAAAAATTGAAATTAAAATTAAAATTACCCGCGAAACGCGTCCACAGACTGCAACCTCGAAGCAGTTTTCGAAATGTTGATGATCAGTGGGGAAGCAGAATCGGAATCCTGTAATCTTGCGACGTCCTGAAAAAAAATGTATTTCATAACTCCAAAGATCACATTTTCACATAATAGAAAACAAGCCTTGGCTTCACTTCAGAGCTCAAAAATAATTTAAATAGTGTCACAAATTTGAAAAAATAGTGCAAAATTGCCAGTTTTCTGATTTAATATTTTAAAAATATTATAAATAAACTTAAATATTTATTTAAAATGTTATTCTTTAGTCCATAAATAGTTAAAAATTCATATTTTTTCTTTAAAAATTAAATTATTTTACTAAAAATTCAACAATTTTGTTAAAAATAATCATACATCTTGGTTAACAATTTAACTGTTCTGTTAAAATTCATCTTTTTGGCTTAAAAATTCCATAATTTGATTGCAATTTTTTTCTTTTTTGCTTCTCTTTTTTTGGTTTGAAAATTCATCTCTTTCTGCAGAAATTTGTATTTTGTTCGAAATTGAACACTTGGGTTGAAAGTTCAACTACTTCATAAAAAGTTATTATTATTACTTTTTTTTGTTGAAAATTCATAATTTAAGTTCAACAATCTTTTTTTTACCTGTTTGGTTGAAAATTAATTTTTTTAATAAAAATTTAATTATTTTGCTGAAAATTAAACTAATTGGTACAAAATTAATTTTTTTGAAAAAATTCATATTCTCGGGCTTTAAATACAGTCCTTGCAGAAAACTAATATTTTTTGTTTTAAAATTTAACTTTATGGTACAAATTAAACCATATATGTTTAAAAATTAATGTTTTTTAGTTTACAAATTCCACTATTTAGTTAAAAAATTTTTAAAGTAGAAAAAATATAACATAAAAATTAATCAAATTCAATTTGTTGCAGAATCATATCCATTGTTTAAACTATATCGTTGGAAATTGAACTATTTGTCTGAAAATTTGTTTATTTTTTGAAAATTCATCTTTCACGGTCCTAAATAAATTTTTTTGATAAAAAATGGTAAATTTTTTGTTGAAAATTCATTTGTTTTAGATAAGGATTTAAGTTTTTTTAAATTTGTTTTCTTTAAAGAATGTGATTAAAATTGAAATTATTGTTTTAATTTATTGTAATTAAAATTAATGTGATTAATTTTTAGTCTATACTTTATTCGTTTATAATTTTTTTTTAAACGAATTAGTTGAGTTTTTAAACTAAAAAATATCAATTTTTAACCAAACAGATACTTTAATTTAGATTTAATTTAATTTTGAGCCAAATTCTTGCATTTTCTACCATTTTGTTCAATTTTCAAGTCAAACAGACTATTTTCCAGCAAAAATTTTAATTTTCAATCCGAGAATATAAATTTTCAAGAAAAAGAATTATTGTCAACCAATCAGATGAAATTTCAACTAATTAGTTAAATTTCAAGTTAAAAATTTAATTTTTAACCAAAGAAGAAACTACTTTTCAACTAAAATTATTAATCTGCAACCAAAGAAATTACTTTTTAAGAATGTAGTTCAACTTTCGACCAAGAAGTCCAATTGCAGTCTAAAAAGTTGAATTTTCAACTAAAAATGTATTAGTTGATATTTCCACCAAGAAAATATTTCGATTAAAATTTTTTTTTTTGATTTATCAACAATAAACATTTTTCTAAACAAACAGATGCGAACTAAAACAAACAGATTTTTAACTAAATATTTGAATTTTTAAACTAAAAAAGAACGGTTTTGAACCATACATGGTATAATTTTGTACAAAAAGTAGAATTTTCAAACCAAAAAAGACACATTTTTTAAGAAAATTAGTAAAATTTTTAGTTAAAAAAATTAATTTTCAACTAAAAAAACGACTTATCGACTAAAATTATGAATCTTGAAAAAAATTAACTTTTGTGGAAGTAGTTCAACTTTCAACGAAGGAGTTTAATTTTTTAAACCTGAAAAGATGAATTTTCAACAAAAAAAATTATTTTCAACCAATCAGTTGAACTTTAAACAAAATAGTTGAATTTGCAGTTAAAAAATTAATTTCCATCGAAAAAAGAAACCAATTTTCAACTTAAATTAGGAATATTCAAGCCAAAAAAATTATCTTTTAAGAAATTAGTTCAAATTTTAAATAAGCAGTAGAACTTTCAGCCTCCAAAGATGAATTTTTAACTAAATATGTAATATTTTCTGATATTTAAAAAAAAATATTTCGATTCAAAATCAAACTAATAGTTCCATCTTCAACGATACAGTTTAAACAATGCATGTGATGCTAGACCAAATTTAATTTAATTAATCTTTAGTTTTTTTCGCTTCTAAAAATTTTTAACAAAATATTTGAATTTTTAACCATATATGGTTTCATTTTGTAACAAAAAGTTAAATTTTTTAAACCAAAAAAGATAAATTTTCTGCAAAACAATTGTATTTCTAACCCGAGAATATGAATTTTTTCCTTTAAAAAAGTTAATTTTCTACCAATCAGTTCAATTTTCAGCAAAATAATTACATTTTCATTTAAAATAATTAATTTTCAACCAAAAAAGTAAGAAAAGATTTTTCAACTAAAATTATAGATATTCAACCAAAACTTTCAATTTTCAAGATAAAAAGATGAATTTTCAACGAAAAATGTAATAGTTGATAATAAAAAAAAATAATTTAAAAACATGAATTTAACAAAAAAAATTAAATCCTTATCTAAAATAGATGAATTTTCAACAAGAAATTTACATTTTTAACAAAAAAAATTCTTTTGGACCTAGAAAGACGAATTTTCAACAAAATACACAACTTTTAAGACAAATATTTCAATTTTCAACTATATATTTTAAACAATGGATGTGATTCTGGAACAAATTTAACTTGATTAATTTTTAGGCTATATTTTTTTTACTTTTAAAATTTTTTAAGCAAATAGTGGAATTTTTAAACTAAAAAAAATCTTTTTTAGTTTAAAAATTCCACTATTTAAAGATTCAATACTTTTAGTTCAAAAATCTTCTTTTACCTTTCTGGTAGAATATTAATTTCTTTTTAACTGAAAATTTAACTATTTTACTGAAAATTCAACTTATTGGTAGCAAATTAAGTTTTTTTTTTATAAAACAATTCATATTCTTTTTTAGTTTAAAAATTCCACTATTTACTTAAAAATTTCAAGAAATGAAAAAAATATAACATAAAAATTAATCGAATTAAATTTGTTCCAGAATCACATCCACTGCTTAAACAATATCCAATTGTTTTTTTTTTATTTTAAATCGAAATCTTTTTGTTGAAATATCAGTTATTACATTTTTAGTTGCAAATTCATAATTTTAGCCGAAAAGTCGTTTTTTTAGTTAATAATTAATTTTTATAACTGAAAATTCAACTGCTTGTTAAAAAAATGGTTTTTTTTTGTTGAAAGAACCAAGGAAAAAATTCATATTCACTATTTTGAAATACAACTGATTTAGTTTAAAAATTCCACTATTTAGTTAACAAATTTTAAAAGTGGAAATAATCTAACATAAAAATTAATCCAATTAAAATTGTTGCAGAATCACAACCATTGTTTAAACTATATAGTTGAAAATTGAACTATTTGTCTGAAAATTGGTGTATTTTGTTGAAAATTCATTTTTTTCGGTCTAAAATAAATTTCTTTATTAAAAATGCAAATTTTTTGTTGAAAATTCATCTGTTTTTGATGAGGTTTCAAGTATTTTTTAAATTAGTTTTTCTTAGCTAAATCCATATTTTTTGATTAGAAATTGTTTTTCTAATATCAAATGTTAGATTTTCTCGTTGAAAATTCATCTTTTTATGTTGAAAATTGAACTCCTTGTTTGAAAATTAATTTTTTTAAATTGAAAATTTAACTATTTTAGGAAAAATTCAACTGATTGGTAAAAAATTAACTTTTTCTAGAAAAAAAATCAGATGCTCGGATTTGAAATACAATCGTTTTGCACAAAATGTATCGTTTTTTGGTTTGGAAATTCAACTTTTTAGTAAAAAATTAATCCATATATGTTCAAAAATTAAACTTTTTTAGTTTGAAAACTCCACTTTTCAGTTAAAATTTTTTATTTCTTTCGTTGAAAGTAGAACTACTTTCTCAAAAGTCCTTTTTTTTAATGAAGATTCATAATTTAGCCTAAAAGTCGTTTTTTTCTGTAGTTGAAAATTCATTTTTTTAACTGAAAATTTAACTATTTTGCTGAAAATGTGTCTTTTTTGGTTTGAAAATTCCAATTTTTGGTACAAAATTATACCATGTATGCTTCAATAACGTTCTTTTTTAGTTTAAAAATTCAACTATTTAGTTAAAAAATTTTATATGCGATAAAAATATAAACTAAAAATTGATCAAATCAAAATTTACTCTAGAATCACACGCATTTTTGTTTAAAATTCGTCTTTTTGGCAAAAAATAAATTTCGTGTTTAAAAATGGATCTATTTGTTTCGAAAATTATTTTTTTTTTTTGTTAAATCCAACTTTTTTGTACTTTAAATCAAAATATATTTTTTTAAATATCAACTATTACATTTTTAGTTAAAAATTCAACATTTAAGGCTGAAAATTTGACTTCTTGCCCGAAAGTTTAATTAAATTCTTGATAGGTAATTTTTTTGTTTTTTGAAGCTTCACAATTTTAGTTGAAAAGTAGTTTCTTCTTTGGTTACTAATTAATGTTTTAACTGGAAAGTTAACTAATTTGATGAAAATTAAACTTTTTTGTAGAAAAACGTCTTTTTGACTTGAAACTTAAAAAAGATGGTAGAAAATTCAAGAATTTGGTTTAAAATTAAATTCAACTTAAATTCAACTGCCTGTTTGGTTAAAACTTGATTTTTTTAGTTTAAAAACTCAACTAGTTTGAATAAAAAAATTATAAACGAATAAAGTACAGACTGAAAATTAATAAAATTAAATTTGGACTACCATCATATCAACTGTTGAAATTATTTGGTTGAAAATTGATTTAATTTGTCAGAAATTCATATTTTTTATTAAAAAATTAATGTTTTTAGTTGAAAATTCAATTATTTGGTTAAAAATGTATGTAATCTGTTGAAAATTCATCATTTTTGAAGAAGTTCCATAATATTTTTTCAAGGAAAAGTCAAATAGTGTGGTGAATCCGAGGCCTGCATAAAAATTCTTTTACACAGAATATTCTAAACATATTTTTTTAAAACTTGTACTTACATCTCGTTCGCCGCTTTCACGTCTTCTGAAAAGTTTGACTGTCCTGATAATTGTACTCGAGGTAGCAAAAACAGTGGCGAGGAACATAAAGATCATGAAAGCTGCCAAAATTGCTAAAGCAAAAAATAATAATATTGTAGAATTTTACTAAAAGCGAAGGGTTTCTTCTGATTAAAAAATGTTTTTTCCAATTTCAAGGGTGGCGATTGGACGGACGATTTAAAATTCCCGGTCGATTCCTGGGTTTTAACGGTCAAGTTTGTCAATTTTCCCAGTCAACTAATTGCAATGAAATTAATTTCCAACAAAATATTTAAATTTTCCACTAAAAAACATCAATTTTTTCACGAAAAATGGAGTAATTAAACTTTCAATTGAAAAAATGAATTTTTAACAACAAAAAAATGGATTTTTAACAAAATAGTTCAATTTTCAACCAAAATGATGAATTTTCAACTAAAATTGTAATTGTTTAACTGTGACACTTGAATTGCACGCCAGAAAGATGAATTTAACTTAAATAATTGAATTTTTGACCAAATAGATTAATTTTCAACCAAGAAAATTATTTTCTACCAAAAAAGACCAATTTTCAACTAAAAAAGATAATTTTCCAACAAAGAATTAAAAAATTAAATTTTTAGTCAACAAATTAATGTTCAACTAAAGAGATGACTTTTTAACTAAAATTTTGGAATATTTAACTGGAATAATAGTTACATTTTCAGTAAAAAAAATAATTTTAAACTAAAAAATATCCAAAGAAAAACTAATTTTTCAATCAAACAGGTCATTTTTCAACAAAAGAAATCAATTTTGAACCAAAACGATGAATTTTTAATTAAAATGGCAATTATATAACTAGAAAACTTGAATTTTTAAACAAGAAGATTAACTTTAAAAGAAAAAAATTACAAAATACGTGAATTTTCAACGAAATAGTTGAATTTTCAATTAAAAAATACCTTTTCTCTCTCCAAATTCTTGAATTTTAAACTAGAAAAAAAAACAATTTCCAACTAAAAACGAAATATTCAAATTTTAAGTTGAGAAAACTAATTTTTAAAAACGCATTTCCAGAAAAACCGTTTTATTTTCAACCAAAGTGATGAATTTTTAATTAAAATGATTAATTTTCAACAAAAAAATTACTTTTCAACAAAAGAGCTTAACTTTCATCCAAGTAATTTTATTTCCAAACTAAAAAATTAATTTTCAACTGAAATGATAAATATTAACCGGTGATACTTGAATTATAAACCAAAAAGATGATTTTTTTTTAAAAAAGGAGATTAAATTTCAAATAAAAAGAATAATTTTCTGTTTTTTTTTTCAAATAAAAAAATTTAAACTAAAATAAAGATTTCAACTGGTTGAAATAGTTGAATTTTCAAGCAAACAAATTAATTTTCAACAAAAGAGCTCAGCCTTTAACCAAATAATTTTATTTTCAACCTAAAAGATGAATTTTTAAATAAAATAATAAATATTTAACTAGATTACTTGAAATTTTAACCGAAATACTTGAATTTTCAATTAGAAAATACCTTTTTCTCCAACTTCTTGAACTTTGAACTAGAAGAAATCAATTTTCAACTAAAAATGAAATATTCAAATTTTCAGTTGAAAAAATTAATTTAAAAACACGCATTTCCCGAAAAATTGTTTAATTTCCAACGAAAGTGATGAAATTTTACATAAAATTATGAATCTTTAAGTGGAATAGTCGAATTACAAAGCAAAAAGATTAATTTTTAAATAAAAAGATTAATTTTTCACCAAAAACAGAATTTTTTAACAAAATATCTGAATTTCTAACGAAATTGTTGAATTTTTAATCAGGGAAGAAAAATTTTGAACCAAATAGTTAAATCTTCAATTTAAAAAAATAATTTTCAACAAAAACTTAAATAATTAGATTTCAAGTTAAAAAGATTAATATTTATCCAAGCAGTCGAATTTTCAAATACAACTATCGAATTTACAATTAGAAGAAGTAACATTTCTAATTTAAAAATTTATTTTTAACAAAAAAAACTAACTTTATTTATTCAATTATTAATAAAAGTGCATTTTTAACTGAAATTCTGTATTTTTAACTGGAATAATTGAATTTTCGACTAGAAAGATTCATTTTCCACCAAGAAAATTATTTTCAGTCAAAAAGACGAATTTTCAACCAAAAAACATCATTTTTCAACAAAGAATTTAAAAATTAAAAATTTTAACTTTCAACCAACTAATTTTATTTTAATCCTGAAAGATGAATTTTTTAAATGAAATAATAAATATTTAAATGAAATATTCAGATTTTCAGTTGAAAAAATTAATTTACAAAAACGCATTTCCAGAAAAATTGTTTAATTTTCACAATTGTGATGAATTTTTAAATAAAATTATTAATCCTAAAGTGTAATAGTTAAATTATAAATAAAAAAGATGAATTTTTAAATAAGAAAATTAGTTTTCAAATCAAGATATTAATTTTCTAACAAAAAAAAAAATTTTTCCAAAAAATATATGAATTCTTAATGAAATAGTTGAATTTTTAATCAGAGAAGACAAATTTTCAACCAAATAGTTGAATTTTCAATTTACAAAAATAATTTTCAACCGAAAATGTAATAGTAACATTTTTTAATTAAAAAATTAATTTTTGATAAAAAAGATAAATTTTCAGCCAAATAGACGAATTTTAAAATACAAATATGGAATTTTTAGTTAGAATAATTAAAATTTCAAATTAAAAAATGTATTTTTAATAAAAAAAAACTAACTTTTAACAAGATTGTTAAACAAAGTGATGAATTTTCGAATAAAATTGTAAATATTTAGTTGGAAAAATTCAATTTTAAACCAGAAAGATGAACTTTTAACTGAAATTCTGGATTTTCAACTAGAATAATTGAATTTTCTACCAGAAAGATTAATTTTCAACAAAAAATATAATTTTTCAACAAATGATTAAAAATTAAAAATTTAGTCAAAAAATGAATGTTCAAACAAAGAGATAACTTTTTAAATAAAATTTTGGAATATTCAACTGGAATAATAGTTACATTTTCAGTTTAAAAAAAAAATTGCAACAGCTCTTTTTTCAACAAAAAAATGAATTTTTAATCAAAAGGTTGAATCTTTAAGCATTAAAAAATTAATTTTTAACAACAAATTAAAACTTTCAAGTCAATAATTTTATTTCTAACCTAAAAGATGAATTTTTAAATGAAATAATAAATATTTAACTAAATTACTTGAATTTTTAACCGAAAAGAAAATTTTTTATACAAGGATAATAACTTTTAAAGAAATAGATAACAAAATACGTGAATTTTCGAGGAAGTAGTTGAATTTTCAATTAAAAAATACCTGTTTCTCCAAATTCTTGAATTTCGTACTCAAAAAAAAAACCATTTTCAATTTTCAACAGTTGAAAAGATCAATTTTCAACAACAGAAAACGGATTTACAATATAGTTGAATTGATTATAAACTAAAAAGCTGAATTTTTAAATAAAAATATTAATTTTTTACCAAAAAATATTAATTTTCAATAAAATATATGAATTTTTAAAGAAATATTAAAATTTTTAATTAAAGAAGACAGATTTTCAACTAAGTACTTAAATTTTCAATAAAAAAAAAATTTTCAACCAAAAATGGAATAGTAACATTTTTAAATAAAAATATTAATTTAAAAAAAAAATTAATTTTTAACACAAGAGCTTAATTTTCAACCATGTAATTTTATTTTAAAACTAAACAATTAGTTTTAAACTGAAATTAGAAATATTTAAATGTGAGACTTGGATTTTTAACCAAAAAGAATGTTTAATAAAAAGATAAACTTTCAAAGAGAAAGATAATTTTCTACCAAAAAAATCGATTTTGAACAAAATATGTGAATTTTCAACTGAAATTATAAATCTTCTACTGGTATAGATGAATTCGATTCCAAAAAGATAAATTTTCAACCATAAAGATTAATTTTTTACAAAAAGGCGAATTTTTCACAAAGTACATACATTTTTAAACAATTAAATTTGTAAATAAATAAAAAATAATTGAAAACTCAATAATAAATTATGATTTAATTAGATTAAACTGAGATAATAAAAAAAAAATCACATTTCTAAATTGACCAAAATTATTAAATCTCTTCCCGGTTAAGCCGCCACACTGCAATTTACTGAACTTAAAAATAAAAATTATTCGGATTTAAAAAACAAATCCTTTGGATTGTATTCAAAAGAACTTTTTAATTTGATAAAAATTATAAACTTCACGCTGACGAGAGAATTTCAGAGTAAGAAAAAAGTATCATAAAATTCAGTAGAATTAATAAGTCTCTTCCGGACACGATACCTCTAATTTTGAAGTATTTTTAAATTTTAAGAATGTCTAAATATTTTTAATTATTTACAAATAAATTAGCTTTTAATTTCACAGACGGCCGTATCTAAATTATTTAATATAAATAAATAAATGTTATTTTATCACATAACAAATATTATTTTATTCGAATTGCAATTTTTATTTAGAAATATTAAAAAGTGAACGATTTGTATATTTTTTTTAAAACGGAAGATATTTTAAATTAAAAGCTAAATTATTTTTATTTGAAGTCCTCTTAAATTAATAATTGTTTAATTGTTATTTATACATCAAAATTCAACACTTTCACTGTTAAATAAAATGTTTTACATAAATCTATAAAAATTGTAACGTTAAATGTTTAAATTTAGCACTTTAACATTTGAAAGATTGAAGGCTTTCGATTTTAAACGATTCAATTTTAAATTGTTTATTTTCTTTAAATTACAAAATTTCAAATCAAACAGGTTAAAATGTAATTTTTTAATTTGAAACAAAATTTGAATACGATTTCAAAATGAAAAAAGCCTTTAATTGTGGATCAATTACTATTTACCAAAAGAAAAAACTAAAATTGTTAAATTTTCAACTAAAAAAATTAATTTTCAACCAAAAAACGCTAAATTTTCAATAAAATAGTTAAATTTTCAATTAAAGAAAATTACTTTTTAACAAAGTAGTATAAATTTGAACCACAAAAGATGAATTTTCAACAAAAAATAGAAAAGTTGATATTTCAAAAAAAAAAAAAAATTGAGAGATGTTAATATTATATTCAAACAAAAACTACGAAACTGAAATGAAAGATTTAA
This sequence comes from Belonocnema kinseyi, assembly GCF_010883055.1. Lineage (NCBI taxonomy): Eukaryota > Metazoa > Arthropoda > Insecta > Hymenoptera > Cynipidae > Belonocnema > Belonocnema kinseyi. Next base: position 85,245,562 of record NC_046664.1, on the reverse strand, counting down.
TTTTATAATTTAAAAATTAATTTAAAAAAAATTATGTTATAAATTAAACAGTTAAATTTTCAGCGAAAGAAAGAAATTTTGAACCAAAAAGAGCAGATTTGAACTAAATACCTAAATTTTCAACAGAAAATAATGAATTTTCAAACAAAAAGATGATTTTTCAAAGAAGAAGATTAATTTTCTACCAAAAAGTCGTATTATCAACTAAAAAATTAATTTTTAACCAAAAAGAATTTGTTAATAAGATTGTTACATTTTCAAAAAAATTGTTAAATATTTAACCAAAGACATGAATTTTTAACAAAAATAAATGAATTAACAAAGAAGAAGAATAATCTTCTCAAAAAAATCAATTTTAAAACATATAGTTGAATTTTCAACTAAAAAGATCAATTTTCAAACAAATCATTTTTTTTATAAACTAGTTAAATTTTCAATCGCAAAATGATTTTTTCGCCAAAAAAATTAATTTTTAAGTACATTATGAACCAAAAAGAAACAGTTACATTTTTATTTAATGAATTTTTAACGAAAAAATTTGATTTTCACAAAAATAGTTTATTTTAAACCAAAGAGATGAATCTTTAAAAAAACAAAGAAAATTTGTTTAAAGTAAAAGCCGTTAAATTCAACCAAAAAAGATGAATTTTCACAAATCATGTAATTTTTTAAATAAAAAAGATGAGTTTTCGACCCAGAAATGGACAAATTAAAAAAAAAAATAGTTCAATTTTCCACCAAAGAAAAGAAACTTCAAGTGAAAAAAGACGAATTTTCAATAAAAAATTGAAAAGTTCATATTTCAACCAAAAAAGATTAAAAATTTTTTAATATTATATTTAAACAAAAAGTACGAAATCAAAATGAAAAACTGAATTTTTCAATTCAAAAATTAATTTAAAAAAAATTATGTTATAAATTAAACAGTTAAATTTTCAGCGAAAGAAATGAATTTTGAACTAAAAAGTGGAGATTTGAACAAAATACCTCAATTTTTAATAAAAATAATGAATTTTCAAACAAGAAGAAAAATCTTCTCAAAAAAAGTCAATTTTCAAATATACAGCTGAATTTTCAACTAAAAAGATTAATTTTCACACCAATTTTTTTATAAACAGTTAAATTTAAAGTTAAATTTCCAGTTAATGAATTTTTAACGAAAAAAATTTATTTTCACGAAAATAGTTTATTTCAAACAAAAGAGTTGAATCTTCAAAAAACAAAGTAAAATGTAGGAATTGATATTTCAAAAAAAATTTCAATTAAAAGCCTGGAATCCAACTAAAAAAGATGAATTTTCCAGAAAAAAGACGATTTTTCAAACAAGAAGATTAATTTTTTATCAAAAAGTCGAATTATCAACTCAAAAATTAATGTTTAACAACAAAATTTGGTTAATAAGATTGTTAAATTTTTAACCAAAGACATGAAATTTCTAACAAAAATAATGAATTTTAAAGCAAGAAGAATAATCTTCTGAAAAAATTCAATATTCAAACAAATAAATTTTGTATAAACTAGTTTAATTTTCAATCCAAAAAATTATTTTTGTGCCCAAAACATTAATTTTTAGGCAAATCTTTAACCAAAAAGGGACAGTTAAATTTTCAGTTACTGAATTTCGAACGAAAAAAATTTGTTTGCACAAAAATAGTTTATTTTAAACCAAAAAATATATAATAATATAATAATAATATCTTAAAAAAAAAAACAAAAAAATTTTTTAATTAAAAGCCGTTGAGTTCAACCAAAGAAGAGAAACTTCAACTGATAAAATTTTAATCAAAAACAGTTGAATTCAGCAAAAAAAAGGAAGACGATTTTCTCCAAAAATGTTAGTTTTTTAATTTGAAAATATTTTTTTTGTTTCATTTTCTCTATAAAAAAATATATATAAAATATATTTAAAAAAATGTATATAATTTAATATAAAAATACTGATGATAATATAATAAATAAAATAATAATATAATATGAAAATATAAAATATAATGTAATATATAAAAAAGTAGCGACAAAAAAATGAAACTTCGAAACCCGAATATATAAAAAATACAATCTTACGCAAATAAGGGTTCCAAGATTCGTAAAAAGTGTAAATGGAAGAGCAGCCATTCTCGGTAAGATTCCAGCCGTAGCGCCCATACTGTCTGAAGTTAAAAGTCGTGCTAAAAATAATAATTAATTTAACTTGAGTGCCCTAAAAAAATGGGAAAAAACTTGATATTTTGAAGAATACTCACTGGCAGTATTGCGTGCCATTTAAGCTTTTGTAATAAATGTGAAGAGGTAATTTTGCCTCTGTTACGAGAGTGGTGTTACTATTTGGAGGTAATATTTGCCATTCCAATCCATAGCACTGAAATTTTAAAGATATTTATCATCTTTTCTGTAGAATTTTTGTAAAATGTGCAGGGTGGATTAAATTCAGAAAAATTCAAAGTGCATTTAAATAATCCACGGCAATTGAAAGCAACATTCAAATATGAAAAAATTCATTAAATTAAGTTTGAAATAAGATGAGAGAAAATCAAAAATATTGGATAAAATTCCTGACAATTCGAAAGAATTTAAAGAAATTCAAGACAGATGAATAAGAATTAAGGATGAGCTCCAAATGAATTCAAATGAATTTAAAAAAATTTTTTTTTAATCTTTTCAGATCTTTCAAACCATATGAAATCACTTACTGCGAATAATTTTTTTGAAATCCATTAAAATATTTTAAAACCAAGCGAAATTCTATATAATTTTATAATATTGATTTTAAAATAAGATGAAATCATTGAAATTCACCGACATCTTTTTAAATCTCATAAAAATTCCACGAAATTTAATTGAAATCAATTAAAAAGTTGCTTAGAATCTTTTTAAATTTCATAAAATACTTCAAGTCCTCTAAAATCTTTTAAAACGCTTGAAACTTTTTAAAGCACTTAAAAATGCCTTAAAATATTTTAAAACGCCGTAAAAATTTCCAACCCTTTGAAATTTCGTTAAATTATTTAAATCAATTGAAAAATCCTGATAAAATAGATTTCATTAATTTAAAGATATTAAAAAAAAGGATTTTTAAGATTCTCGGATATTTTTAAAACTTCTAAGGTTTTTTAGCGAATTTTAAAAAATTTCAAAGGATTTCAAAATATTTCATGATTTTAAACATTTCTGGGCAGCTTTAAAAGTTTTAAAGAGTTTTCGAGAGCTAAAATTAAACAAATATATTTCAAGGTATTACGAAATATTTTAGAGAAGAAATTGAAGAAAAACTTAAATTTTTAACTTTTAAAATTGAAATTTAAAATTTTTTAATTAAAATTTGTTGTATTCAAATGTTCAATAATTTACGCATATAAAATTGAAGGTACTAACATTTTTCAATATTTCAATAAATTGAAAAATGGAAATTTTCTAACTGAATACTTCTTAAATTAGAAATCCAATTATTTTCTTTTTTAAATAGTTTAAACATTCTTGGAAAGCTTCAACATTTTATTTCAAAGTCTTGAGAAATCTAGAAGTTGTTTTAAATTTAAAATTATTTTGGAAATTTTTTTAGAACTCAAAAATGAATTGAATTTTTTCTACAATTTTCAGAAAATCCTGCAGATTTTAGACAATTTCTTTACAATTTGGATGTATAAATAACAATTGAACATTTATTATGATTCTTTTTAAGAATTGTTAAAGGCTGCAAAAAAATAAAAACATTTTCTTAATATTCCTAGGAAAATTAAAAATAACTGTTTATTTTGAAAAATTATTTTAAGAGAATATTTTGAAAGTTTTTCAAAGATTTAAACAAAATTTTCAAAAAAGATTCTAGAAGATTTCAAGAAAACTTTCTGAAATTTGCATGATAATTTTTAATATTTTTAAAACTCCTAAATATATCTTAAAATTACTCAAGCTTTTTCTACAAATGTTCATTTGTAAATTATACATCACAACTTACAAATTTCACTTGCAAATTAAGCATTTTTCAAATACAACAATTAAAATTGTAACATGCCAAGTTTAAAGGCTCTTCGAACTTTTAACGATTTCAGGCTTTCTATGTCAAACAATTCTGTTAAAGATTTTTTACTTTTGAATATTTGATTTTAATTTACTTGTCTTAAATAAAAATTCAAATATTGTTAGATATTCAATAATTAATCTTTTTTTAAATACAAAGTTTCAAATGTAATGACTTAAAAATTGAATATTTTAGACTGAAACAATATTTTAAATTTAATAAAATCCTTTAATTAAGAATATATTATTAGGAAGTTATTTTTCAGTTGAAAATACTTTATAAACGTTCAGTCACATGTTAAAATCTGAAAATACTTAAATTTCGAACTGATTTAAAATCGTTTTTGTTCACTTTTTATTACTTAAAGTACACATAAATTAAACAAATTAAAAAAAGTTTTAAAAATACCGTAGAATTTCTAAAAATATTTTGGATCTCTTTAAATTATTGAAATCGATTTTTAAAAAACAGAAAGATATTTCAAATACTTTTCAATTTTTTGAAACTACTTGAAGATTTTTAGAGCTTTTACAATTTTTTTGAAATTTTTAAAACTGCCATCAAATCTTTCAAATTCTGTGTAATGCCTTCAAATTATTGAAATTTCTAAAAATACCATAAAGTCTTTCCAATTTTTTGGAATCTCTTCAAATTATTAAAGTCTATATTTAAATTATATTTAAATTTTTTGAAACTTCTTGAAGATTTTTAGAGCTTTTAAATTTAAAAAAAAATTTTTAAATACCATGAAATCTTTCCAATCTTTTGGAATCTCTTCAAATTATTAAAGTCTATATTTTAAAAAAAATCTAAAGATATTTTAAATCCTTTTATATTTTTTGAATCTTCTTGAAGATTTTTATAACTTTTAAAATTTTTTTGGAATTTTTTAGAATAAAATAAAATATTTTCAATCTTTTAGAAACTTTTCAAATTATTTAAGTCTATATTAAAAAAATTCAAGATATTTTAAATCCTTTTACATTTTTTGAATCTCCTTGAAGATTTTTATAGCTTTTAAAATTTTTTTGGAATTTTTCAGAATACAATAAAATCTTTCCAATCTTTTGGAATCTCTTCAAATTTTTAAAGTGTATATTTAAAAAAATCTTAAGACATTTTAAATCCTTTTAAATTTTCTGAAACTTCTTGAAGATTTGTAGATCTTTAAATTTTTTTTTAATTTTTAAAAATACAATAAAATTTTTTCAATCTTTTGGAATCTCTTCAAATTTTTAAAGTGTATTAAAAAAAATCTTAAGATATTTTAAATCCTTTTAAATTTTTTGAAACTAATGAAGATTTTTAGAGCTTTTAAATTAAATTTTTTTTTTAATACCCTAAAATCTTTCCAATCTTTTGGAATCTCTTCAAATGATCAAAGTCTATGATAAAAAAAACCTTAAGATATTTTAAATCCTTTTAAATTTTATGAAACTACTTAAAGATTTTTAGAGCTTTTAAATAAAAAAAAAATTTTAATATCATAAAATCTTTCCAATCTTTTGGAATCTCTTCAAAATTTTAAAGTTTACATTAAAAAAATCTTAAGATATTTTAAATCCTTTTAAATTTTTTTTAAATTCTTGAAGATTTTTAGAGCTTTTAAATTTGGTTCATTTTTAAAAATACAATAAAATCTTTCCAATCTTTTGGAATCTCTTTAAATTATTAAAGTCTATATTACAAAAATAAAAAACTTCAAGATATTTCAAATCCTTTTAAATTTTTTGAAACTTCTTGAAGATTTTTATAGCTTTTAAAATTTTTTGGAATTTCTTAGAATACCATAAAATCTTTCCAATCTTTTGGAATCTCTTCAAATCTTTAAAGTGTATATTTAAAAAAATCTTAAGATATTTTAAAGCCTTTTAAATTTTTTGGAACTTCTTGAAGATTCTTAGAGCTTTTAAATTAAATTTTTTTTTTAAAATACCATAAAATCATTCCAAACTTTTCGAATCTCTTCAAATTTTTAAAGTGTATGTTAAAAAAAATCTTAAGATATTTTAAATCCTTTTAATTTTTTGAAACCTCTTGAAGATTTTTAGAGCTTTTAAATTAAAAAAAAAATTTTAATACCATAAAATCTTTCCAATCTTTTGGAATCTCTTCAAACGATTAAAGTCTATGATAAAAAAAACCTTAAGATATTTTAAATCCTTTTAAATTTTTTGAAACTTCTTGAAGATTTTTAGAGCTTTTAAATTAAATTTTTTTTTTAAATACCATAAAATCTTTCCAATCTTTTGGAATCTCTTCAACTTATTCAAGTCTATATTTTAAAAAATTCTCAAGATTTTTTTTTTGAATTTTTAAAAATACCATAAAATCTTTAAAATCCTGTGCAATACCTTCAAATTATTGAAATGTATTAACACTTGTTAACGTTCTTTGGGATTTTAAAAAATACCCTAAAATCTTTCCAATCTTTTGTAATCTCTTCAAATGATTAAAGTCTATGATAAAAAAAAAACTTTAAGATATTTTAAATCCTTTTAAATTTTATGAAACTACTTAAAGATTTTTAGAGCTTTTAAATAAAAAAAAGTTTAAAATATCATAAAATCTTTCCAATCTTTTGGAATCTCTTTAAATTTTTAAAGTGTACATTAAAAAAATCTTAAGATATTTTAAATCCTTGTAAATTTTTTTTAAATTCTTGAAGATTTGTAGAGCTTTTAAATTTTGTTAATTTTTAAAAATACAATAAAATCTTTCCAATCTTTTGGAATCTCTTTAAATTATTAAAGTCTATATTACAAAAAAAAAACCTCAAGATATTTCAAATCCTTTTAAATTTTTTGAAACTTCTTGAAGATTTTTAGAGCTGTCAAATTTTTTTTTTTATAATTTTTAAAAATACTCTAAAATCTTTCCAATCTTTTGGATCTCTTTAAATTATTAAAATCGATTTAAAAAAACCTTAAGATATATTAAATCCTTTAAAATTTTTTGAAGCTTATTGAAGATTTGTAGAAGATTAAAAATTTTTTGGGAATTTTTAAAAACGCCATAAAATCGTTCAAATTATTGAAATTTATTAGAACTTGTGAAAGTTCTCTGGAATTTTAAAAATACTCTAAAATTTTCAATCGTGAAAATGCCTTGGAATCTAAACAAAAAATCCAAAATCTATAAAATAATTTGTAATACAATTAAATTGTAAATTTTTTAAAAAACCTTAAGATATCTTGCATCCTTTTACATTTTTTGAAATTCCTTGAAATTTTTGAAAGCACTTCAGAATTACTTGGAATTTTCTTAAATATCTTAAAAAACATTCCAAATCTTTTGCTGATGTTTTTTTTAATTGAAAATTCCACTACTTGGGTAAAAGTTAAACTACGTTGTTAAAAATTTATTTTTTCGATTGAAAAAAATTTATATTTTTAAATTGAAGTTTAAAAATTGTACTGTTTAGTAAGAAAATCTATTTTTATGTTCAAAAATAATACTTCAATTGAAAATATAACTTCCATTTTTTTTAAGATTGATCCTTTTTAGTTAAAAATTCTCCTTTTTTTCGTAACAAAAAAGTAATTTTCTTAATTTGAAAATTTTTTACTCAAGTCAAATTTTTTTTTTTTTAATTAGATTTTTGTAGAGAAAATACGTCTTTTTAGTTATATAATTTTTTTTATAAACTTCAACTTTTTTTTTTAAATTTACATCTGAAATACTTTTTTATTTTCTTTGCAAAATATTCTGTGTTAAAATGTTTACAAGATTAAAATTCTGGTATTTGAATATTAATTATCAAGAAAAATGAAAAATTCGTCAAAGAGAAATCAGGGAATTTAAAAAAAATTCATTTTTTTCGGACACCATGCCTAATTCTACTAGCAGTAACTAGCAAAAAATTTCTGAAATCTAAATTAAAAATTAAAAAATTAAATTAAAATTTACATTCAATTAAAAATTTTAACATACATTTTTCACGTGGCAAGCATCTAGAATGGAGTACAAAGTTAAAGGATATGGATTTTCGTTGAGAACACTCAGACAAGCCTTATCTAGTCCAAGGAATTCGTTCTCGTTGAGACAAGGATTTTTTTCTTCTGAAAGCAGCATTTTAAGTACCGATGCTATAGATCTCACTGAAAATTAAAATTAAATAAAAACATTAAAATTAAAACGATTGAGTTTAGCATTTTATAATGTTTAATTAATTCAACGGCTAACACCAATAATAATAAAAAAAAACATTCTTTTCTACGAGAAAACGGCAGATTGAGACATTTATAGAAATTATTATTAATAACTATGCAAATTATAAATTAAATTCTTGGTCAATCCTGTTTATTGAAAATCAAAAATCAGGCAATTTCGAGAATAATTGAAGAAAATTTAAAAAAAAATAAAAATCCATAAAGTTTCACGGAGAAAAAATTAAAAAATGATAAGGGTAGAAATAACAATTAATTTGTACGTTGTAAAATGTAAGGTGAATTTTTTGTAAAGTACCTTAAAAACAATAAATAAAAAATGCTCTGAAATAGTTTTTTTAAAAACAATTAAGGTCTAGCTTTTATTTTTCCGGTAAAATCGTTTTTAGAGATCGCTGAAAGTCCTTTAAAATTCAATTATCTTTTTAAATAAAAAATAAATATAGAAAAGTTTAACACTTGTTTTGAAAATGAAAATTAAAAAAAAAACTTATTTTAAATAAACAATTACGCATTAAATTATTGGTTTTGAACTAATTTTGGTTTTTGAAATTTCAACAGTCATGAACTCAAATTTTTTTGTTAACAATCTTATTTTTTGTTTTAAAATTTAATACTTTTGTTGCAAATTTAACCATTTTGTTAAAAAAATTCGTCCTTTTTATTGAAAATTTAACTGCTTAAAACTCAACAATTGAACTTTAAATATTAAACTTGAAAATTCAATCAGTTTTGGTTTTCGAAATTTTTCCACAAAATAATTAATTTTTTAAACAAATAATAAAAATTTTTAAATTAAAGAAAAGACGATTTTTCAACATGAAATTTAAAAAAAAATTTTAATGAGCTGAAAATTTAAACTTTGAAAATTGTGGGCGTTTCATTGCAAAAAAATTACAATTATTACTTAAAGCGAATGAAAAACACAAAATTCCAAATAACTCATGTTAAATAAACAATTACATATTCATTTTTTTTAAACTTAAATTTATTAGATTTTCCTTCGAATTTTGTTATATTTCACAATGTGGATATTTTTTTCGATTTTATAAACCAGTTTGAAGATTATTAAATTTTGAAGTACAATTATTAAACAACTACTAAAAATTAAACAACTATTAGAAATTAATTTTGTTGTTTAAAATTCGTCTTTCGGATTCGGCAATGTATGCCTTTTGGTAGAAATGTATTGTTTTTTGGTTAAATAATTTATTATTTGGTTAAAATTTTATTATATTGTTGCAAATTTAAAAATGTTGTCAAAAAATTATTCTTTTTGGTAAAAAAATCAACTATTTGATTGAAAATTAAATTTTTTCTTGAAAATTCAAATATTCGAGTTAAAAACATTATACTGTTTCGTGAAAAATTCATTTTTTGACTTCTTGGTAGGAAAACTTATCGCTTGGTAGAAAAGTTCTTTTTTTTTTGTTAAAAATACAACGGTTTGGTTAAAAATTAACTTTTTTTTTTAATTAACCAATTTGGTGGAATATTCAACAATTTGTTTGAAAATTCGTCTGGTTTTGCAAATTTATGCCGTCTAGTCGAAAATTTATCGTTTTGCTTACAATTTTTATTATGTTATACTTTAATTATTTTATTGAAAATTCAACAATTTAGTTAAAAAAACATTTTTGTGTTACAAACTCAACTATTTGGTCGACAATTTATATAAACGGGTTGAAATTTTTTTTCTCATTTTGAAATTGAACTGGTTTGCAAAAAATTAATTTTTTTTGCTTGGGAGTTTATCAATTTGGTAGAAAATTCACAAATTTGGTTTGAAAATTTAATTATTCGATTGAAAAATTTACCTCTATGGGTAGAAATCTCCTCTTTTTTGGTAAAAAAATGCAATGAATTGATTCAAAATTAACTTTTATTGTTGAAAAGTTAACAATTTGGTAGAATATTTAACAGTTTCGTTGAAAAATAATCCATTTGGTTTGGAAATTTATTCCTTTTGGTTGGAATTTCATTCTTTTTTGGATAAAATTGGTTTGATTCGGTTATAATTTAGTTTTTTTGTTGAGAATTTATATATTCGGATTAAAAATTCCACTGCTTTTGTAGAAAAGGGTTTGAAAATTTTACATCTAGGTTGCCATTTTTTTTTGTTATGAATGAAAAATCTTTATAGATTGAAAATCCAAGTACTTTGTTAAAAATTCGTTTTTTTTTAGTTTGAAAATTCTTCTTTTTGGTAGAAATATCTTTTTCTTTTTTAAATTCAACAGTTTGATTTAAAATTAAACTGCTTTGTAGCAAATTTGTCTTTTTGCCTTGAAAATTTAACTCTAGTTCAACTATTTTCTTTAATCTTCTTTTGGTTAAACTGTTTTTGGCTAAAAATTAAAATCTTTTGTGTATAAAATACCAATTCTATTTTCATCAGTATTTCATGAAAAAAAACTATTAAATTCCTAAAACAAAAATAGTTTTGAAAAAATTCGAATTTTTCAAAACAGTTTCGCCATTGGTAAACTAGTATTTTTGAAATTTTAATAGTAACGAATTTATGAGATTTTATGCACACAAAAATAAACCTTTCCTGGAAAATTGATACTCGGATAATAATTTTTTCCCCGACTAATGACGTCAAAGAAAACATTTAAAAGTATACAAATCGTAAAAATATAAACATACGTATGTATACCTATGTATACAAAAATATAGGTACAACGCAATTAATATTAGCTTCTATTCCAGAAAGTTACTATAAATATTATTGTAATTTGTTTAAATCTGGACAAATGCGAAAATAGGAAAAGATTATCAATCAAGATTTTTCTTTTTTTTGACAAAAACTCAAACAATAATAAAGGTGAGCGAATTTTGAGGTTAGGAATCGTATATTAACATTTGCATATAACAAACTGCGTCAAATTTTTGCAGATTTAATAAAATGGAGAATAAAAATTGAAACAAACAATTATTTACCTCACTTGAAATCATCACGCAAATACAATTCAAAACACGCTGATGAAATTCAAAGTTGCACACTTTCACCCACTTGTCATCGCAATCAATGCAATTTCTTCTACGCAGTTCAAATTCCTCAACATACCGGTTGTCAGAATACATTCTGCATGTTCCTTTTCTTAATTTCATATCTAAATAATGATCGGCTAATAAATATTATTCAAAAATCATGTAGGAAAATTTCTTACTTTTTAGAAACTCTCTTAAAATGATCAAGAAATTGAATTAAAATTGAAATTAAATCGAAATTAAATCAAATGACAAAATGGACTTGAACCGATCGCACCAATGGAAAGGACGGAGTGAAAAAGGCGCGAAATATAAACGATTGGATTGGCTGAAATTTGTAACTGACATTTAGTCAGTTAAGTGTTTTGAAAAAGGTTCTATTTTCCTCGAATTTATTCAGCAGAGGAAATTCGCGAATTCCTTGAAGAAAGAGGCCGTTGCAGTAAAACTGGAAAAAGCAGGAGCAAGGCAAATTATTGAAATTATTCGCATTCGCGATGCAAAAGCGGCCGGTGATGCGTCGTAGCTAGACTGAAAAAATTTTTTTTCGTGAATTTTGACAAGTCTTTTCACGATGAGTTCGTGTTGCTTAAAAAGTATTAAAATTTGTGACTTTAAATCGTATAGGGGTTTAGTGGAAATTAGTGATTTTAGGCGGTTTACTGCGGTAATCGGACCAAATGGATGTGGTGAGTAATTCTTCGAATTTTGTTGTATGTTTGGAAATATTGTAAATAAGGTATTTAAATGTGTTTTTTTTTATGCTCGTTCATTTTTTGAGAGAATCTAAAATGTCGCGTGTCCGATTTAAAATATGGAAATTCAATTGTTAAAAAATCAACTTGAAAATTCAATAATAGAAGTTTAAACAAATTAATTTCCTATTAAATTTAATACTATTTGGAAATTAAACAGTTAAATTTCCAAACCGATGAATTGTCTACAAAATTCAATAATTAAATTTTAAACACTCGAATTTTTTACAACACTTAACAGTAAAATTCTAAAAAGATAAATTTGTTTACAAACTTGAACAATTCAATTGTCAAAAAACGAATTTTATAAAAAAATTCAACTGTTGAATTTTCAGGAACAAGTTTCAATAGAGAACGTGTCCACAAAATTGAAAATTTGAATTTTAAACAGACGAATTATCTATAAAAAAAGTTCAACATTTTAATTTTAAACAGCCAAATTTTTACAAAATCAAAATAAAGTAGATTCAATAGATGAATTTTCTACAATTTAAAATTTTGAAAATTTAACAGATGAATTTTTTACTAAATCTGACTGAATTAAATTCAGTAGTTGAATTGTCAATTGACCATTTTTTAAAAAGTTCAATAGCTGAATCTTAAAAAGACGAATTTTTTACAAAGTTCATTAGTTGAAATTTGAAAAGAATTTTTCACAAAATTTATTAGACGTTTTTTTAGAAAATTCAACAGTGATATTTCAAAAAGGTGAATTTTGTAGAAAATTCAACTGTTCTATTTCAAAAAAAAAGGAATTATCAACAAAATTCAATTGTTGAATTTGAAAAAGAAAAACGTAGAAACTTCAACTCTTGAATTTTCAAAAGACGAATTTTTTACAACATTTATTAGACGAATTTTGTCCAAAATTCAACCATGGAATTATCAAAAGGTAAATTGTCTGTTCAATAGTTGAATTTTCAAAGGACGAATTTTTACCAAATTTATTAGACGAATTTTGTGACAAATTCAACCGTTGAATCTTCAAAAGACGAGTTATCTACAAAATTCAACAGTTGAATGCAAAATGACGAATTTGGTGAAAAATTCAACTGTTTTATTTTCAATAGACGAATTTTTACAAAAATCATAAGACAAATTTCGTAGAAAATTCAACTGTTGAATTTTCAAACGATAAATTGCCTACAAAATTAAACTATTGAGTTTTCAGTCGAATTTTTAACTCTTCAATATAATTAATAAAATTTAAAAGTTAAATTTTAAATATAAAAATTTTCTACAAAATTTGAATTTCCATCAGATGAATTTTTCGCAAAATCTAACTCAATTAAATTCAGTAGTTGAATTTTCAAAAGACGAGTTTTGCACAAAATTTATTGGACGAATTTTGTGGAAAATTTAACCTTTCAATAAAAAAAGCTAATTATCCACTAAATTCAACAGTTGAATTTCAAAAAGGCGAATTTTGTAAAAAATTATACTGTTTTATTTTTAATAGACGAATTTTTACTAAAATCATAAGTCTAATATTTAAAAAAATTCATTCGTTTAATTTTCAAAATGTAAATTGTCTAAACTATTCAACTATTGAATTTTCAGTCGAATTTTCAACTCAATTCCAATAATAAAATTCAATATTTGAAATTTAAATATACGAATTTTCTACAAAATTCATAACACGAATTTTATAGAAAATTCAACCGTTTAATCTTCAAAAAAATAATTATCTACCAAATTCAACAGTTGAATTTTAAGAAGAAAAATTTTGTGGAAAATTCAATCTTTGAATTTTCAAAAGTTAAATTGTCTATACAATTAAATTATTGAATTTTCAGTGGAATTTTTAACTCAGTTCAATTTATAAAATTCAAGGACTGAATTTTAAATATATGAATTTTCTACAAAACTCGACTATTTGAAATTGAAAAGTTGCATTCCAATGGATAAATTTTTTTATAAAATATAACTGAATTAAATTCAGTAGTTGATCTTTCTAAAAAAACAAATTTTGTACAAAGTTCAATAGCTAAGCCTTAAAAGTCTAATTTTTTTTAGAAAAGTTAACTGTTGAATTTTCAATCGACGAATTTTTTACAAAGTTCAATAGTTGAAATTTCAAAAGACGAATTTTTACCAAATTTATGAGACGAATTTTGTAAAAAATTGAACCGTTGAATCATCAAAAAACGAATTATCTACAACATTCAACAGTTGAATTTCAAAATGACGAATTTTGTAAAAAAGTCAACTTTTGAATTTTCAAAAAACAAATCATCTACTAAATTAAACAGTTGAATTTCAAAAGGATAAATTTTGTGAAAAATTCAACCGTGGAATCTTCAAAAAACTAATTATTTACAAAATTCAAAAGTTAAATTTTAAAAAGAAAAATGTTGTAGAAAATTCAACTGTTGAATTTTCAACAGACGTATTTTTACAAAAATTAAAAGACGAATCTTGCAGAAAATTCAACCATTGAATTTTCAAAAGGTAATTCGTCTACAAAATTTAACTATTGAATTTTCTGTCGAATTTTTAACTCAATTCAATTTATAAAATTCAATACTTGAGTTTTAAATATACGAATTTTGTAAAAAAATTCGACTATTGAAAATTCAAAAGTTGAATTTCCATCCGATGAATTTTTTTCAAAATCTAACTCAATTAAATCCAGTAATTGAATTTTCAATAGAGAAATTTTTTAATAGAAAATTCAAAAGTTGAATTTCCGAAAAGACAAATTATGTAGAAAATTCATAAAACGGGTTTTTTTTACAAAAATCATAAACTGTTCTATTTTCAAAAGACGAATTAAACAAAAAATCATGAGACGAATTTTGTAGAAAATTCAAATTTTTAATTTTAAAGAACTATTGAAAATTCAAATGTTTGAATTTTCAAAATATGAATTTTTTACAAAATCTAACTGAATTAAATTCAGTAGTTTGATTTTCAAATGACGAATTTTGTACAAATTTCAAAAGCTCTGTTTAAAAAAGATTTATTTTAGAAAATTCAACTGTTTAATTTTCAATTGACGCATTTTTTACAAAGTTCAATAGTTGAAATTTAAAAAGGCGAATTTTTAACCAAATTTATTAGGCGAATTTTGTATAAAATTCAACCGTAATCTTCAAAAACGAATTATCTACAAAATTCAATAGTTAAATTGCAAAAAGAAAATTTTTGTATAACGTTTATAAGCCTGATTTTTTACAAAATTCATAAAACGATTTTATTAGAAAATTCAGTAGTTGAATTTTCAATAGACCATTTAATTTACAAAATTCAATTGTTCA
Organism: Belonocnema kinseyi; assembly: GCF_010883055.1. Taxonomy (NCBI): domain Eukaryota; kingdom Metazoa; phylum Arthropoda; class Insecta; order Hymenoptera; family Cynipidae; genus Belonocnema; species Belonocnema kinseyi. The sequence continues at coordinate 85,230,366 of NC_046664.1, read as the reverse complement.
GTTTCAAATATTCGAATTTTCTACAAAATTCGAATATTGAAAATTCAAAGGTTAAATTTTCAATTGATAATTTTTTTACCAAATCTGACTGAAGGACGACTTTTGTAAAAAATTCAACTGTTGAATTTTCAAGAGGAATTTTGTAAAAAATTCAACCTCTAAATCTTCAAAAAACGAATTATCTATGAAATTCAACTGTTGATTTTTCATTAGACGAATTTTAAATCAAATTTAACCTTTGAATTTTTAACAGACGAATAATTTATTTATTTATATTTTCTTTTGCGCTTGTTAATTGTTTGGAAGAGTAAGTCATTTTAATTTTGGTTAAAATGTTTACTATTATTTTTTTCTTTGAGAAATCACCTGTTTTTATTTTAAAATTATATTATTTGTTTGAAAATTTGATTGCTTTGTTAAATAGTTGACAGTTTTGTTGAAAAATCATTATTTTTTTGAAATTTCGGGCAAAAGAAACGCATTTTTTTACAAAATTCAACTGTTGAATTTTTTTTAGAGCATTCGTTTCTTGAAAATTTTATGATTAAATTTTGTAGACAATTGTTCATCTATTGAAAATTCAACTATTGAATTTTCAAGAGTTACATTTTTGAGAAAATTCACTCGTTAAAATGAAAGAGTTGAATTTAATAAATAAAATGTACTGTTAAAAATTTAACAATTTAGTTTAATATTTATTTTGTGTGTGTGTTTCTGTGTTAAGAAATCATCATTTTTGGTTATAAAATTTTATGAGTTGTTTGTAAATTTGAACATTTTGTTAAAAATTGACAGTTTTGTTAGAAAAATAATTATTTTGTTAAAATTTCAAGCAAAAGAGTTTGATTTTTCTAAAAAAACTCAACTTTCGAATTTTTTAAAGAATTCTCCTGTTCCAAAATTCATCGGTTGAATTTTTTAGACAATTCTTCAGTTATAAAATCAACTGAAAAATCGTTCTTAGTTAAAAATTCAACTCTTTTGTTGAAATTTGGTCTTTTTGTGTGGAAAATTAATTATTCTTGGTTTAAAATTCATCTTTTTTGTTTGAAAATTCAACTACTTTGTTAAAAATTCACTTTTTTAGGTAAAAATTAATCACTTTTCGTAAAAATTATTCTATTTTATTGAATATTCATGTTTTTGATTAAGAATATTCATTTTTAACTACAAATTTTTCCATTCCATTTTTGGTAAAAAAGTCTACTATATTATTTTTATTTAATAATTAATCTTTTTTTGTTAAATATTGTACTATTTGTTTGAAAATTAAATTATTTCGTTTCATTGAAAATTTAACTTTTGAACAATTAATTGAATTTCCAACAAAAAAGAATTTCTTCAGTCAAAAACGAAGAAATTTCAACAAAATTATTGAATTTTTTGAAGCCAAAAAGCGAGTTTTCAACAAAACAATAGAATTTTCAACTAAAAACGATTTTTGAGCCCAGAAAGAAAAAAAGAAGCAAAAAAGTTGAATTTTTAAGCAGAAAAAATTAATGTTGTACAAATAAGTTAATTTTAAAGCAACCAGTAAAATTTCCAACCATGTAGTTGAATTTTCAACGAAAAATAAATTTCCCCCCAAAAATGGAATAGATAAGGTTTCAGTAGAAAAAATTAATTTTCAAACAAAACAAAACAAGACGAAAAATCAACAAAATACGTCAATTTTCAACCAAAACAATGAATTTACAACTAGAATGAGGAATCTTCAAGAAACGAATTTTCTATAAAAATAAATAGTTAAATTTTGTAGAAAATTCATCTCTTTTTAGTTAAAACCTTAGTGTGTGGTTCGAAAATTTGCTCATTTTTTCAGGAAAGTCCAATTTTATGGACGCTGTCGGTTTTGCTTTGGGAGAAAGCTACCATGCTTTTAGAGTCAATAATTTGTCGGAACTAATTCACGGTTCAACGACAGATAATGCTGTAGCTGACAAGTGTGTAATCTACTTTTATTAATTTTTAATCATGCTTACAATTTTTAAGTTTTAATTTTTTCTAATTTTATTTTTTTCGAGCTGAAAATCAAAAAAAAAAAATCAAAAATTGTAATAGCTTCAGTTTCTTCTAAACAAAATTTTTAAATCCCAAATATTTTTTCCAATTTTCATTTTATGACATTAGTATCGATTAGGAAAATAATCGCCATATTTTTTATGTTCTTTTCATTTAATTATACCATTTATTATTTGAATAATGATTTTTATTTATTTAATCAGTTTTAATAATCCTTTGGAGACATGTGGAAATTTATATAAAATTCCATTTTATTTGTATTATACATTTAAAGATATTCAAGTATTTTTGTTAATAATTTTATTTTTATTATGTTGCTTTTTCCCTTGTATTTTAGGTTTTCATATCTGCTCCCGACTATAAGTTTGTCAAATTTAATTAAATAGAGATATATTCTTCATTATGACATTTTTATTTGATTTAACTTAAATTTTTAGTACAGAAAAATTGTAAAATGTTTTAACTTAGGAATATTAGTCCAAGTTTGAAAAGAAATCTTTTCTTTAGATGTTATGTCACACTGGAATTTCTTCTGGAAGATGGAAGAACTAAAATATTCAGGCGAACTGTGACTGGAACTTCACGAAGATATAAATACGAAGTTAACGAATCAGTATGTTTAATTATTTATATTTCTTATGCCTACAACAAAATAATTTTTTTAAATTTTTGTGAAATCTTTTTGAATTTTTACAATCTTTGTCAAATATTTTGGAATATCTTTACAATCTTTTAAACATTTGTGAAATCTAATGAATTTATTTTATTATTTAAAGTATCTGCAAAATTTTTTAAGTATCTTTAAACCTTTGTGACATCTTTTGAAATCTTTCAAATCGTTATTAAATAGTTTGGAACCTTTTTAATCTTTCTTAAATCTTTTAAATCTTTGTGAAATGATTTTGAAATTTTTCAAATCCTTGTTAAATATTTTGGAATCTTTATCAAACATTTTATTTCTTACAGAAATCATTGTGAAATAATGTTTATATATGTGTGAAATCTTGAGAAATTTTTTTAATCTTTTAAACATTTGTAAATTTTCATAAATTATTATAAAAAATTTTTCTCAAAGATTTCAAAAAGATTTACAAGATTTGACAAATATTTCAAAAGATAATATTTTATTATTAAAATAATTGATAAATTAATTAAATAAAGAACCAGTCATATAAATTTAATAAATAATTTGATGTAATAAAATTTTTAAATAATATTATGCATAATATATTATAATTATGGTATATTAAAATATTATTGAATTTTCGAATATTTAATTGATTTTTTAAATAAAAAGTGCGATTCATAATAATATATATTATATTCATTATATGAAAATTAATTCATTATTATATATTAAATTCGAATATTTAAAATTCAAAGGTTGAATTTTTCAATAAAAAATTTATATTTAAAAATACACGATTAATAGACTATCAAATTTTGAAATCTTTGTTAAATATTGCGGAATCTTTTTAATCCTTCTGAAATCTTTTGAATATTTCTGAAATAATTAAAAAATTTTTTAAATCTTTATCAAATATTTAAATATTTAATATTTTGAAATCTTTCTGAAGTCTTTTAAATGTTTATGAAATCATTTTAAAAAATTTTAATCTTTGTGAAATCTTTTGAAAATTTTAAAATTTCTTAAATATAATTTTGTTAAAAATAATTTTCTTAAATCTTTGTAAAGTCTTTTAAAATCTTTATAAAATCTTTAAAATCTTTGTGAAATAATTGTGAATCATTTGTGAAATCTTTAAAATCTTAAAAACATTTATGAAATCTAGTGACTTTTTAAAAAATATTTTGAAATCTTTCGAATCTTTGTAAAATAATTTTGAAATTTTCAAAATCTTTTTCAAATATTTCGGAATCTTTATCAAATATATAAATTCTTACTGAAATCTTTGTGAGATAATTTTGTTAAGATTTTGGAAATATTTTGAAACCTTTGTCAAATATGTTGTTGTTTTTATTAAATATTTTATTTTTTACTGAAATCTTTGTGAAATAATTTTTTTTATGTTTGTGAATTCTTTCGAAATCTTTAAAATCTTTTAAAACTTTTGTGAAATCTTTGTAAAATATTTTGGAATCGTTATTAAATATTTTAAATGTTACTGAAATCTTTCTAAAATCTTTGTACATTTTTTTTATATTTGTGTAAAAATCTGTAGAAATATATTTATTAATTTTTTAAACATTTGTAAAATCGATTGAAATCTTGTTAATATCTTTAAAAATTTAACAATCGTTTTGAAGTCATTAAAATTTTCTGAAATATTTGACAATTTTTGTCAAATATTTTAGAATTTTTGAAATCTTTCTAAATTCTTTAAAATCTTTGTGAAATATTCTGGAATATTTTAAATCTTTCTAATATCTTTGAAATATTAGTTAAATCTATTGAAATATTAAAAATATTTTAAAAATCTTTTTGAAATCTGCTGAAATATTTTTAAATCTTTGTCAAATATTTTTTAGTCATTATTAAATCTTTTAAATCATTCTAAAATCTTTGTGAAATTTTGAAATCTTTATAAAATCTTTTGAAATATTTGTGGAATATTTTGGAATATTTTTAATCTTTTTAAAATATTTGCGAAATAATTTTTAAATCATCATGAAATCCTTTAAATGCTTTAAACGTTTGTGAAATCTACTGAAATCCTTGAAAAATCGTTGTCAAATATTTTGTAATATTTATCAGATCTTTTCAATTTATGTGAAATTATTTTGAAACCTTTGCGAAATCTTCAAAACGTTTGTGAAAATTTATTGAAACCTTGTTGAAATATGATTATATGATTATAAAAATTCCAGACTTTTAAGTAATTCCATGATAATAATTGTAAGAATTGTTTAGAATTCAATTCTTGCTCTAAAACACGTTAAATTTGCTGTTCTGAAATTGAATTTTCTTATTAAGTAAACCTGGTATACCTGAAAAAGTCATGCAATTACCAAATTAAATTCCTGTATCGATGCCGAAATTTAAAGATGGAAAAACAGATGTTTTTAAAATACAAAAATATTTTATAAAATCAGGTTGTTTCAAGCGAATCCTATCAAGTAGAGTTGAATAAAATTGGTATTCGTGATCATGGTAAAAGCTGTTTGGCATTCCAAGGGAAAATTGAAGGTATTGCTATGAAAGATCCGAGAGAAAGATGCGCTTTTTTTGAACGCATGAGTGGCTCAGTGCAATTTCGAGAAGAATATAACAGGTACATTATTTTTCAACTCACTTCCGAAATTGTCTATTTTAATCATCAGGGTGGTCCATAAACGTATTGAAATTTGTTATTATTTCTTTTATTTTCATACTCGCTGCGTCCAATTTTTTTCGAATCAAAAAAGAATGTATTTTTTTTTATTTGAAACAAATATATATTTAGCGATTCACAATAAGCTATAGAATATGAATTTAAAATTATTTTTTTAATGACACACCCACAAGCCTGTTTTATAGGATCCTAAGAAAACATCACATGAGGACAATTTTTTTCTTTCAGGAGTTTTTGGCTCCAATTCTTATTTCTGTGCGATTTCTTAAAGCAAAAATTGTTTCTTCAACTCGTGAAATTTCAGTTCACGAGTTGAAGATTCAACCATTTTTTTTAATTAATGTATTTTGTTGAAAATTCATCATTTTTAAATGAAAAATTATTCTTCAAATTATTCTAAAATAGTAGAAATTTAGTTGAATTCATCTGTTTCTGGCTTAAAATAAAAATCTTTTTTGGTTAAAATATCAACTATTACACTTTTTCTTAAGAATTCACATTTTTTGGTTGAAAACCCCGCTACTTTGTTGAAAAGTTAACTACTTTGTTAAAAATTCATTTTTTTAAAATAAATCTTCTTGCTTGAAAATTCAACTAATTACTTCAAATTTAAATTCTTTTGTTAAAATTCATTTTTTTGTTAAGGATTCATAATTTTAATTGTAGATTCATCTCTTTAGTTAAAAATTTAACTATGCGTTGTTGAAAATTCGTTTATTTTTCTTGGTAAATATTAATTTTGTTAACTAAAAATTAACTTTTCCCTGTTAAAAATTTATCTATTTGGTTGATTTTTTTTTAATTAATTTTTTAGGTGAATTTTTAACTAAATCAGTGAACTATTCCATCATTTTAGTTGAAAATTTATCCCTTTGTTTGACAAATTAATTTTTTTGACTATAATTTTTTCAAGTTCAAGATTAATTATTTCAGTTGAAAATTCGTTTTTTTTTTCGTTCGAAATTAAACTATTACAGTTCAAGATTCATTACTGTTTATTTAAATTTTTTCTTTGATTAGTGGTAAAAGCCTGCGTTTTTTGCTGAATTTTGAAGTTATTTTCAACTTTTCAAACAATTTATTATTGTTTGTAAAAATATTCTCTGCGAAAAATAATATAAAGTTGTGGCTTTGTCTTCAATTTTTAACTTTCTATCAAATTCTCAGTCAGTTAAAAGTAATAATTAATAAAAGTAAGAAAGTATTTATTTAAGCAATTTATTTTTTTAAGTTCAGAACAGATGGAAATTTAAGTTTAAAAATGTCAAAAGTTAAATTGGGTCGAAAATTCCTCTGTTGAAAATTCAACTGTTTTTATAAATTTTCAAGAAATTGAGACGTAGGAAAATATGAAATACATACATATGTTTTATATATTTTTATCTCCGCTATTAGATTTAAACTTGAAATGGAAGAAGCTGAAGAAAAAGTGCAATCAACTTTTGAGCAAATGAAGATCCTCAATCTCGAAGTGAAGGTGATGTCATCAGATAAGAAGAACGCTGCAATCTTCACTGAACTGAAAAAGAAAGAGGTTTAAACTTTAATTTAAATAATTTCGAATTAATTAAAACCCTTTGATTCAAATATTTATTATGATAATTCGAAAGTCAAAATATTTTATACTTTTTGAATTTTCAAAACGTTTAAATAGTTGAATTGAATTGAGAGGGGTGAATTTCCAACAAAATAGTTGAATCTTCAACCAAAAATGATTAATTGTTGAACAAAAAATTGCTTTTTGAAACAAATAGTTACAGTTTCAACCAAATAGATGAATTTTCAACACAAAGATTAATTTTCAACCTAGAAATATGAATTCTTCACAAAATACAAAATTGTTTAACCAAATAGTTGAATTTTTAATTTGGAATACTTATATTCGATGAAAAAGGACGATTTAAAAAAAATACATCAATTTGTATCCAAATAGTTTAATTTTTAATACATTTTTTTTCATTTCTAACATTTTTTTACTAAATGATTGGGCTTTTAAACAAAAAGAGATAATTTTTTTATCAAAGTTGTAGTATAGTTTTTAATTAGAAGAATTAATTTTCAATACGAAAAAAAATTTCAACTAAACATTTAATTTTGTACGAAATATTTTAATTTTCTACCAAATTATTTTAGAATATAATATTTACGTTTAAAATAAAAAACAGCTGAATTTAGCCAAAAAAATGGATTTTCTACAAAATACATACATTTTCAACGAAATAGTTGAATTATAAAAAGAATTTCATTTAATAAACAAATTTTTTTTAACAAATTAGTTAATTTTCAGTCATTTTGATATTAAAGTTTTTTTATTTAAAATAAAAAACAGTTTGATTTATTGAACAAAAACTAATTTTCAACAGAATACATATATTTTCAAGAAAATCAAAATAATTTTCAACCGAAGCAGATTAATTTTTAATCCGGCAGTTGTGTGTTCAGGCAAAATAGGTAAAAATTCTACAAAAAAAGATTCATTTTTAAACTAAAAAAATGAATTTTTAAAAAACAAAAAATTCTTAGTTAATAAATTTAAAAAAAAACTCAACAAGATAGTTAAATTTTCAATTATTTTCAGATTAAAAATTTTAATTAAAAATAAAGAGCAGTTGGATCTAACGAACAAATACAAAATTTGGACAAAATACATAAATTTTCAAACAAATAGTTAAGTTTATAAGAAGTTATTTAATTTTCCAGCAAAAAAAGGACGAATTTTCAACAAAATAGTTGAATTTTCCACACAAAAGTTGAATATTCAGTTAAAAAATTAATTTGTAACAATTAAAAAATAATATTCATCTTAATTTATGAATTTTCAACAAAAAACTGAATTTTCGGCGAAAAATGAAATAGTTTAAATTTCACAAAAAAATTAAAAAAAAAATTGTATTTAACAGTAGCATTTTTAAACAAAAAAATTAAATTTCTGGCCAAAATGAGTAAATTTCTACAAAATAATGAAATTTGCCATCACATTTTTAAATTTTCGAGTCGAAAATATGAATTTTCTACAAAATATTTGAAGTTTAAAAAAAAGTTAATTTTCAACCGTAACAGATTAATTTTTAATCAGAAAGTGGCGTTTTTAACAAGAAAATAATTAAATTTCTCCAATTTAAAAAAACGAAGCAAAACAAATGTTAATTTTCAATCGAAACAGATTATTTTTTAATCACAGTTGCATTTTTAACACAAAAAGGTGAAAATTCTACAGAAAATAGATTTATTTTTAAATCAAAGAAATGAATATTCAAAAAATATTTAAATTAAAAAAACATTTTTATAAATAAGAAATTTTCAATTAATAAATAAAAAAACATCTGAACAAAATAGTTTTATTTTCAGTTATTTTGAGATTTAACATTTTAATTAAAAATAAAGAGCAGTTGGATCTAACGAACAAATACAAAATTTGGACAAAATACATAAATTTTCAAACAAATAGTTAAGTTTATAAGAAGTTATTTAATTTTCCAGCAAAAAAAAGACGAATTTTCAACAAAATAGTTGAATTTTCCGCACAAAAATTGAATTTTCAGTTAAAAAATTAATTTATAACATATAGAAAATAATATTCATCTAAAATGAATTTTTAACAAGAAGGGTAAATTTATACATAATACATGAATTTTCTATCACATTATTCAATTTTTGAGTCGAAAATATGATTTTTCTACAAAACAGTTTAAGTTACAATTAAAAAAAGTTAATTTTCAATCCAAGCAGATTAATTTTCTTCAAAATACATCAATTTTCTATCACATTGTGAAATTTTCGAGTCGAAAATATGAATTTGCTATAAAACAGTTTAAGATTAAGAAAAAGTTATTTTTCAACCGAAACAGATTAATTTTTTAACAGAAAGTTGCATTTTTTAACAGAAAAAAAGCAAATTTCTACAGAAAGAGATGTATTTTCAAATCAAAAAATTGAATGTGTAAATGCTATAAATTGAATAATCAACCAATGAATTAAAAAATGTAGAAAAAATTAGAGTAATTTAAGAAGATAATTATTTAGAAAGTTTAAAAAAATTCAAAATTAATTTATAACTTTTATAAAGTTTCAAAATTAATTTAGCCTAATTTAAAACAAAATGTAGATTTTTTTTCATATTTAAAACAAAAAATGTAGAATCTTTTTAAGAATTGTGAAACGCTCCAAAAGAACATTTTCTTAATATTCCCAGAAAAATTAAAAATGATTTTTCATTTAATAAAATTATTTTAACAGAATATTTAAAAAGATTTTAAGAGATTTCCAAAATTGTAAAAAAATATCCTCGAAGATTTTAAGAATTTTTTTTGACACTTGCAGGATTTTTTAAAAATTGTAGACAAAATTCTATTTATTTTAAAATGTGTTTAGAAGTTCTGAAAAAATGCACATTTCAAGTTTTAAATTAATTTTTAATCTTTTCAAAACTTTTAATTCTCTTAAAATTACTCATTTTTTTTTTACAAATTTCAAGTGTTCCATTATTAGTTATACAGAAAAACTAAATATTATTTACAATTGTTATTTTGGCGTTGGAAAGAGTGAAATGGGAATTTTTTTTTAAAGAAAATTTAACTATTTTTTTTTAAATTTTGTTCTTTAATTCATCTGTTCAGAAGAAATTGTATATTTTTAAAATAAAACTGCAAATTGCTCGTTTGAAAATTCACCTGCTTTAGTAGAAATTACATTCTTCTTGGATAAAAATACAACTATTTGGTAAAAAATTTTTTGTAACACAAATTTTTTTTTATAAAAAAGCAACTATTTGGACGAAAATTCAACAATTTTGTTAAAAATTCATATTTTTGGTTTTGAAAAAATTCGTCTTTTTCCCACTTTTGTAGAAAATTATTTTTTTTTCCTGCGGAAAATATTTAAATTTTTGAAAAAATTCGTCTTTTTCCCACTTTTGTAGAAAATTATTTTTTTTTCCTGCGGAAAATATTTAATTTTTTGAAAATGCGTCTTTTTCGTTTTAAAATTCCTTTTTTTTTTTAATAAATTGTGACACTTTTTTGTTGGGAATTGATCCCTTCAGGATGAAAATTCAAATATTGTTAGAAATTTAATTAATTTAATTAAAAAAATTAACATATTTCCAAAATTGTAAAAAAAGACCCTCGAAGATTTTAAGAATTTATTTAAACTTGCAGGATTTTCTAAAAAATTTAGGCAAAATTCTCTAACATTTTTTCATTTAAAGTAACAAACAATAAACAAAAAATTAATGGTACTAACGATTTTCAATTTAACAATTATTTTTTTACTCAAATTAATATTTCGTTGAAAATTCGTTTCTTTTTTGGTTGAAAATTTAACTATTTGATTGAAAATTAAAGTACTTGATGGAAGATTCATGTATTTTAATGATACTTAATTTTTGCTGTCGAAAATTAATTTTCTTTTTTGAAAATTCATCTCTTTAGTTGAAAATTAAGCTTTTGTTCAAACTTAATTATTTTTTTTTTTTTTTAAATTAATTTTCTTTACCAAATATTTCAGTATTTTATTTTTGTTTAAAGATTTATGTTTTAAATTTAAAATTGGCCTTTTCCGGTTACAAATTCATGTATTTGATGGAAAATTAAGTTTTTTTTTTGATTCATCATTTCAGTTGAAAATTAATTTCTTTGGTTGAAAATATAACTATTTTGTTTCAAATTCGTTTGATTTGTGGTTGAAAATTTACCTTCTTTAGTTTTACATTTTGTATTTTAGTTTAAAATTTATTCTTTTTGGTCTGAAAATTGAAAAAGTTACATTTTCAGCAAAGAAAATTAATTTCTAACAACAAAAAAAGCATTTTAAGTTTTAGCAAATTAGTTCAATTTTTAACCAAATAGATAAGTTTTCAACTTAAAAGTTGATTTTTCAGCCAAGAAAATTAATTTTTGAAAAAAAAATAAATTATTATCAAAATACGTGAATTTTCTATCAAATACTTGAATTTTCAGACCAAAAAGGATAAATTTTCAACTAAAATAAAAAATTTACAACTAAAATCGGTAAATTTTCAACCAAAAATCAAACGAATTTGAAACAAAATAGTTATATTTTCAACCAAAATGATCAATTTTCGACTGAAATGATGAATCTTTATAAAAAATGAATTAAAAAAAAATATATGAATTTTTACCAGAAAAAATCAATTTTAAATCTAAAACATACATTTAAAAAAATTTTAATACTGAAATATTCGACAGAGATGAATTTTCTACTAAAATGTGGATTTTTTCATTAGATACTTGAATTTTCAATCAAATTAATTTTGCAAGTAAAATTATAAATCTTCAGAAAAAAAAATAATTTCCAATGAAATACATAAATTTTTATCCAGAAAAGACCAATTTTCAATTTAAAACATCAATTTTCAAACAAAAATTTAACATTGAAATATTTCGCAAAGAAAATTAATTTCCAACAAAAAAAATTAATGAAGTTTTAACAAAGTAGTATAAGTTTTAACTAAAGAGATGAATTTTCAACTAAAATGTGAATTTTTCAACCAAGACAATTAATTTTCGACAACAAAAATTAAATATCATTAAAATACATGAATTTTCCACCAAGTACTTGAAATGCAAGTTTAAAAAAAATTCTTAAAATCTTTGAGAGTCTTTTTTGACAATTTTGGAAATCTCTCAAAATTGTTTAAAATATTCTGTTAAAATAATTTTTTTAGATGAAAAATCATTTTCAATTTTCTTAGGAATATTAAGATATTCACAATTCTTAAAAAGCTTCTAAATTTTTTGTTTCAAATCTGAAAAAATCTACATTTTGTTTTAAATTAGGCTAAATTTAAATTGTTAGTTGTATTAAATTTTTTTAATTTCTAACAAAGTACTTTTTAACAAAATACTTAAATTTTTTAATTAAATTAATTAAATTTTTAACATAATAGTTGAATTTTCATCCTGAAAAGATAAATTCCCAACAAAAAAATGTCATAATTTATAAAAAAAAGCATTTTAAACAAATTAAGATTTTTCTCTCAACAAAGAAATAAAAATTGATATAAATTGTTGAACTTTAAAGCCAAAAGAGGAATTTTCTCTACAAAAATATGACTTTTCAGCAAAAAATTATTTTTGCACTGAAGTGATGCAATTTTCCCCAACAAAAATGAATAAAAAAGATAAATCTTTAAAAAAAGAAATAATAATTCAAAACAAAATAGTTGAATAATCAAGCAAAGAAGAATCATTTTCAACCAAGAAGTGGCGATTTTTCTTAAAAAAAAAAAAAATTTTACTAAAGAAAATGAATTTTTAAATCTAAAAAACATGAATTTTTTACAAAATTGTTTAATTCTCTACCGAATAGTTACCTTTTTATAAGAAAAAATTCTCTTAAAACAAATACATTTTTATTTAAAACAAAAAAAAACTAATTTAAAAAAAATAGTTGAATTTTCATTCAGAAAGGATTTTATTTCTATTTTCAATTTTTAACCAAAACTAAATTTTTTGTTGGAACTCTGCAAAAATCTACACTTTGTTTTAAATTAGACTACATTAATTTTGAATCTTTTCAAAAGTTATAAATTAATTTTGAATTTTTTTAAAAATATTCAAAATATCTCCTAAAATCACTCTATTTTTTTACATTTTCTTTGATGATCTATTTATTTTGTTTAAAAAATTCATTTTCTGGTTGTAAATTTACATATTTTGTTAAAAATGGAACTGTTTTGTTAAAAATTTGTTTCTATTTTGTTGATATATTATATTTTTTGGTCTGAAAATTATTATTTTTTTTAAATTTAATTTTTTGATTGGATACTCATTTTTTTGGACGCGTATAAATAGCAATAACAATAATAAAGGATAATATAATAAATAACAAAGAATAACAATCATTCTTTATTTGTAAAAGTAGCTTTATATTACTGCATTTAACTATTTTCTTGAGAACTAATTTTTCTTTTGATTTGAAATTAATTTTTTAAATGCAAATTTTACGATTTTAAAATTTTGTTTTAAAACTTAACAATTTCAGTTCAAGATTCATAATTTTAGTTAAAAATTCATCAATTTTGTTAAAAATTAATTTTTTTAAACTGGAAAATTATGTAGTTCATTTTTATTTTTAAATTGTTATTTTTTAATTAAAAATCCAACTGTTTAGCTTAAAATTGGTATTTTTAGTTGAAACTTCAACTAAAGCAATAAATATGAATTTTCGGAGAAAAATTAATTTTCCACGAAACAGATCCATTTATTATTATTATTACACCATTAAGCCATTTCCCTTTCGGGGTAGGCGTGACTCACTCGGCAGGGGAAAGGAGTAGTGTGTGGATGGGATAGAGATTTT
>NC_046664.1:85213036-85216629 GCF_010883055.1 Belonocnema kinseyi | reverse complement strand
TCATCATTCCACCACGCATCACCAGACATTCTTCCTACAACTGCGGTACCACATACTTCGATTGTGCATCTAACAAGGATATCCCGTAACATTGTCCAGGCAACCTCTAAATCTTTGTTTTTTATACGGTCCTCCCATGTTGCCCTATCTATGCTTTCGATTATCTTATTTTGGAAATCTATGCGCACATCGGGTTTCTTCAGGTTCTCAATTTTGATTCGCGTTTGTTTTGCTTTCTTGGGTCTCTTTTTTCTCCAACCCCGACCTAAGTTAATTTTTGAGATCAGAAGGTAATGGTCAGTATTGCATTCAGGACCCCTCAAGACCCTTGTATCTTTGACTAACTCTCTAAGTCTTTCATCCGCAACAACAAAGTCAATTATACTGCGGCTATTTCCTTTAGACCAGGTGTACATGTGGTAGACCACCCAACAAAAATGAAATTTCAAAACCAAGAAAATTATTTTCTTTTACCAAAAAAGGAGGATTGTCAACTAAGAAAGATCAACATTAAACAAATGAAAAAATTACATTTTTAGTTAAAAAATTAATTTTTTAATTTTTGCCCAACAAAATTGGGTTTTCATTTTTAACAAAATGAAATTTCTACTAAAGCAGATGAATTTTCAAATTAAAAAAATAATTTTCTAAACAAAAATAGTTCAATTTTCTGTTAAAAAGGATTTCAGTAGACTTTCCACTATTAAAAGATGAATTTAAAAAAAGTTTCTACGAAAAAAATTGAATTTTCAATCCGAAAAGATGAATTTTTAACCAAAAAGGTTGATGTTTTAACCAAATTTGAGGATTCTCTACCAAATATTTGCATTTTTATACGTAAAAGATAAATTTTTTTTAATGGTTTAATTATTATCCAAAAAAATTCCAGTTAACTTTTCAAGATCATAATATGATTTTTATAAAACAAAGAATAAGTTTCTACAAAAATAAAAACAAAATTTCAATGAAAAGAGACAAATTTTTTCAACAAAAAAGGATGAATTAAACAACAAAGTTGAAGAAAAGAAAAGATTTCATTTCATTTTTCAAAACCAAACTATAAATTTTAAACAGAAAGTAAATTTTTTTACGAAATAGTTAAAATTTCAACAAAACAGTAGAATTTTCTACCAAAAATAATGACTAACAAAATATTGTAATATTTTCAATTAAAAAAAAAATGTCAACAAAATAGTTAATTTTTCATTCAGAAAAAATTTCAGTTCTCTTTTAACACTAAAATATTAAATTAAAAAAAAAGTAATTTTTTTTGCAAAATAGTTAAATTTTCATTAAAATAACAGAACTTTGAACCAAAAAGTATGACTTTTCAACAAAAATGTTGAATTTTAAACCAAACCCTTGCATTTTTATCCAAGAAAGATCAAATTCTACTAAAACAGATGAATTTTTAAATCAAAAAGATCAATTTTCAAACCAAAATAGCTGAATTTTCTGTTTAAAAAGATTTCATTTGACTTTTTACGCTCAAAATATGATTAAAAAAAAAAGTTCTTAGAAAAAAATGAAGTTTCAATCCGAAAAGATGAATTTTTAACCAAAAAGGTTGATGTTTTAACAAAATTTTAGGTTTATCTACCAAATATTTGCATTTTTTATCCGTATAAGATGAATTATTTCAACAGATAAATTTGCATTTGAAATTTTTTTTTGATAGTTGAATTTCCAGAAAAGATTTCATTTAACTTTTCAAAACGAAAATTAAATTTCCAAACCAAATGTAATTTTTTAAATGAAATATTTAAAATTTCAACAAACCAGAATTAATTTTCAACCAAATTTTTTTTTAATAGTTGAATTTTCATCCAAAAAAAATCTATTTAATTTTTCAAAATCATATGATGTTTATAAAACAAAGAATAAGTTTCTACGAAATTAAAACCCAATTTTCAATGCAAAAAGACAAATTTTTTCAACCAAAAAGGATGAATTTATAAAAAAAGTTAAATTCTTTATTAAATCGTTGCATTTTTATGATTTTTTAAATCAAAAACGACAAATTTGTTTTAAAAGTTCAACTTTCATCCAGAAAATATTTCAGTTAATTTTTCAAAACCAAAATATAAATTTTAAGTAAAAAGTAAATTTTTAAAGAAATAGTTAAAATTTCAACAAAACAGTAGAATTTTTACCAAAAAATAATTATTATTTAACCAAATATTTTAATTTTTTACCAAACAGTTGCATTTTTATTCAAGAAAGATGAAATTTCTTGTAAAACAGCTGAATTTTTAATTAAAAAAAAAAAAATCTAAAAAAAAAAGAGTTAAATTTTCATCCAGAAAAGATTCCAGTTCTCTTTTCAACACTAAAATACTAAATTTAAAAAAAATTAAATTTTCAGCAAAATAAGAGAATTTTTAACCAAAAAGTATGACTTTTTAACAAAATGTTAGAATTCTCTACCAAATATTTGCATTATTATTTATAAAAGATGATATTTTTTTAATAGTTGAATTTTCATTTTAAAAATTCCATTTAATTTTTCAAGATCAGAATATAATTTTTGTAAAACAAAGAATAAGTTTCTACGAAATCAAAAACCAATTTTCAATGCAAAAAGACAAATTTTTTCAACCAAAAAGGATGAATTAAAAAAAAAAGTTGAATTTTTTACTAAATAGTTGCATTTTTATCGAAGAAAGATGAAATTTGTATTAAAACAGATGAATTTTTAATAAAAAACATTTCAGTTCATTGTTCAAAATATAAATTTCAAACAAAAAGTAATTTTTTTACAAATTGTTAAAATTTAAACAAAACAGAATTAATTTTCAACCAAACACTTGCATTTTTATTCAAAAAAGAAGAAATTTCTTTTAAAACAGGTGAACTTTGAGTTTTGAAATAATGTCCATAAAATTTTAAAATAAAAGATGAAATTTTTGTTTAAACAGATTTAACTTTTCAAGATCAAAATATGATTTTTAGTTTTCAGTTTATTTATCAAAACCAAAATATAAATTTGAAAGGGACGACTGAAAAATCCCGAAAAATAAAATTCCCGTCACTGTAAAATTCCCGAATTAGAAAATACTTGATTAATCAAATTCGCGAATAATAAAATTGCCGGAAAATAAAAATAACGATATGGAAAATTCCGAAATAATATAATACACGAATAATAAAATTACTGAAAAATAAAAATACCGAATTGCAAAATTCCCGAATAATAAAATTCTCGACAGTTTATAATATTACCGAATTGGAAAATTCCCGAATATTAAAATTGCCGACAGTTAATAATATTACCGGATTGGAAAATTTCCGAATAATAAAATTCGCGACAGAAAATTGCCGATTTATAAAATATCCGAATTGGAAAATTCACAAATTTTAACAATTAGAATTTTTTATAAATATATTTTATTCATTACAAATACAACAATAAGACATTAGTTTCAAAAATTTATTTTTAACATTTAAAATTTCGAAGCTTATTTCTTGAATTTAAAATAGCAATAATTTTTGTATCGCCTTCCTTATTTTTGAAAACGTGCGCTTGAAACAAAATTCTCGTTAAATTTTCTACGAACCTTGTAATGTTTTTCAAACAGACTCGAAATATAAAT
>NC_046664.1:85173542-85212936 GCF_010883055.1 Belonocnema kinseyi | reverse complement strand
TATTAATTTGAAATTTTATTTTTGCGAACGCTTTTTGTATTATTTCAAATACTGTGAACATTAAAAAAACATGCGTTACCTAGAAATATTTTATTTAAAATTATTGCTATTTTTAAATCAAAAAATAAGCTTCGGAATTTTAAATGTTAAAAATAATTTTTGAAACTAATGTCTTATTGTTGTATTTGTAATCAATAAAATATATTTATAAAAAATTCTAATTGTTAAAATTCGGGAATTTTCCAATTCGGTAATATTATAAACTGTCGTAAATTTTATTATTCGGGAATTTTATAATTCTGAAATTTTATTATTCGAGAATTTTATTATTCGGGAATTTTCCAATTCGGTATTTTTATTTTTCGGCAATTTTATTATTGGCGAGTTTTATTTTTTGGCCAATTTTCCAATTCGGTATTTTTATTTTTCGGTAATTTTATTATTCGTGTATTTTATTATTTGGGAATTTTCCATATCGGTATTTTTATTTTTTGGCAATTTTATTATTCGCGAATTTGATTATTCGGGAATTTTATTTTTCGGGATTTTTCAGTCGTCCCATTTGAAACAAAAAGTAAAGTTTTAACGAAATTATTAAAATTTCAACAAAACAGAATTAATTTTCAACCAAGATGAATTTTCAATTTCAAAAAAATGTCGACAAAATATTCAAATTTTAATCCAGAAAAGATTTCAGTTCTCTTTTCAACGCTAAAATATTAAATTTGAAAAAAAAGTAAATTAAAAAAAAAAATAGTTAAATTTAAAAAAAAAAGAGAGAACTATGACATTTTAATTTAAAAGGACAAATCCAAATAAAAAGTTTTTATCCAAAAAAGATTTCAGTTTACTTATCAGCAAAAAATATGAATTTTAAACAAAAGGTTAATTTTTCACGAAGAGTTGAATTTAAGTTAATTTTTCAACCAAAAAGGATGCTTTTTAAAAAAATTGTAACATTTTCAACCAAATATTGAAACTTATAACTAAAAACGTAATCTTCAGGAGTAATTTTTTGCGCATTTGAAATATTATGTAAATGAGTGGCCCTCTACTTTTTTTTAATTATTTCAGAGAGACTTGAAAATAAATCTGCAGCTCTTCAATCTTTTCCACGTGGAAAAAGACATAGAAGAGGAAATAATAGAACTTAATAAAAGGAGAAGTCAAGCTGAAAGTCGGTGGGACAAATTGAAAGAAGAGATTCCAAATTTGAAACGAATCGAGATTCAAATGGAGAGAAAGATTGCGGAAGAAGAAGGCGAATTATATAAAAACAAAGCCAGTTTGATGAAAAAAGAAGAAAATATTCAAACTTTGACGGGAAATGAAGTCAGAATCTCTAAAAGTTTAGCATTCTATGAGAAGAACTTTGAGCCTCATAGAAATAGCATTCAAGATCTGAAAGAGAAGAAAAAAATTGTTGAAACTGAGCTGGCTTCTCTTCATCCCGATTCTTGTGATACAGACTCTCCGGACAGTCCCTCGTCTTTCGATGAACAACAGGTAATTAATTATTAATTAATTTAAATAATAAATATAAGAAAATTAATTTAAATATTAAAAATTATCACAATTTGTGTCAATTTAAATAGAATTTTTGATGCCTTTATTTTTTTTTTATTATTTCAACTAAAATTTTGGAGTCATAAAAAAATGCATTTTTAAGAAATTAGTTCAACTTTAAAAACTAGTTAAATTTGTAACAAAAAGATGAATTTAATTTTCTATGGAAAATTATTAATTTTTAACAAAAGTTAAGAATTCTCAAACAAAATGTTGAAGTTTCAAATAAAAAAGATTAATTTTCTACCAAAAAAAGAACAAACGAATTTTTAATAAAATTCAAGAATTCTGAACCAAAAAGTTGAGTTTCAAACTAAAAAAGAATAATTTTTAAACAAAAAGATCCATAAATTATGTTGCCAATTTATTGCCACCCAATTTATTTTCTGTTACTTAATTATTGAACTTTCAAGATTATTAAATCAAAAATATGAAATTTGGCTACAAAAGTTAAGGAAAAAACTACTTTTTAAGAAAAGTCAGAAATTCTCAACCAAATGTTGAATTTTCAAATAAAAAAGATTAATTTACTAGCAAAAAAGACAATTTTTTTTAGCAAAATTCAAGAATTCTTAACCAAAAATTTGAATTTCCTACCAAAAAAGGCGATTTTTTTAAGCAAAATTCAACAATTCTCAATTAAAAAGTTTAATTTTTGAGAAAAAAAGAACATTTTTCCTATTTGTTAAATTTGTAACTTAAAATCATCATTTTCTACAAAAAAAACAACGAATTTTAACCAAATTCAAGCATTCTCAACCAAAAAGTTGAATTTTAAAGTAAAAAAAATAAATAAATTTTTAAACTAACAGATTAATTTACTAGTAAAAAAGACGATTTTTCTTAGCAAAATTCAAGAATTCTTAACCAAAATCTTGAATTTTCAACTAAAATAGATGGATTTTAAAACAAAAAGATTGTTTTTCTACCAAAAAAGAGAAATTTTTAACAAAATTAAAAAATTCTGAACGTAAAAGTTGAATTTTCAACTAAAGAATTTGTGTTTTTGAAAGAACAGATTAATTTACTACCAAAAAGACGATTTTTTTGCAAAATTCAAGAATTCTTAACCTAAAAACTTGAATTTTTAACTAAAAAAGAATAATTTTTTAACAAAAAGATTATTTTTCGACCGAAAGCAAACGAATTTTTAACAAAATTCAAGAATTCTCGACCAAAAAATTGAATTTTCAACTAAGAAAGATGAATTTTTGAACGAACAGAGTAATTTTCTACCGAAAAAGACACATTTTTAACCAAATTCAAGAATTATTAACCAAAAAGTTGAATTTTGAACAAAAAAGGATTTTAAAACAAGATTAATTTTCTGCCGAAATAAAACAAATTTTTAATAAAATTAAAGAATTCTTAAACAAGAAGTCGAATTTTCAAGAAAAATAGAAAAATTTTTTTAAATTTTTAAGCAAGCAGTTTAACTTTAAAACCTATTTGTTAAATTTGTAACAAAAAATATTAATTTTTTAAAACAAAAAAAAAGCGAATTTTTAACAAAATTCAAGCATTTTTATGAAAAACCTTGAAATTTCAACTAAAAACGATGAATTTTTGAACAAAAAGAATAATTTTTAAACAAAAAGATTATTTTTCTACCGAAAGAAAATTAATTTTTAACAAAATTCAAGAATTCTCGACCAAAAAGTTGAATTTTCAACTAAGAAAGATGAATTTTTGAACGAACAGATTAATTTTCTACCGAAAAAGACATATTTTTAACAAAATTCAAGAATTCTAGAACAAAAAGTTGAATTTTTGAGAAAGAAAGAATTTATTTTTTCATTTTTAAGAATGCAATTTAACATTAAAATATATTTCATTTTTAAACAAACAAATTAACTTACTAGCAAAAAGATGAATTTTTTTAGCAAAATTCCAGCATTCTTAACCAAAAACTTGAATTTTCAACTTTTTGTTTGAGAATTCTTCAATTTTATAGAAAAATCGTCTTTTTTGGTGGTAGATTAATATTTTTGTTTACAAATTTATATTTTTAGTTAAAAATTTAACTTTTTGATTGCGAATTCTTGAATTCGTTTTAAAAAATTCGATAGAAAAATAATCTTTTTTGTTTAAAAATTTTTCTTTTTGGTTGAAAATTTCTATTTTTAGTTTAAAGATCAACTTTTTGGTTGAGGTCCTTCAATTTGATTGAAAAATCGTATTTTTTTGTGTTAAATTAATTTTATGCTATAAAAATTGATCTTTTTAGTTGAAAATTTACATTTTCAATTGAAAATTTAACTTTCTGATTAAGAATTCTTGAATTTTGTTTAAAAAATTCTTTTTTTTCGATAAAAAAATAATCTTTTTGTTTAAAACTTTTTCTTTTTACTTTAAAATTTATATTTTCAGTTGAAAATTCAACTTTTGGTTTAAAAATTCAGATTTTTTAGTTGAAAATTCAACTTTTTGATTGAGAATTCTTGAATTTTGTTTAAAAAATTCGTTTTTTTGGGTAGAAAATTAAGCTTTTTGTTTCAAAATTCATATTTTTTATTCAAAATTTAACAACTATGTTTTAAAGTGGAACTACTTTGTTTAAAACAAATAAAAGAATTGTCTTTCTTTCTTAAAAATTCGACTTTTTGGTTGAGAATTTTTTAATTTTATTGAAAAATTGTTTTTTTTTTGGTGGTAGATTAATCTTTTTGTTAAAAAATTTATCTTTTTATTTGAAAATTCAACTTTTTAATTAGGAATTCTTGAATTTTTTTTAAAAAATGCCTCTTTTTGTAGTAAATTAACCTTTTTGTTAAAAAATTCATGTTTTTAGTTGAAAAGTTGACTTTTTGATTGAGTGTTCTTGAATTTTGTTTAAAAAATTCGTTTTTTCGATAGGAAATTAATATTTGTTTAAAAATTCAACTTTTTGTTTCATAATTCTTGAATTTCGATCGAGAAATATTGATTTTTATTGAAAATTCGTGTTTTTTAGTAATAAATTAGATTTTTTAAATAAAAATTAATGTTTTTTAGTTGAAAATTCAACTTTTTGACTGAGAACTCTTGAATTTTATTGAAAATTCTTCTTTGTTATTAGTAAATTAACCTTTTGGTTTAAAAATTCATGTTTTTCATTGAAAATTCAATTTTCTGGTTGAGAATCTTGATTTTTATTGAAAATTCGTATTTTTAAAAAGTAAATGAGCTTTTTATTTAAAAATTCATGTTTTTTAGTTGAAAAGTTGACTTTTTGATTGAGTGTTCTTGAATTTTGATTAAAAAATTCGTTTCTCCGACAGAAAAATAATCTTTTTGTTTAAAAATTTATCTTTATGGTTGAAAATTTATATTTGTATTTGAAAATTTAACTTTTTGGCACAGAATTCTCGAATTTTTTATCGAGAATTCTTAAATTTGATTTAAAATTTGCTCTTTTTTGTTATAGAAAATTAATCCTTTTATTTAAAAATGCATATTTTTGATTCAAAATTGAATAAGTAATCAGTATTTTTTAGAGTGAAATTAGATTTTTATTTTAAAAAATCATGTTTTATTTTGAGAATTCAACTTTTTGGTTGAAAACTGTTAATTTTTATTCAGAATTCGTATTTTTTAGTAATAAAGTAGACTTTTTGATTAAAAATTAAGGTTTGTTAGTTGAAAATTCAACTTCTGAAATGAGAATTCTTATATTTTGTTAAAAATTCGATTTTTTCGATAGAAAATTAATCTTTTTGGTTAAAAATTCGTATTTTTTATTCAAAATTTATATTTCTAGTTGAAAATTGAACTTTTTGGTTCAGAATTCTTGAATTTTGGTGGACAATTTTTAAATTTGATTAAAAATTCTTTTCTTTTGATAGAGAATTAATCTTTTTGTTAAAAAAATCATATTTTTGATTCCAAATTTAACAACTAGGTTTTAAAGTTGAACTTCTTTCATCAAAATAAATTTTTAAAATGTCTTTCTTCCTTAAAAATTTAACTTTTTGGTTGAGAATTCTTCAATTTTATTGAGAAATCGTATTTCTTGGTGGCAGATTAATTTTTTGGTTTAAAAATTTGTATTTTTAGTTGAAAATTTAACTTTTAGATTTCGAATTTTTTTAATTTTGTTTTGAAAATTCGTTTTTTTCGAAAGAATATTAATCTTTTCGGTTAAAAATTCGTATTTTTTATCCAAAATTTATATTTCAGCTTTTTGATTGAAAATTAACAACTACGTTTTAAAGTTGAACTTCTTTCTTAAAAATAAATTTTATAATGTCTTTCTTCCTTAAAAATTTAACTTTTTGGTTGAGAATTCTTCAATTTTATTGAAAAATCTTATTTTTTGTTCGCAGATTAATCTTTTTATTTAAAAATTTATCTTTTTAGTTTAAAATTTACATTTTCAGTTGCAAATTCAACTTTTTGATTGAGAATTCTTGAATTTTGTAAACAAACTTTTTTTTCCGTTAAAATTGAACTATTTCATTTTTAAATAGAAGTTAAACTATTTAACTCAATAAAAACTCGGGGACATAAAAAAAGTGATTATAACTCGATAATTATAATATTTATATCAAATTTATTTTCTTATTGAAGAAAATATTATATAATATTCCTAAAAATATTCTCAACTTTTGAATTTTCGGCCCAAATATTGTTTATATTTATTAATATTTTCATTTATTTTATTTTTATTTTTAAAGTTCCAGGAATACAGCAGACTAAAACTGGAAGCAGGAAAGCAAAATTCAGTCTATAATCAGCAACTAGACTCAAAAATGCGAGAGCTTCAACAAGATAATGATAGACTTGATAACGAGATTCGAAAAAAGTCAGAAATCGATGCACGTATTCACTTATTTAAAGAGCATCTCGAAAAAGTAAAAGAACGAGAAGATTCTTTAAAAGAGCAGCTCGATAAAAACAGACAATTTTTGATCGAAAAGGAAAATTTTCGAGATACTTTATTGAAGGAAATTGCTCAAGCTAAAAAAAAATTACCGGAATTACAAAATGAGAAATTCAAAATAACAGAGACTTTAAAAAATGCTAAGGATGATAAGTATTCGCAACAAAGAGCTGAACAGAAGGCTAATTGCATAAAGCAATTGTCTGCTAATTTTCCTGGAGTGGTGTGTATTTTATTTTATTTTTTTTTTCTATTTTTTCTAGCTTCAAGATTGCTTTATAATTAATTTTTTAGCGCCGAAGACAATCTGGAAATGCCAGGAAATTTTTTCGAGCATGCTTATTTTTTTTTAATTATATAATATAAAATTAAGCAATATTTTTTCATTTGTTGAAATAGCTGACAGGAAATTTATTTTATTACCGGGAATTTTACAAATTTGTAGAAGAAAAATCTTTTCAATCACATAATATAATTTAATTTTATTTCAAGTTTTTAATTGTCAAATTCAAAATCTGAAAATTAGTTCATTATAAAATTTAATTATTTTTCTGAAAATACGTTTTTTTTTTTGAAAAATAGGATTTTTCAGAGATAATAGAAGTATTCTACTTTTAGTTGAAAATTTATTTTCTCCCTCTTCTTTCATTTGTTATTTTTGACTCGAATGAGCCAAAAAGGAAGGTAATTTGGAAATCTGTTTTTTCGTTGTAAATCTTTTTCATGTTTTTTTAGCATAACAAATTTTGTCATAAGAAAATCGATTTCTGCTAGATCTTAAATGAAAAATTAATCTTTTTTTTAAACGAAATTTCAACTCTTTGACAGAAGATTGAGATTTTTTACTTAAAAATTAAAATATATTTTTGAAAATTTATGTACTTTGGGGATAATTCGTATGTTTTTACAGAAAATTTATCTTTCTGGTTAAAAATTGCTTTTTTCGATAAAAATTTTAAATACCCCATTTGAGGATTCATAATTTTAGTTGAAAATTCATCAGTTTGGTTGAAAATTAATTTCTTCAACTGAAAATTCAACTGGTACCTTTTTAGTTGAAAATTGATCTTTCCTGGTTCAAAATTCAACTATATTGTTGAAAATCCACGCATTTTATTTAAAAAATGGATTTTTTAATATAAAATTATCTTCCTTAAAAGATAAATTTATTGTTTAAATATTTTTCTTTTCGGTTAAAAATTCATATTTTAGGTTGTAAATAAAAATAAACTGTTTAAAAGTTTAACTCTTTTATTACAATTTTTCTAACTCTTTACTTATTAAAAATTATTTTTTAGTTGAAAATGTCTTCTTTTTTGGTAAAAATCTATGTTTTTATTTGAAAATTCCTATTCTTCATGATAATTTCAACAAAAAATTTAACTGGTATTTTAATTTTTTTTTTGGTTAAAAGTTAAACTCGTTTGTTACAATTCTTTAAACTTTTAAATTCTTAAAAATGATTTTTTAGTTAAAAATGTCTTCTTTCTTGGTAGAAATCTATATTTTTGGTTGAAAATTCATATTTTCGTCAAACATTGAATCATTTAATCTAAATAATAATCATCTTTTACTTCAAAGGCTAATCTGCGTGTCAAAAAATATTGTTTTCGGTTAAAAATTCAAGTTTTGCAGTTAAATATTTATAATTTTATTTAAAAATTCCTTTTTTAGGTTGGAAATAAAATTATTCGGTTAAAAGCTGAACTTTGCTGTTAAAAATTATTATTATTATTTTTTTTCATAATTTTAATTAAAAATTCATTCAGTGGGTTGAAAAATGAGTTATTTGATTGAAAAATTATTTTTTATTTGGATGAAACAGTTTTTTTCCGAAAAATTTAACTATTTTGTTGATTGTTTTCTAGTAAAAATTAATCTTCTTGGTTGAACATTCATATTTTAGTCTAAAGCTGAATAATTTAATTTATTTAAATATTCATCGTCGTAGTTGAATATTTCATAGCCTTCATTAAAAATTCATCTATTTGGTTAAAAATTAATTTTTTAACCTACAATTTAATTATTTAAATTTTGGTTGACAATTTATCTTTTTTTTTCAGTAAAAATAATTTTTTTTAGTTTGAAAATTCAACTATTTTAGTTGAAGATTGATTGTTTTGATTTAAAGTTCATGAGTTAGGCTAAAAATTATTTTTGCAAGTAAAAATGTAACTATTCCATTTTCAGTTAAAAGTTGATTTTTTTAGTTGAAAGTTTGACTATTTGGTTTAAAATTTCTGTCCTTTAATGTTAAATTTAATTATTTTGTGAAAAAAATTATGTTCTGTTTTTAAATTGTTTTTTTTTTGTAAAAAATTAATTTTTTGTTAAAACATTTATCTTCGTGGTTAAAAATTCTAGTATTTCAGTTAAAGACTCATCATTTTAGTTAAAAATGTATTTTTTGGTTTAAAATTCAACAATTAAATAATGTTTGTAACTGAAAGTTTAACTTATCCATTTTTATTGAAAATTTATTTATTTATTTATCGATACATTTTTTACCAAAAAGGACGAATTTTCAACAAATAACATAAATTTTCAATAAAATAGTTTAATTTTCAAACTAATAAAGATAATTATTTAACCAAAAATGCATTAGTCAAATTTTCATTTAAGAAAAATTAATTTTCCAATTAAAAAAAATTATTTTGTACATAACAGTTGAATTTTCTACCAAATACTTGAATTTTCAACAAAATTGTTTAAATTTTGGCCATAAAGACGAATTATTTACAAACAAAACTAAATTTTCTAATTCCTAATTGTTGATTTTCAACAGAAATGATAATTTTCAATCACACAGTTGAATTTTCAAATAAATAGTTAAGTCTTCAGTCAGAAACGTTAATTTTCAACTAAGACATATGATTTTTTTTAACAAAATACTTAAATTTAAAATCAAAAAGATGACTCTCAAAAAATTAAAAAATATGAATTTTAAACAGAATTTTCTATTTATTTTCAAACCGAAAATATAACTTCTACCAGAATAGTTGAATTTTCAACTCATAAAGACGAAATTTCAGCTAAACAGGTAGATTTTCAAAAAAATATTATCAACTAAATTTATAATTTAAAAAAAAAATTAATTTTTAAACATAATATTTCAATTTTCAACCAATTATTTCATTTTTTGTTTAAATATGATTTTTCAAGCAATAAATGTCATAGTTGAATTCTACCAGAACAGATATTTTCAAACAATTTTGAACCATTTTTAACAATTTTAGGTTACGTTAGTGTTTCACATCAAAAATTGGTATTTAAAAATAAAAATTATTGTAATTTAACCAAGGCTTAGGATCTGTTGATAGTTTTGGATAATGTTTGTGTGTTTTGTCGAAAATTGAAATTTGTAATTATAAAAATTATAATTTAAAGACGATTTAGAACTTTCAACAATTTAAGGTTATTTTATAGTGTTTTGTAATAAAATTGGTAGTTTAAAACAATAATTATGTTATGTTAGCGTTTTACACCAATAATTCTATTTAAAAACAGAAATAATGATAATTTTATAAAGATTTAGAATCAATGAAGATTCATAAATTTTGAACAATTTTAGGTTATGTTAGCGTTAAGCACAAAAAATTGCTATTTTTAAACAAAAATTATTATAATTCGAACAAGATTTAGATTCTGTGAATATTTCTCGATTATTTTAGTTCTGATTATATTCATTTTTTAATACAAATTTTGAACTATTTTAGATTATGTTAGCTTTATACACAAAAGGTTGGAATTTCAAAACAAAAACTATTATAATTCGAACAAGATTTAGATTCTGTGAACATTTCTCGATTGTTTTAGTGTTTTTCGTCTTAATTTGTATTTTTACTAAAAAAAATTAAAGTTTTTAAAGACGATTCACAAATTTGGACAATTTTAGGTTACGCGTTTTATTAAAAAATTTCGAATTTAAAAACTACAATCATTAATGTTGAAGCAAGACAGCCGATTTTTTTACATTTTCTCGTTATGTTAATATTTATTAAAGGAAGACGTTTTTTTTAAATCATTAGATTTTAAAATTTCATATAATTTTTAACAGGTTTTTTTTAAGTTTAATTTTCACTAGTTTTAATTTTCGATAGTTTTCTGGTTATGTTAATGTTTTTCACAAGAATTTATTTATGTAAAACAAAAATATTCATAATTTGCATTTTTAGAATATTTTAATAATTTTGTGTTTTCCCTCGGAAATTGGTATATTTTGTTTTTAATTAAGGTTTCATTTTATACATATTAATTATTATGCATTCAAATGAAAAATTTCTGAGTTAAAAGTTTGTTAAGCTTAACTTTTGAAAATTAAAAATTCAAAAATATTTTCATTATTTCCTTTAAAATAATATTTAACTTTAAGAGACCGATATTTTTTGTCGTGCGTTTGAAATACAAATGTCTAAATAACATTTCTTAAAATTTTAAATGTCTACTACTATATTTTTGGTTAAAAATTTTTTTTTTTTGGTGAAAAATTCAAATATTTTTGGCCGAAAATTAATATGTATTAGTCTAATTATATTTTTGTTTAAGAATACATCTTTTTTGGCTGGAAATTTAACTGTTTTTTAGAAAAATCTTTTTTTTGGTATTAATATTCAACAATTCGGTTCAATTTTTTTCTTTCGTCACTAAAAAAATCTGTCTTGATTTAAATTCGTCGTTCTCGTTAAATTTAAATGTTTCCGATTTAAAATAAAAAAAATTTTCAACGAAAATATCAACTATTACATTTTTTTTAGATTTAATCTTTCCTGGATGAAAATTGAACTATGTTATTGAAAATTCGTCATTTTATGATGAAAATTTCACTATTTTTGTTTAAAAAATCATCTACTCGGCATAAATTTAATCTTTTTTTTTATTAAAAATCATATTTTTCAGTTTGAAACTTAATCTGTTTGGGTCGAGAATTCAACTAATTTGTGCAAAACTCATATTTTTGGATAAATTCAACTCTTTTTGAATTAAAGTTCATATCTTTTTACGTTTAAATATTAACTGTATAACAGTCTTCGTTGAGAATTTATCATATTAGTTTAAAATTCATCTGTTTAATTGAAAATGTTAATTGTTTTTCTAAAAATTCATCTTTTTTGCCATAAAAATAATCTCCTTGGTTTAAAATTAATCTTTTTAGTAACAAAAATTAATCTATTTTGTAAAAAATTCAACTATTATGATTTAAAATTAACCTTTTTGTTGAAAATTTATATTTTGGATTACAAAATTTAAATATATTGTAGAAAATTCATCTTTTTGATTCTCAATTAAACTTTTTTGGTTCAAAATTAATCTTTTTGGTTAAATTATGAATTATTTGCAACATTTTTCGTTGGGAATTTATGTTTTCTGGTGAAAAAATAATTACTTGGTTAAAAATGTAACTACTTTGTTAAAAATTCACTTTTTTGGTTGAGGATTCATATTTTTCTAGGAGAAAATTGTACGATTAAACGAACTTACCTGAAGTGAAGTTCAATCGAAATTATGCAAATACGTCTCGTCCTCTAGATCAATTGTAGTAACGCTAGTTGCTCGATCCAACTCACAGAATTTTAAAGCCGCGCGCGCAAAATCAATTCTCCACACATCCATTGGGGGGCGCCCCTTTTTGCCACGTACTCATTACGCTTTTTTGATATTCAAATCGCAAAATACAAGGGATAAGGGGAAAGAAAAGGGAGGGTTTGATCTATTCGGACGAGACGTATTTGCATAATTTATGAACTTCACTTCAGGTAAGTTCGTTTAATTGTACAATTATGCTGCATAGTCTCGTCCTCTAGATCAATTGTAGTTGTTTAAAGCATCAGATTTGCGATTTGAATCTCCACTTTATTTATAAGTTTGTACATTAGGGATTCAGAACACTCGACGCAAAATCACATGTCGTTTCCCGTAGTGGGCGATTATAGAATTTAGCGAATACATTTGAATTAGCAGTCCAACCTGCTGCTTTGCGAATAATTTCTACATTAACTCTCTTTCGAGCTGCTGCCGAGGTAGTGGCATGTCTAGTGCTGTGCCCGGTAAAAATTTTCATGTCAATTCCACTTTTATTCAGAATCTCTTTTAGCCAACGACTAATTGTTTGCGAAGTAGCTACACGGTGTGGTTTTTTAAACGTTAATAATAAAGTATCGGTATTTAACGGCCGTAAGTTTTCTGTTCGATGAAGGTACTCCTTGAGTACACTTGAAACACACAGACTAGGTTGTTCCTTAAAAAAGGGACATTCTAGGATTGGCTGTGCTCGACCAATACCCGATGTTTTAATTCTATCTGTAATAATAATTCTAACCGAATCGTCTTTTATTTGAATGTTTCCTATCTTAATCTTTGAAAGTGACTGAACACGCTGTGCCGCGGCTAATGCGATAAGGATAGCAAGTTTCTTAGTTACATTTTCCAAACTAAGTTCCGCATTTGGCCAGAGTTTCGAGACAAAACTTAAAACTGACTGCGGGTCCCAAATATCGTTATATTTCGCGTTTTGGGGTTTTAAAACTGATATCCCCTTAAAGAATCTTTTTAATCGGGCATCGTTGCCTAAATCCTCTATTAAAATTAGTGACAATGCCGACCTATAACTATGTAATGTGCCGTATGTTTTTATTCCCTCTGATAATTTAGACAAAAAACTCAAAACTTCTGAGACAGATGCGCTAAACATAGAGAGTTCGTTTTCTCTGCAAAATTTCCACCAAAGTCTGATAGGCTTATCGTACTGTTGTAATGTACCATCAGATAGCGAAGCCAAAACCATTGGAATAGAGGATTCTGGAACGCCACGTCCTATATACGACCTCCTGATAATTTCCCTACAGCCAGGATAAGATTCTTCGCCAACGGGTGATTTTTCCTAAAAGGGCATAACAGCAATTTATTATCAGGACCTAAATAAATCAAATCATCCACTAAGGTGATTTGAACTGTGGGAACCAAGGCTGAGTAGGCCAGAAAGGAACCACTAGAACCCCATGAGCCTTGTCTGCTATTATTTTGCGCAAAGATTTCAAAATGAGAGAATACGGAGGAAAGGCCTAAAATTTATAAGAAGCCCAGTTCAAAGTAAATGCATCTATAGCCAACGCTTCTGGATCTTGCTTCCAGGATGCAAACCTCACACATTTTGCATTATTATTTGAAGCAAACAAATCAATTTGGAAAAAACCGAAAGCTTTTTGAATTTCTCTGAATCCCTCGGAGGATATTTTCCATTCCTTTTCACTTGGCAGTATTCGGGACTCTTTGTCTGCAATGGAGTTATCACATGATTTGATATAGGAAGCAAAAATCCATAATTGTCGCTCTTCACACCACTGCCAAATCTCCTTGCATAATTTTGTAAGCTTAGGGTACTGAATGCTACCCATTCTATTAATATAAGCTATGACAGTTGTGTTGTCTATTCTCAATAGCACTTCGCATGAACTCAAATCTTTTGCAAAACATTTGAGCCCATAGAAAGCAGCTAGTAATTCTAACGAATTAATATGCAATTTTTGCTGCTCTAAATTCCACCAACCATGTGCTGTCACGCCATTGCAGACTGCTCCCCAACCTGTTAAAGACGAATCAGTAAAAATCCCGAGCTTGTAACGTAATGTTCTAATAGGGTTATTAATAGTCATAACATTTTTTATCCACCATTTTATGTCACCTAAGATACTAGAAGGCAGTGCCATCCTCTTTTCAAAGTTTTCATTCGCGGACTGT
This sequence comes from Belonocnema kinseyi, assembly GCF_010883055.1. Classification (NCBI taxonomy): domain Eukaryota; kingdom Metazoa; phylum Arthropoda; class Insecta; order Hymenoptera; family Cynipidae; genus Belonocnema; species Belonocnema kinseyi. The sequence goes on along the minus strand of NC_046664.1, from coordinate 85,198,775 downwards.
AAAGCTAGGTATTTTTCTCGTTCCAGGTTTTTTGTATACAAGCTACCATATTGAACGGCTGGACAGGCTGCTACCAAAGTGCCAGTAAATTGAGCTAATTCCCTGATTTTACAAGAGGATTTTTGACTGATTTCTGTTGCCCAATCTAAAATCATTTTTCTTTTTTCCTCGATTAATTCAATAGTCATTTTTCTTGTGTCCCATATAAAACTTAAAAATTTCACCTTTCTAAGTGGTTCAAGGTTACATTTATTGACATTTAGCAAGAAACCCAAACATTCTAACCTTTCTCGCGTTATATTAATGTTCTTCGAACACTCGTCTTTCGTTTTCCCCATTAGACAAAAGTCATCTAGATACACTACTGATAAAAGGGATTTAGATCTGAGGTCTTGGACAATAGGTTTAATTAGTTTTGTAAAAATGAATGGTGCAGTGCACAGTCCGAAGGGAACACAATTAAACTCATAGAAACTTCCATCAAAAATAAATCTCAGATACTTTCTAAATGGTTTAGCTATTGGGATCAAGAAATAAGCATCTTTAAGATCAATACTGGCTAGATAGGCATTTTTACATAAGAAACTGCTAAGAGTTTTCCTGTCTTCCAATTTAAAATGAGGAGCTACAATAAATTTATTTAAATTTTTAAAGTTCAAAATAAACCTTTTTTGACCATCAGGTTTGTCTACCAAAAAATAGGAGGAAATAAACTGTCCGTTGAGAAAAGTACATTCTGATATGGCTCCCTTTTCAATTAAATTATTTACAGATTTTTTATAATATAGCTTCTCATCTAAAGGCATTGGAGTTTCTTTTAGTATTTGCTTCTGGTGAGGAATAGAAAAAAATGGAATTTCATAACCTAAAATACATTGGAGTATAAAATGATCTGACGTAATATATTTCCAGTTTCCAAGAAAATCTCTTAAACGACCTGCTGGCCTACTTACGTTATTGAACGACGGGGCTGGTAATTTTTGGGTTGTTGTTGAGATGGGTACTTCCGCCCTCCCTGTTGATTTGGCCTGAACCCCTTGAAGCCAGCTCGCCTGAGAGGGGTTTTCCAGTTTAAATTACCGGTCTGTCTTCTAAAATTGTCAGCATTTAATGCATCCTTTTTAACGTCAGACTGTCGTCCGCTATTAACCGATTCGGTTGTTTTTACGAATTCTTTACTCGTCTTTTCCAGCGCCTTAGCCTTTTTGAAGCGTTCTGAGAAGTCTTCTCCGAACAACTGATCATCCACTGCACAATCAATAGCCACACTTTTCACAAGAGGGTCAAGTGAATCGATACTACTAATTATAGTGATTCGCCTTGTGATTGACATAGCGTGGTGCAGTTCTACTAATATTCTCCCCGAATCTCCTAGACGACTTATTAAGGAGTCAGTGTCTACCTCCTTTCGGGTCAATAATTCATCAAGGCATAAGGCAATCGCATACCAGCACTCAGTAGATTCTGCGAAGCCACATGGAAACTATCCTTTTTGACGGAAATTCCTTTTGCCAACTCTTTAATCTCTCGGTTGAGATTGGGGGCCTTGAGCATTGTGAAGTTAGCTGCCGTCAGATATTTCTCTTCAAGGTCTTTTTTATCATCTTTAGGAATGCCAGATTTTAAAATGTTCGACCATTTCTCCACAATCGTTGTATGTATTTCTGGTCCGAATTTTTTTGGTTAACTCTTTACCAAGTAGGTCAAGAGTTTCTGGTCTCGGTCCAATCTTATTATCCATCGAACGGGGTTTGTCCTCATCTGACTTTACTCTTTCGATAGACTCGGATTGCGAATTAGAGTTCACAGATTCTTCTGAAGAAGATCTAGACAGATTCCTACGTGAGACTACAGAAATGGATCTGGATCTGGAACGATTGTGGCGCCTGTCACGCGAGTCGTTATCGTCGCCATCTTGAGGATGGGCGCCTCTTGCAGGACTTTTACGAGAATTCGAAGGATAATCGCGATAATCGTGACGATAATGACGTGACGCACCTCTCCGAGAATGTGGATAATGTTCTCCGTCATTCCATTCGTCTACTTCGCGGGGATGAGATCTTGAGCTATGTAGATAGTCGTGGGTTGGGGTACCTCTTCCAGAATATTCTGGCGAGTCACGCTCTCCGCCATTTTTACCACGCTCTAAAAAATCTCAGTTTCTGGATGATTTCCACCGATCATAACTCGACCGTGAACGTGATCGTGAACGTGACGCATCTCTATTTGGATAACGCTCCCGGTTGTACCGATCCCGCCTTGAACGAGAGTTGCGTTATTCATAATCCCTTTGACGATGCTTCGATCGACGCTCCGTCTCATTAATCTTCTTTTTCAGATGTTTTAGCTCCGCTAGCACTGCAGCAATATCACACTCGCGCGATTTATACGATTTACCAGGGTCACGGTTTTCGCTACTATCGGCATTCATTTTGAAACACTTTATTCTGACCGAAATTTATAAAGAAAACCGTCCACGCACTTGCGAGCTGGATCGCACAGAAAAGCGTAATGAGTACGTGGCAAAAAGGGGCGCCCCCCAATGGATGTGTGGAGAATTGATTTTGCGCGCGCGGCTTTAAAATTCTGTGAGTTGGATCGAGCAACTAGCGTTACTACCATTGATCTAGAGGACGAGACTATGCAGCATAATTAGTCTTTTTGATTAAAATTCAATATTTTTAGGGAAAACTTCATCTATTTGGTTTAAAATTTATCATTCTAGTTAAAAGAAGATATTTTTGGTAGAAAATTCATCTATTTTATTGAACAAATTAAACTGTTTTGTATCAAATAAATGTTTTTTGACAGAAAAATGATCAAATTGGCGAAAAATTCATCTTTTTGGTTGAAAATTTCATCATTTCAGCAAAAAAAATTATCTCCTTAGTAGAAAATGTAACTATTTTGTTAATATTTTTTTTAAATTAGAAAATTCATTTATTTGGTTGAATATTCATATTTTCGGGCTAAAAATTCTTCTTTTTCGTTTGAAAATTTTTCTCGTTTGGAAGAAATTCAATCTTTTTTTTGATTAAAATGCATCATTTATATAAAAATTGAACTAATTTTTTAAAAATTCATTTTCGTTGGTTTAAAAATGAACTATTTTAATTGAAAAGTCTCTAATGTTTTTAGCTCAAAATTTTTTTTTTCAAAAAATGCAACTGTCAAAAAAAAATTCGGTTTCGGTTGAGTTTTGGACTATATATTTCTGAAAAGTCATCTTTTTCTTTAAATTCAGATGCTTTTGTTTTAAAATTTATCCACCTTTTTGGATGAAATGTCAACAATACAATTTTCGTTGAGAATTTATGCTTTTTCAATATTTTTTATTTATTTAAAAAAAATTAAATTATAACTACTACATTTATGGTTGAAAATCCAAATGTTTTGTCGAAAATGCGTCTTTTTGGGTTGAAAATTCAACTATTTTGGTAGAAAATTAAACTAATTAAAATGTATTATTTCGTTAAAAATTTATATTTTCAGATTAAAAATGAAATGCTGTTCAAAAAAATCTTCTGTTAGGCTTGAAAATTGAGGAATTGGGGTGATTTTTTTTACTTTTTCGACTTAAAATTGTTTATATTTTCATCCTTGAATAAAATATACATTTTTTTAGACTGAGGTTCTTGATTTAGAAAAAATCGTGTTTTAGATTGATCGATTAATCGATTTGTGTCAGCCGAAAGATCATCGCTACAATATTGCGTTTGTGAAAATCTTCGAAAAATATTCCGACTCTATTGTTGTAAAAGATACAGAAACTGCGAAAGAATGCATTCAATTTTTGAAAGAAAATAAGCTTGGCAGAGAAATGTTTATTCCCTTGGATAACATTAATCCTCAGCCTATCAAAGAAAATCTTCGGTAAGTCTTCATTATTTTGTTGAAATAACATTTTGAAGGATTTTTTGTTTATAAAAAAATACTTGAACTTTATATTAATATAAAAATTGCAGAGATATCAGGGATCCTCCAAACGTAAAATTGGCTTATGATGTGATCAAATTTCCAGCAAAAATTGACTCGGCAGTCAGGTTTGTAACGAAAAATACGCTAATTTGTGAAACTATCCAAAATGCGCGACAGCTTTCCGCGAGTCGTCAAACAGAGAAAGGAAGAAAATTGGGACAAACTGTAAGTGAAAGTAGTTTAGAAATTTTTAATTTTGAAAATAATAAATTTAGAAATTTTGGGACAAGGATTTTTTTCGCAAGCGTGCCTATTTTTTTAAATTGCAATATGAAATTTGATAAAATTATTTTTAGTTTGCGAAAGTAGCTGTATATAATTGTATTTAAGTATTTTATTGAAAATGTGCTTTCTTTTTTATTTTAAATTAATTTTTTTAACTGGAAATTTAACTATTCTCGTTTTAGTTAAAAATTGATTGTTTTTAGTTGAAAATTCAAGCATCTGGATAAAAATTCGTTTTTTTTTCTTTGGCTGAAAAAGAATTTTCTTTTGAATGAAAATTTAACTATTTCGTTTGAAACTTAAACTATATTGTTGAAAATTAATTTTTTTCGGTTGAAAATTAAATTTCTTAACTAAAAATGTAACTATTTGAATTGAATACTTCATAATTTTAGTTAAAATTTATCTTTTTTAATAATAATTAATTTTTTAAAATAATAATTCGCCTTTTCAGGTAGAAATTAATCCTCCTGATTGAAAATTCAATTATTCTGATTAAATATTCATCATTTTAGTTAAAAACTCATAATTTTTTGTAAAAAATAACTATTTTTTTTAAATTTGTTGTTTTTTATCTTTATTATTATTTTTTAAATGAAAATATAACTAAAACTCTAATTGTTTAATTTTTGGTTGAAAAATTATTATTTTTTCAGTTGAAAATTTGTAATTTTTGGCATAAAATTGATTTTCTTGGTTAAAAAATCATCATTTTAGTTAAAAATTTAATTATTCTAGTTAAAGATTCAACATTTTAGCTTAAAATTAAATTTTTTGTTTAATTAGTTTAAAAATGTAAGTATTTTTTGAAAATTCGTTTTTTTTTCTTAAAAATATATATACTTTTAACTGAAAATGTAACTATATATTCTGTAACTAAATATTTAATTCTTTAATTTTTGGTTAAAACATTATTTTTAATTAGTTGAAAATTGGTCTTTTTTGGCATAAAATTAAGTTTCTTGTTTAAAAATTTAATTTTCCTGGTTAAATATTCATAATTTTAGTTAAAAATTCATAATTTTATTTGAAAAATAACTATTTTTTGAAAATGTATTGTTTTTTATCTTTATTATTTAAAAAAAATGTAGCTATTTGTATTAAATATTCTATAATTTTACTTAAAGATTAACTCATTTGGTTTAACGTCATTTTCTATGACTAAAACTTTAATTTTTTAATTTTTCATTGAAATTTTGTTTTTTTTTTTTTTAGTAGAAAATTTGTCTTTTTTGGTAGAAGTTAAGCTTTTTAGTTAAAAATTTAATTATTCTGGTTCAAGATTCATAATATGAGTTATAAAGTCATATTTTCGTTTAATATTCTACTTTTAAAATTAAAGATTCATAATCTTGGTTGAAAATTCATAATTTTGTTTAAAAATGTAACTATTTTTTGAAAATTCGTTGTTTTCGTCTTTTTTTCTGGAAAATAATTTTTTTTTTAACTACAAATTTGACTATTTGTATTGAATATTGTATAATTTTATTAAAGATTTATTTCTTTGGTTGAACGTCATTTTCTGTAACTTAAACTTTAATTGTTTATATTTTGGTTGAAAATTCATATTTTTATTTAATATTGAACTAATAAACTTGAAGGTTCATAATTTTATTTAAAAATTCATAACTTTGTAAATGTAAATATTGTTTTGATTTTTTTTTGGAAGTGATTACTTTTTTAAACTGAAATGTAAATGTTCGTATTCAGCATTCTATGATTTTAGTTAACAATTTATCTGTTTGGTTGAACAGTAATTTTTTTAAATAAAAATTTAATTCATAAGTTTTTCGTTAAAAAATAAACTTTTTTATTTCAAAATTTATCTTTTTTGGTAGAAATTAATTTTCTTAGATGGAAATTAAATTATTCCAGTTGAAGATGCATAATTTTAGTTGAAAATTCATCATTCTGCTTAAAATTGCAACCATTATTTTGAATTTTTTAAATTAATTATTTGAATGAAATATTTTGTAATTTTACATAACAATTGATCTCTTTTTTTAACATTAATTTTTTTCTTTATATTTAGCGCATCAATTTTTAGTTGAAAAATAATTTTTATTTATCAAAATTCACCTTTTTCGTAGGAATTAATCTTTTTGGTTGAAAAATCATCACTTTGTTTAAAATCGTAACCATTGTCTTGATTTTTTTTTATTACAAATTTTTAAAAAAATTTAACTCATCAATTTTTGGTTGAAAAATGATATTTTTAATTTGAAAATTCATCTTTTTCTTAGAAATTAATCTTCTAGGTTAAAAATTCATATTTTAGGATGAAAATACCAATATTGCTGTTAAAAATTCATCATTTTGTTTAAAATTATAATTTTTTTATATCTGAAAACGTAACTGTTTGAATTGAATGTTCCATCAGTTTAGTTAAAAATTCATCTTTTTGTTTGAACGTAAATTTCTTTAACTAAAAATTTAATTGTTTAATTTTTGATTAAAAAATTATTATTTTTTTCTAGTTGGAATTTCGTCTTTTTGGTAGAAAGGATTTTTTTTTGAAAATTCTTTTTTTAATTCAAATTTTTTTAATAACAATTTTATTCATCAATTTTTGGTTGAAAAATGATCTGCCTTTTTTGATAATTTCTCTTTTTTTCGTAGTGAATAATATCTTCTTGGTTGAAAAATAAAATATTTCAGTTGAAGATTGGCCAGTTTAGTTAATATTTCATCACTTTGTTAAAAATTGTAAAATTTTTGTTGAAAATTAAAGTTCTTTTTGACTAAAAATGTAATGATACGAATCTTTTTTTTTTAACTCATCGCTTTCGTTGAAAGTCAATTTCTTTAACTAAAACTTCAACTGTTTAATTTTTGCATTGCATTTTTTCAGTTTAAAATTCGTTTTAGTTTAATATTCAACTACTTTAATTGAAGATTCATAAATTTAGTTGAAAATTCATAATTTTGTTTAAAAATGTAATTATTTTTTGAAAATTCTTTGCTTTTTTCTTGGAAAGAATTCTTTTTTTTTTAAACTGAAAATGTAACTATTCGTATTGAATATTCTATAATTTTACTTAAAAATGTATTTCTTTAATTTTTGGTTGAAAAATTATTTTTTAAATAGCAAATTTGTCTTTGTTGGCATAAAATTCATTTTTTAGGTTGAACATTCAATTATTCTGGTCAAAAAATTATCGTTTTAGTTAAAAATGCATCACTTCGTTTGAAAATGTAACTATTAAACATTTTTTTAAAAATTATTATGTTTTAAATTGAAAATGTAAATAATGGAATTGAGTATCCATCATTTCACTTCAAAATTCATATTTTTGGTTGAAAATTTAATTTTTTTGAACTAAAAATTTATTTATTCAATTTTTGGTTGACATTTTATATTTTTAAGTAAAAATTTAACTATTTTTATTGTATTTTGTGAAAAAATCGTATTTTTTGGTAGAAAATTAATCTTCTTGTATGAAAATTCTTTTTTTTTTCGTTAAAAAGTAATCTTTTTAATTGAAAATAAATTACCTGTTTTAAAGTGAAACTGTTTTATTAAAAATGTATCTTTTTGGTTTTAAATTAATCTATTCCAGTTGAAGATTCACCATTCTCCATTTTCTTTAAATTTAGGTAATCAATTTTTGGATGAAAAATGATCTTTTTTATTTGAAAATTCGTTTTTTTTCGTTGAAATTGATCTTTTTGGGTTTTTTAAAATTTATTTTGTTTTAAAATTTATTTTGTTTTAAAATGAATGTGTAACTATTAGAATTGAATATTCCATTATTTTAGTAAAAAAATTTATCTTTTTGGTTTGAAATTCAATTATTCTAGTTGAATATTCATAATGTTATCTGAAAATTCATCTTTTTAGATAAATATTCAATTATTTAAGTTTAAAATTAATAATATTAGTTAAAAATTCATCACTATGTTTAAAAATGTAACTATTTTTTGCAAATTAGTTTTATTTTTGAAATTTATTATTTGTATAACTAAAAATTTAACTATTTGAACTGAATATTCTATCATTTTATTTAAAAATTAATGTCTTTTCTTGAGCATTAATTTTTTGACTTGAAATTAAACTCATAAATTTTTGATACAAAAAAAATATTTTTTTTATAGTTGAAAATTCGTATTTTTTGGTAGAAAATATTTTTTTTTGTTAAAAATTCAATTATTCCAGTTAAATATTTACCATTTTAATTAAAAATTCATCAATTTGTTTACAAATGTAACAATTGTTTTGAAATGTTTTTTTACTACGAATGTAACGATTTAAATCTTTTTGTTAAAAATTTATCCCATTGGTTGAAAGTCAATTTCTTTAACTAAAATTTTAACTGTTTCATTTTTGATTGAAAAATTTTTTTCCAGTTTAAAATTCGTCTTTTTTGTGAAAAAAATTCATTTAGTTGGTTAAAAAAAATTTGGTTGTTAGGATCTCTGATTAAAAAATGAATTTTTTCAACTAAAAATTTATTGATTCAGTTTTTGGTCGACAATTAATTTTTTTAAGTAAAAATTCAACTATTTTTGCTGCATTTTGTGGAAAAAATCATATTTTTTGGGAGAAAATGAATCTATTTCAGTTGAAGATTTACCATTTTGTTCAAAAATTCATCACTGTGCTTGAAAATGTAACTATCTAAAAAAAAATTGTTTTATTATTTTAATTATTATTTTTATAACTGAAAATTTCACTATTTGAAGTAATTGTTCTATCATTTTAGTTAAAAATTTATCTCTTTTGTTGATCATTAATTTGTTCACTAAAAATTTAATTCATCTTTTTTCGTAGAAATTAATTTTCTAGGTTAAAAGTTCATATTTTTGGATGAAAATTCAAATATTCTTGTTAAAGATTCACCATTTTATTTAAAAATTCATCACTTTGTTAGAAAATGTAATTATTTAAATTATTTTATTTTTATTTAAATTAATTTTGTTGATATAATGCATTATTTGATTATTTAATTAAGCGATTTGCGAATATCTTGTAATATAATTTGTCGTTTTAAAAATGCGAAACATTTCAAGTCTCTTAACTATGAAAAATTTTACCGAGAAAACAGCTGGAGTTGTCAGAGAATTTTATTCCATGATTTGAGCAGACAACCTGCTCTTGAGTAATTAATAATATTTGTTTTCAGTGTGTTTTGCTTGATGGCACAATGTTTAAAAAATATGGAATCATATCAGGTGGTCAAGCAGACTTGGCTAGACAAGCAAGAAAATGGGACGATAATGCGGTTGTGTAATTAATAATATTTGTTTTCAGTGTGTTTCGCTTGATGGCACAATGTTTAAAAAATATGGAATCATATCAGGTGGTCAAGCAGACTTGGCTAGACAAGCAAGAAAATGGGACGATAATGCGGTTGTGCAATTAAAATTACGAAAGGTAAAGTCTTTTTGATTCATTATTTTGAAGACTGATTGAATAATTTCAGATTGGAATTTAAAAGTTAGATGATTTGGAATTCAGAGGAATTGAAATTGAATTATTTCTAATTTAAAGAGTTTAAAATTAAAAACTTTGGATTTAACTTGTTAGATTGTTATTACATAAAAAAAAATTATTTTATATTAAAATTGATTCTAGAAATTTTTCAAATATTATTAAAGATATTCAATAATTTTCTAATTATTCTTCCTTTTATATAGAATTCTCATAAAACATTCAAAACGAAATTTAAATCATTTAAGGTAAATTTAAACAAAACTTAATTTATGTTTAAAATGTTTAATATTTTGAAACATTTTCAAATTGAAAAGTAGTTCAATTTTCAATTAGTTCTAAAATCTTATAAATTATAAAGCTTGAATATGATAAATAATTATCTTACTTTTTCATTGTTTTGAATTTATTCTGGAGGAATTTTATTAATAATTCTTTAATTAAAAACCCTCTAAACTGTAAATTGTGCTTAAAAAAACCAAGCATTTAAGAATATTAAACTGTAAAATTATTCAATTTGAAACTGATTAAAATTGAAACGAAAGAATTTACAATATTTAAATTTAAAATTAATCAGTTTGAAACTGACTTAAGGCTTTCAATATTACATTTTGCAGTCTTAAAAGATTTAAGAGTTTGTTTAAAATTTATTTATTTAGAATAGTGATTAAAAAATCTACTATTATATTTTTGGTTGATAATTACAATTTTTTGGTTAAAATTGAAGCTCTTTGTTTAAATTCGATTGTTTATGATTTAGAAATTTAAAATCGATTTTTTTTCGGTTGAAATATCAACTAATATATTTTTTGTTAAGTATTCTTCATCCTTTGTTGGAAATTAAAATTTTTATAAAAGAATTGTCTTTATGGATTGAGAATTTCACTGTATTTGTACAAAATTTAAGAACTTAGTTGAAAATGATTTTTTTTATGAATTTGATTGTTTTCATTAAAAAAATATTTCTTTGTTGAAATTGTAACTATTACATTTTTATTTTGCAATTAAACTGTTTTTTTGTTGTTGAAAATTTATCTTTTGGGAGTTGAAAAGTCCACTTTTTTGCTATAAAATAAAATTCTTTTTAAAAAATTAATATTTATTTGCCTGGATTTAATTCTTTTTGATTTAAAATAAACAAAAATTTGGCTGAAATTATAACTATTACATTTTTACTTAAAGATTCACCTGTTTTGTTAAAAATGCAATTTTGTTTGAATAATTAATCGTTTTTGGTTAAGGTTTGAACTATATTTTTAAAAAATCATCCTTTTCTTTAAATTCGACTGTTTATGACTTAAAAATGAATATTTTTTTAATTAAAATATCAACTGTTACATTTTTCTTTGAAAATAAGTCGTTTTTTGTTGCAAATTCAAATTTTTGTTTAAAATAAGTCTTTATGGATTGTGATAATTCCACTTTTTTTGTAGATAATTCAACTTCTTAGTTGAAAATGAATTTTTTGTTGTTAAAAATGTATCATTTTTAATTAAATTTAATTGTTTTTTTATTCAAGATAAAAATATTTTTGATTAAAATTCGTCTTTTTTATTTGAAAATGTAACACTATTTGCGCTCTATTAGTAAAAATTTAATCTTTTTTGTATAAAAATCATAACGTTTATTAATAATATGTTTTTAATTTTAACTTTTAAGTTTTTAACCTTCTTGAAAGTAAAAATATTTGATAACATTTAAATTTTGTGGTTAAAAATTCAGCTTTTTAGTTAAAAATGTTACTATTTTGTTGAAAATTTGTATTTTTTTTACTTTAAATTATTTTTTTATTTTACTAAAAATATAATTATTTTATTTTCGGATGTAGATTCGAAATTTTGGTTTGATAATTTAATTATTTCAAGAGAAAATTCAATCGTTTTGTATAAAAATGCATCTTTTTGGCTTGAAAATGTAATAATTTGGTTGACATTTTTTTTTCAAGTTAAAAATCTTTCGTAGGTTCAGATTGTAACTAATTTTGTAGATATTTCTTCGGTTTAAAATTTCACTATTTTTTAAAAAACTTTTCTTCATTAAAAAATTTTTTTTCAACTGAAAATTATGTTTCTTGGTTAAAAACTTCACTAGGTATTTAGTCAAAAAATCAATCCTTTTGTAGAAAAATTTATCTTTTTGGTTTGAAAATTCAACAATTTGGTTGGAATTTTTCTTTCTTGACTGAAAAATCGTTTCTGGTTGAGGTTGCGACTATTTTGTAGAATAATGGACTTTTTCGGTTCAATTAAAATGATTATAACTTGAAATTGAAAATTTTTTTGTTTTAAATATTAACTATTTTTTGATCGGGAATTTTACAACATTTTTAGAATAACAATTTAGTCCAACTTTTATTTCAACCGTTTTTAAATAATTTCCTGAATTGTGATTTTTATTAATTATTATATCATTTAGTTTAGAATGCTTAATTTGGATAATCTTTCGTTTTAAAAATTTTCCATTTTAGATTTTTAATTTTTAAACATATATTTTAAATTCAAGAATTTTAAAATGCAGTTTTAAAGGTTACAAAAATTAGAAGTTTTTAAAATCGAAGATTTTTTAAAATAAAAAGCAGAGTGGCCGCCGGACCGGGAAATTTTATGAATATTCAGAAAAAAAATCTGCCCAAGTTCGATTTTAACAGTTATTTGTATAATTAAAGTTTACTTTTTTGAACTTAAAAACAGGTCCATAATAATATAGTCATAATTAAAGGTTTTTATTAAATTAAAAATATTGTGAGTCTATATTATTTAATTTTTTTATCCCATTTAATTTGAAATTTTTTAATGTAGAAAAAGAAGAATGATTTAATATTTAGCAATATTTCACTGTTCATTTAAGGCGAGTAAATTAAAACCAAATATTTCAAAGAAAAGAATTTGGAAATGAAAATTTTTTTTCAGAACCCTTAAACATATTTTTAAATTAATCGAAATTTTCCTACGATTTTTGGAAATCCTGCAAATTAAAAAAAATATCCTTAAAATCTTCCATGTTCTTCTTTGATAATTTTTTTAATCTCTTAGAATATTCTTAAACTTTCTGTTACAATAATTTTTCAAAGTGAAAAATGTTAAGACATTTTTGTATTCTTTTGAAGTCTTTCACAATTTACTAAAAAAATTCTAAATTTTTTGTTTGAAATTTACAAAAATCTACTTTTTATTTTAAATTCGGCTGTAAGTATTTGAAATTATTTCAAGTTCTAAATTATATTCGAATCTTTTTAAAACTTCTAAATATCTCTTAAAATTACTCTAATACTTTCACAAATAATAAGTGTTCTATTATTATTTATAAATTCCAATTAAATTTTTTTTGTTATTTGTAGGATTTTCTAAAAGTTATAGAAACAATTCAATTCATTTTGAAATAGATTTATAAGTTCTGAAAAAAAATTCAAAAATGTTATTGAATTTGGAAAAATTCTAAACCACTTCTAGATTTTTCAAGATTTTGAAATAAAATTTTAAAGCTTTTTAAGAATACCTAGACTATTTAAAATAAAAATAATTTAATCTCTAATTTGAGAACTATTAAGTTAAAAAATTATTTTTCAATTTTTAATGTGTAGCTTAAAATTACTTAAAATAATGTAATTTTGAAAAATTTCAAAGTTCATTGCTTGATTCTTTAATTTAGACTATTGAAAATGTTATCGTGGTAAGCAGTTTGTTAAAAATTAATTTTTGTTGCTGAAAATCAATTTTCTTGTTTTAAAATTTTACTCTTTTTTTGTGATTAAAAAATAATTTTTTTTTAACTGCAAATTTATCAATTTTATTTTTGAATGTAAAATTGTGTTTTCGGGCAAAAACTTCACTATTTTAGCAGAAAAATCAATCGTTTTATAGAAAAATATGTCTTTTAGGGTCGAAAATTATAAAATTTGTTTGAATTTTCGTTATTTTCTTGAAAACTCGCCTTTTTTGGTTGAGTTAAAATTGTTTGTTCAATTAATTTGTTGCAAGGTAAAGAACTTTTTAAACAATTTACAGTTTTGCACCAAAAATCATCTCTTTGGTTACAATTTTTACTATTTTGTTGAAAATTTGTGGTTTTTTAAATTGAAAATTATTTTTCCTATCTGAAAATTTACCTATTCCATTTTTGGTTGAAAATTGATCTTTCTTAGTTGAATAGTCATCTATTTGGTGGAAAATTTAAGTAATTTAGTAGAAAATAAAACTTTTTCGTTAAAAATTCATATTATTAATTTAAAATTTAGTTATTTATTTACAAATTCATCTATTTTTAAAATATTGAAATTGAAATTGAATAAACATTGTCACAAAAGCTGGAAAAAAAAATTTATGCATAAATAAATTTCTTTTAGCCCACGGTGGAAAAAGAATTAAAAGAGATTTTGCAAAAGATACGGGAAGAATCCAGAGTTGCGCTTCTTAATTCACAAATCGAGGCTTTGAGCGTGTCTATGAAGTACATACAGGATCACTTGGATTCCGTCGTAAGTTTAAATAAAAAAAAGCTTTTTTATACCTTTTTTAGTTTATATTAAATTAATAAAGATAATTCTTAACTTTCGCTTTCAGCTGAAGGACCAAGGAAAAATAGAAGAAAAATTGCGCGCCCTTAAAGTTGAAAAAGAGGAGATTTCTGTAAGAACTTTCAAACAAATAAATATATAATATATAATATATGTATATATAAATTAATATAAATCAATTATATATTTCTTTTCGCAGAGCGCTATTCAAGAAATTAATAAAATCATTTCTGAAAAAGAAAGAGCGATCAGTGATATCAAAAAGAAAATAGATGATCTCGAGGACGAAGTATTTAGAAACTTCTGCCAGGAAATCGGGTGTACGAACATTCGTGAATTCGAGAGCAAAGATTTGAGGTAACTACTTTGTTGAAAATTTTTTTTTTATTTAAAATTATTTTTTGTTAAAAATGTATCGTCAATTTGGATGAAAAATCGTATTTTTAAATTGAAATTTCAACTATTTCGTTAGAAATCCACATATTAAAATAAAAAACGATCTTTTGCATGGAAAATTATTATTGTATTGTTTAAAAATTCTTCTTTTCAGTTAAAAATTCTAGTATTCCAGTTAAATATTTAGAATTTTAGTTGAAAATTCATCTTTTAAGTTAGGAATAAAATTACTTGGTTGAAAATTAAACTCTTTTTTGAGAACTTACTTTTTTTAAAGATACCTTGTTGGAAATAAATGTTTTTTATCTAAAAGTTAAACCATTTTAGTAGGACATTTAACTACTTTGCTAAAAATCAGTTTTTTTCGGGTTAAGAATCAGATTTTTAACAGAAAATTTAACCATTCCATTTTGGGTTTAAAATGTATCTTTTTTAAAATGAAAATTAAACTATTTTATTGAAAAGCATATTTTTTTATTTAGAAATTAAATTAGTTGTTTGAAATTTTTTTACTTTTTGAAAAATTGGCATTTTTTAAAGAAACTTAATCTTTTTGGTATAAAATTCAACAATTCGACTTGAAGATTCATCAGTTTAATTGAAAATTCATCTTTTTTGTTAAAAATTAATTCTTTCCACTAAAAATTTGAGTGTTTATTTTTTGTTGAAAATTGTTCTTTTTTTATTCAAAGTTAAACAATTTGAATGACAATTGCAAGTAAATTGAAAACTTCTTTTTTCTTTTGATGAAAATGAATTTTTTGCTGCAAATTTAATAATTTTCCTGAAATTTTTTTTCTTTTTTGGTTGAAAATGATTATTTTTTCAAAATGAAAATGTTTATATTATTCGAATTGAATGTTCCAAAATTATAGATAAAAATTTATCTCTTTAGTTGAAAATTAATTTTTTTACTACAAATTTAATTAATTTTTGGTTGAAAAATGATCTTTTTTAGTTGAAAATTCGTCTTTTTTGGCAGAAATAAATCATTTTAGTTAAAAATTAATATTTTTGTTGATGATTCAAATATTCTAATTAAAGGTTCATTATTTTACTTAAAATTAATCTTTTTGATTTAAAATTTAACTATTCCAGTTTGAAAATATAACTATTTTTTAAAAATTAGTCTTATTTGGTTGAATTTTTTGTCATTTTAACTGAAAAAGGAACTATTCCAATTTATTATTCCTTCATTTTAGTTTGCCGAAAATTCAACTATTTGGTTGAAAATTTGATTCTTTTTTGGTTCAAAATGATTATTTATTCGAACTGAAAATGTAAATATTATGTGAGTTGAATATTGCAAAATTTTAGTTAAAAATTCATATCCTTAGTTGAACATTGATTTTTTGACTAAAAATGTTATTATTCAATTTTTGGTTGAAAAAATATATTTTTGGATGAACATTCAACTATTTGGTTGAAAATCGATATTTTTTTTTAGAAATTAAACTAATTGTTTGACATTGAATGTATTATGTGAAAAATTCGTCTTTTCGTAGAAAATTCATTTTTGTGATTAAAAATGCATATTTTTTGTATAAAATTCAACTATTCCAGTTGAAGATTTATCATTTTACTTGAAAATTTATCATTAAACTTTTTTGTAAAAGAGTAATTTTTTTGATTCAAGTTTCATAACTTTAATTTAAACATTTATTTTGGAAAAAAAAAAGATTTTTTTGCCGCAAATGGAACTATTTTGTTGAAAATTTGTTTCTTTTTTGGTTGAAAATGATTATTTATTCGAACTAAAAATGTAAATATTATTTCAGTAGAATATACTAAAATTGTGGTTAAAAATTCATATCCTTAGTTGATCATTAATTTTTTTTACTACAATTTTAACTATTAAATTTATTGTTGAAAAATAATCTTTTTTAGTTGAAAATTCATTTTTTTGGTAAAAATTAATTTTCTTCCTTGAAAATTAATCTTTTTGTTTTAAATGCAATTCTGTATTCTAGTTAAAGATTCATAATTTTAATTGAAAATACATCTTTTTGCTTTAAAATTCAACTATTCCAGTTAAAGTTTTATAATTTTTAAAAAATTGTATTTGAAAGTTGAAAACGGATACTTTTTATTTATAAATTAAACAAATTGTTTAAAAATGAATGTACTTTGTCAAAAATTCGCCTTATTTGAAGAAAATTACATTTTTTGTAGTTGAAAATTCTTCTTTCTTGGAATAAAATTCAACTATTTCAGTCGAAGATCCATAATTTTACTTAAAAATTCATCAGATTGATTGAAAATTAATTTCTTCGATTAAAAATTTAATGTCCGTTTTGGTTAAATTTCTAGTTACATTTTTTGTTGAAAATGTATCTTTTTGGGATTAAAATTCAACTATTTGGTTGAAAATCGATGTTTTTTATTTAGAAATTAAACTAATTGTTTGAAATTTTATGTAATTTGTGAAAAATTGACCTTTTTTAGAAAAGTAATTTTTGTCGTTGAAAATTAATCTTTTTGGTATATAATTCAACTATTCTAATTGAAGATTCATCATTAAGTGATTTTTTTACCTTAAAACTAAATTATTTAATTTTTGGTTAACAATTAATTTTTTTATTGCCAAAATTAATTTTTTGTTTTATTGAAATTCAACTATTCCAGTTGAATATTTCATCATTTTAGGTAAGAATCCATCATTTTCTTTTACCTATTTTTTAAAAGATTAATCTTATTTTGTTAAATTTTTTGTTAATTTATGTGAAAATGTAACTATTATTATTAATGAATATTATTTATGGTTACAAATTTAACTTTTTTAGTAAAAAATTCACATATTTTGTTTAAAATTCGTCTTTTTTAGTAGAAATTAATTTTTGAGGTTGAAAATTCAACTATTCTAGTTTGAAATTCATCATTTTAGTTAAAAAAAACCCATCACTTTGTTTAAAAATATAACTATTTTTTGAAAATTATTCTTGTTTTTTAAAATTTTGTTTTTATTCAAGCCGTAAAAGGAACTATTCCAATTTATTATTCCTTTATTTTAGTTGCAAATTCATCTCTCAGGTTTGAAACTAATTTTATTCAACTAAAAATGTAAGTATTCCATTTTTGGTTGAAAATGTATCTTTTTTTAGATGAAAATTCATTTATTTTGTTGAATTTTTTGTTGTTGTAAAAATTCATCTTTCTTGGTTGAAAATTAGTATTATTTGGTTGAATTTTTTTTCGTTTCAAATGAAAAAGGAACAATACCAATTTATTATTCCATGATTTTAGTTGAAAATTCATCTCTTAGATTTGAAATTAATTTTTTCAACTTAAAATGTAAATATTCATTTTTGGTGGAAAAATTATCTATTTTCAGATGAAAATTTATTTGTTTTGTTGAAAATTCGTTTTTTTTTAATGATTCTGTTCGTTGAAAATTACACTATTTTAGTTGAAGATTGATAATTTTAGTTGAAAATTATTTTTTTTTTAAATTTAAATATGCCAGTTTGAAATTCATCACTTTCTTCAAAAATGTAACTATTTTTTTGAAAATTATTTTTATTTGGTTAGATTTTTTTCACTTTAACTGAAAAAGAAACTATCCCATTCTAATATTCCATGATATTAGTTACAAAAATTCATTTCTCAGTTTTGAAATTAATTTTTTCAACTAAAAATGTAACCATTCCATTTTTGGTTGAAAATTTATCTTTTTTTGTATGAAAATTCATTTATTTGGTTAAAAATTCGTTTTTTCGTGGTTAAAAATGATTCTGTTGGTTGAAAATTAATCCTTTTATTAAAATGAAACTATTTTAGTTGAAGATTCATCATTTGTTTGAAAATATCACTTTTTTTTAAATTAGTCTTATTTGGTTAATTTTTTTTTCATTTTAAATGAAAAAGGAACAATTCCAATTTATTATTCCAAAATTTCAGTTGAAAATTCATCTCTTAGGTTTGAAATTAATTTTTTCAACTAAAAATGTGTCTTTTTTAGATAAAAATTCATGTATTTTATTAAAAATTCGTATTTTTTGGCAAAAATTAATCTTCTTGGTTAAAAATTTAACTATTCCAGTCCAAGATTCATGATTTCAGTTAAAAATCCATCTTTCTTGTCACAATCTTTTAAATTATCTTTTAAGTTACAATTTCGTCTTGAAACATGGAATTTTCGAAAAGAATTCTAATTCTGATACAAAATAGTAAATTTTCGAGAAAAATTATATTTTTGAGTGGGAACAGGAAATTTCCTCAATCATATTTATATCTATTTCCATTTATTTTCATAAATCTAGACTGCGTAATTTTCAAAAAGAATGATAATTTAGACTTGTAAGAGAGGATTTTCCAAAAAAAATATCATTCTGACTTGGAACAGGTAAATTTTTCAAAAGAATTACAATTTTTTCTTAGCGCGGGGAAAATTTTGAAAAAGAAGTACAGTTTTTCCACCAGGAAAATGCAAAATTTACTAGAAAAAATCTGGGAAATGTCCGGGAATTAAATATTTTTTAGTTGGTAGAGACTCTACCAATTAATTTATTTGTGTCCACATATTTTTCAGAATACACCAACAGAAGCGTGAGAGGATTCAGCAGTTGATGGACCGTCTTAATACGATTAATTACTCTCTAGAATTAGAAGAAGCCCGTGACTTTGAAGGTAATGTTTATGTGTATAATTTAAGGCTGTTTTAAAAAATGTAGAAAAATCATTATTTTTTTTTTATTTGATTTTTTTTCAGATTATAATAGGATTTTTTGTTTGTTTTTTGTTTGTTCGTTTTGGTTCAAATTTGGTCGTTGGATTCTTGTTTTTTTTTAACAGGAGTGTTTATCAAGTTGTTTTACATTTAAAATTTGAAAATTAAATATGAAAATAATCCCCTTCAATAAGAAAAATCCTAGAAAAACATGCGAATCAAAAAAATTTAGTTGAAAAGTAGTATTTTCAGGCTGCCTACTCACCTGGAAAACATGGAAAACCGGGAAATGTTAGGAAACTTATTTAAAATTTAAAAAAAATTAATTTTCAGTGTGTTTTATTTGTAAAACTAGCTTTATATTGCTGGATTTAACTATTTTATTAAATTTTGTTGTTGGAAATTAATATTTTGAATTGAAAATTTAATCACCTTATTTTTTATTAAAAACTCATCTTGTCCTCTTGAATTTAGCTGTTTTTTTTTTATTAGACTTAAAATTTTTTTAGTTCAAAATTGAACTAATACATTTTCCATTGAGAATTTATATTGGTTGGATGAAAATTTAACTGTACTTGGTTAAAAGTTAATATATTTTGTTAAGAATTTATTTGTTTGTTGAAATTTTATGGTTTTGATGGAAAATTCATGTCTTTAATGAAAAAGTGAACTATTTTTTTTAAAGTTCTTTTTTTTAATTTGTTTTCATTTCGCAGAAAATTTAAATATTTCATTTTTGATTAAAGACTTATCTTTTTTTATTTGAAAATTCATCTTTTTTGTCAGAAAATTAATCTACTTGTTTACAAAATTCGACAATTACAGTTAAAGATTAATAATTTTAGTCGATAAATCATATTTTTGGTTAAAAATTAATTTTTAAACTGAATATTTATCTTTTCTCGTGGCAAATTCATATATTTTTGAAATTTCGGCCTTTTTTGCCTGAATTAATCTTCTTGTTTGAAAATTTTTTTATTTTGCAGGACTCACTAAGAGTTTTATATCAAATTCAAATAAATTTAAGAGATATTTAGAATTAAAAAAAAATAGAAATTTTCCAATATTCCAACAAAATTTCAAAGAAAATGTAAATTTTTGAAAAATTTAAAACAAAATTTGGAAGTTATTTAAGGATTTTTAAAGTCTAAAGATAATGAAAAAATTTTCTTAAGATTTCCGGGAAAAATTTTTATGATTTTTGTGTTTAAAAAATTAAGGTTTTTTTTTATAAACTCCTCGTTTTTCATATATGATTAATTTCATAGATTTATATTTAATTATATTCAACTATTTGGATAAAAATTTAGGTTTTTCTATTGAGAATTTAACTATTTGGTTGAAAATTTATATTTTTCATTGAAAATTCTTCTGCTTGATGGAAAATTATTTTTTTAAACTGAGAATAAACTTTTCCGTTTATCATTGCAAATTTAACTACTTTAGTTGAAAATTTGTCGTTTTTGTTTAAAATTTTTACTAGTTGGTTAACAATTTTTTAATTTTAATTGAAAATTCTTTTTTTTCGTGAAAAATTAAGTTTTTAAATTGAAAAAGAAACTACTCCATTTATTGTGAAAAATTTACCTTTTTTAGTTGAAAACTTTTAGTTTTTAGTTGAAAATTCAATTTTTTGGTTAAAATTTACATTTTTAATTATAAAATCTTCTTCTTGACAGATTTTTTTTTAACTGAAAATTAATTCCAATTAATTAATTCCACTTATCATTAAAAATGTACCTATTTTATTTGAAAATTTGTCGTTTTTGGTTGAAAATTGAACTGTTTGGTTGAAAATTTATATTTTTAATTGAAAGTCCTTTTTCTTGGTAGAAAATTCATTTTTTCAAACTCAAAATTGCACTATTCCATTTATCATTAAAAATGTACCCTTTTTAGTTAAAAATTAGTCGCTTTTTAAAAATTTTTGTTAAAATTTCAACTATTTGGTTCAAAAATTATGTTTTTTTGCTGAAAACTCGTCTTTTTTCATAATTTTTCGAGTGAAAACTAAATTATTCAATTTTTGATTAAAAACTTATCTTTTTAAGTTTTTTATTGAAAATCATTTTTTTTTGTTAGCAAATTAATTTTTTATACTGAAAATTAAAATTTTATTTTTTGGTGAAAATTGATATTTTTCATCGAAAATTCTTCTTCTTGGTAGAAAATTAATTTGTTCTAAACTGAAAATGAAACTATTCCATTTATCATTAAAAGTGTTCCTTTTTCAGTTAAAAATTTTAATATTTGGTAAACATTTATAATTTTAATTAAAAATTCTTCTTCTTGGTAGAAAATTAATTTTTTTAAATGAAAATTAAACTATTCCATTTATCATTTAAAATGTACCGTTTTTATTATAAAATTCAAATATTTGGTAAAAATATATAATTTTAATTGAAAATTCTTCTCTTCATCAGAAAATTAATTTCTTTTAAGTGAAATAAATGTTTCCATTTATCAATAAAAATTGATCTTTTTTAGTTGAAAATGTATCCTTTTTTGTTGAAAATTTTATATTTTTAATTGAAAATTCGTCTTCTTGGAAGAAAACTAATTTTTTTAAACTGAAAATTAAACTATTCTATTTATAATTAAAAATTAAACATTTTTAGTTGAAAATTCGTCGTTTTTGGTTGAATATTTATATTTTTAGTTGCAAATTCTCCGTCTTGGTAAAAAATGATTGTTTTTTTTTTAAACTAAAAATTAAACTATTCTATTTATCATTAAAAAATAACCTTTTTTAGTTAAAAATTTGTCGGTTTGGGTTAAAAATTCAACTATTTCTTTAAAAATTTATATTAACAATTGAAAGTTCTTCTTCTTGGTGGGAAATTCATTTTTTAAACTTGAGAATTAATTTCGTAGAGATGTATAATTTTGAATAAATTTTAGGTTATTTCAAAATTTTACCGGAAATGGTTTATTTTAACAAAAATTTAACTTCTTTAGTTAAAAATTTTTCGATTTTGGTTGGAAATTGAACTAATTGGTTACACTTTTTTCTATTTTGATTGCAAATTCTTCTTCTTGTTGGAAAATTAATTTTTCAACTAAAAATTAAATTATTCAATTTTTGACTAAAAACTGATATTTTTTAAGTTGAAAATTCAAATATTCGGTTAAATAATCATGTTTTTTATTAAAAATAATTTTTTTGTGGAAAATAAATTTTTTTATACTGAAAATTAAACTTTTCATTTTGATTAGAATTTATATTTTCATCGAAAATTCTTCTTCTTGGTACAAAATTAATTTTTTCTAAACTAAAAATTAAACTATTCCATTTATCATTAAAAAATTTACCTGCTTAGTTAAAAATTTTAATATTTGGTTGAAAATTTATATTTTTAATTCAAAATTCTTCTTCTTGGTAGAAAATTAATTTGTTTTTAAACTGAAAATTAAACTATTCCATTTATGATAAAAAATTTCTCTTTTGTAATTGAAAATTTTTCGTTTTTTTTGTTTGTTAAAAATTATACTATTTGATTGAAAAATTATGTTTTTTATTGAAAATAATTTATTTCTGTAGCAAATCATTATTTTTTAAACTGAAAATTAAACTTTTATTTTTGGTTAAAATTCTTCTTCTTTGGAGAAAATTATTTTTTTTCAAAACTAATACTGGAAAACAGGTTATGAACAAATATAAAAGATTTATTCAAAAAGAATCAATTTATTAAAGGCACTTGGAAGGCAGGTCTTTACTCTTTGAGATGCGAGATTCGACTAAAGAACGAACGTGTCACAAACATCAGATTCATACACCATACACATTTCAATCATGGCTATTGTTTATGTTACCGAGATTACGAGCTCTTGAAGCTTTAGGCCAAACTTCTTAGAACCGCAGAACACACACGACTTAAAACATATCGTTTTCAGCACTCCAAAATCGTAGATTATATTTTTGCTCTATATACATATATACAATAGTTGACATAATCCAACAACTAAAAATTAAACTGTTCCATTCATCATAAAAAATTTATAGTTTTTAGTTGAAAACCCAAATATTTGGTAAAAAGTATATATTTTTTATTGAAAATTCTTCTTCTTGGTAAAAAATTAATTTTTTTAACTCAAAGTAAATTTTTTCATTCATCATTAAAAATGTACCTTTTTTATTTGAAAATTTGTCGTTTTTTGTTGAAAATTTATATTTTAAATTAAAAATTCTTCTTCTTAGAAGAAAAATAATTTTTTTAAACTGAAAAATAAACTATTCCATTTCTAATTAAAAACGACCTTTTTTGGTTAAAAATCTATATTTTATTGTTGAAAATGCAACTATTTGGTTCAAAATAAAGGTTTTTTGTCGAGAATTAATTTCATAGAGATTTAAAATTTTGAATAAATTTTAAGATATTTTAAAATTTCACCGGAAATGGGTTATTTTAACCAAAATCGTTTGACTTTAATATTAAACTTAAAATTTTTAACATTTTCAGGTTACGACAGTCATTTTCGACTGAAATTGATATTTTGAACAAAAAATATAATTAATTCTGCATTTAAGATACCACTTTTCATTAATTATGAAAAATATTCTCCTTAATTTGTTCTCTTTAGATAATATACAGGATATTCTATAAATATTAACTGTTTAATTTAACCCTTAAACGGCCAAAACGCCACTACCGGGACACCGCTTTTCAACGGCCAATAACTAATACTATTCGACACTAGAAAAAATTGAGGCACATATATTTTTATTGCTTAAGATCTCCTCTTTCCGACGGTGCCAATGAAATTCCTGAAAAAATTTATTTATTATCCCAAAATGCAGTTTAAACAAAAAAAAACGTGATTTTTCGTGCCTATTTTTTTTTGTGAACCATTTTCCAAAGCTTTTCGAGTCTGTAATTAACCTGGAATCTCACTTACCTGTGGAATAAATGTCTAAACTTTGAGAATCCATGGTTCAAAGATCGATTTTTCGTTTTAGTATTTTCAAAATGGCGTCTTAATGGCAAAATTTTTGTAAAAACATTCATGAATTTTTTTACAATAAACGATGCGCTTTTCGGAAAAATCATCAAGAATAAAAAGTTCTTGTAATCAACCAAGGAATACGCCTGATTTTTTTCGAAGCGTTTTGAGCAAAATTTTGGATTTTGCATATGAACAATTTTTGCAAATATCAAAATTTTGCTCAAAACGCTCCGGAAAAATTCAGGCGTATTCCTCGGCTGATTACAAGAACTTTTTATTCTTGACAAATTTTCCGAAAAGCGCATAGTTTTTCAATAAAAATTTTCCAACGATTCCGTAACTTTTATTGCACTCTGACATCAAACCACACCTTCACCGCACTGTCATCCTGGGAATTTTCGAATACACCCAGCAAAAAAAAAAAATGCCAAAGCGTAAAGCCTTAAAAATTGCAACAAACTCCGAATCGGAATGGGATTCCGATGAAAATGATGAACGTATCATCATACCTAATCCAGATTACTCTGGTTCTGATGGAGATGATTCATCAGATGACGAGAATTCGGGATCGGAATTTCCCAGACCGAATGTGTCATATAGATCTGTTTTCCATAATTACACAGCATCTCAAAAACAATTGGAACCTAATCACGTTTTTTCATGGAGTAACGACGAAAAAGTTTGCCCTGGAAATTTCTGTAAAGAAATCAGCAGGAAATATTTGTCGCAATCAAAACTAGGTGATTTCGAAACTCACAGATACGAATCACGAACAAGAGCATTATGTAATAATGAACAATGTCGCCAGAGGACTACTAGATTTTGCATTGATTGCAACATGTATTGCTGCTTACATTGTTTCTCAAAATTACATTCTGAAACAGCAGGATCAAAATGATTTCAATGGATTGAAATCTGAAATGAAAAAAATTCTCCACAAAAAAAAAATTAAAAAATGTAAAAAAAATATATAAAATCCTGTTGAGACTCACTCAAGCTATTATTTATTATTATTTATGGTACAAAAACATCTGCCCTGAAACGTGTCTGTACCCACTTTCTTAGGATAAATTCTATTAC
>NC_046664.1:85154926-85173442 GCF_010883055.1 Belonocnema kinseyi | reverse complement strand
AATATATGTGTCTCATTTTTTTCTAGTGTCGAATAGTCTTAGTTATTGGCCGTTGAAAAGCAGTGTACCGGTAGTGGCGTTTTGGCCGTTTAAGGGTTAATTTAAAAATTGCACCGAGACGAAAAACACATTTTTTTTAGGTCTGAATTATTATTTAATTTTCGATTCAATTATTGTCATTACGTAATTGAATTTTATGCCTGTATAGGTGAAGTTTCCAAATGCAAAGAAAGTCTTGTTAAAATTAAGGCAGAGTTAAGGAAAGAAATTGAGGAGAAATCTGCAATATTAGAGAAGATACAAAAAATTGAAGAACAACTTCAAAATGAGCGCGCTACTCTTGACATGAAAAAGAAAGAAATTAAGGATGCGAGGAAGGAATATCGCACCTACGACCTGGCTATTCAGGAGGGCAAGGATGAGGTTGATAATTTATCGACAAAGAAAGAGTGGATGGAAATACTGCGAAATTGTCAGGTAAATAATTTTTTTTTAATTCCTGATATTTTTATTTGAATTACAGTGTAAAATCTAAAAACATAAACAATTTAAAAATCAGAAATAATAATTTTCATTAAATAATTAATTAAATTAGGTGAATAAAATATTTAAATTGAGGTATTCAGTACTGAAATACAATATAAGCGCATCAGAACTCTTCAGAATTTAGAGTATTCAAAATTAAAATTTAAAAATGTGCCATTAATAAATTTATTAAATAAATTAAATTTTGTGTGAAAATTCATAATTTTAATCGAAAATTCATCTCTTTGGTTGAAAAATGAACTACTTCGTTGATAATTTTGTTTTTTCTTTGGCTGAATATTAATTTTCCACTTATAACTGAACTATTACAGTTAAAATTTTAATTATTTCGTTAAAAATTTCTTTTCATTTTTAGTTTCATATTCTATCATTTTAGTTAGAAATTCATCTTTCTGATTGAACATTAATTTTTTAACTAAAAATTTCTTTCTTCAATTTATGCTTAAAAAAGTATTTTTTTATTTAAAATTTTGTCTTTTTTAGTAGAACTTAGTCTTTTTGGTTTAAAGTTCAATTATTTCAGTTCCAAAATTAAACTATATGCTTTGAAAATTGTCTTTTTTAGTCGAAAATTTATGTAAGTTGATTATAAAATGAATTATTTTGTATAAAATTAAGTTTTTTGTTTGAAAATTCATCTTCTTAGATGAAAAATTAAAGTTGAAAATTCGTCATTTTGGTTGAAAATAAATTTTTTTTAGGTGAAAAATTTACTTTTTAACTGAATACTTTATTTTTGTGTGAAAACTGATCTTTTTTACTTCTGAATGCAACTATATGGTTGAAAATTTGTCTTTTGGAGTTGTAATAAAAAATTTTTCATTAAAAATATATTTTTTTTTGGTTGGAAAATTGTCTTCTTTTGGTAGAAATATAATATTTTTGTTAAAAAATTAATCTTTTTCGTTGAAAATTTAAGTCTTCCAGTCAATTATTGATCATTTTAGTTAAAAATTTATGTTTTTTGTTAAAAATTTTTATTTTTTTGTCGTTTTGTGTTAAAAAGTCACGTATTTCTGTTAAATATGCATAATTTTATTTGAAAATTCACCACTTTGGTTGAATATTTTTGTTACAAAATTAATTTTTCAATTGAAAAATTAATTATTAAATTTTTGGTTAAAAAACATTGTTTTCAGTTGAAAATTAAATTAAATTGTTGAACATGTGCCCATTTTTTATTTGAAAATTCAACTTTTGCGTTAAAAATTCATTTATTTTGTTTGAAAATTGTATTTTTTGATAATAATTACATAATAATAATTGAATAATAATTAAATCCCTAGATACTGAAGAAAAAACATATTTAATTTTGTACTGAATTGAAAGAAGAAATTTTTCTTATTAATTTATTTTCTCATTTTGGCTAATATTTTAATTGAGTCGAAAGGGGAAGAATTCTGTAATTTTTACATTTTTCTTTAAATAAAAAGAGTGAAATGTTTTTAAAGCAATTAAAAATTTTAATTTTTGTTTGTTCAAAATTCAATTATTTGGTTGAATATCAATGTTTTTTTGTTGAAAGCTCGTATTTTTTAAAGTGAATTAATTATTTTTTTCAACTGAAAATTAAATTTTTCTAGTTTCGATTAAAAATTGATTTCTTTTTAGTTGAAAATTCAAATATTTGGTTGAAAAATTCGTCGTCTTTGTTTGAAAATCCATGTTCTTTATTGCATTTTTTTGCAGAAAATTAATTGTTTTAATTGAAAATTAAACTATTGTATTTTTGGTTAAAAATTTTTCTTTTTTAGTTGAAAATTTATCGTTTTTGGTTAAAAATTCAAATATTTGGTTGCAAATATATATTTTTTATTGAACATTCTTTTTCTGGGTAGAAAATTATTTTTCTTAAACTAATAATTTAACTTTTCTATTTTTGGATAAAAATGTGCATATCTTTTTTTTTGTTGAAAATTCGTCGTTTTTGGTTAAAAATTTAAATAATTGATTTAAAATTTATATTGTTTATTGAACATTCTTTTTCTTGCTACAAAATAATTCTTTTTTTACTAAAAATTAAACTATTCCATTTTTTAATAAAAATTTACCTTTTTTAGTTGAAAATTCGTCGTTTTTGTTTCCAAATTAAATTTTTCCATTTTTTATTGAATTTTTTTTTGCAGAAAATTAATGTTTTACCTGAAAATTAAACTATGTTTTTTTTGGTTAAAAATTTATCTTTTTTATATGAAAATTTGTCGTTTATCATTGAAGATCCAACTATTTGGTTGAAAATTTATATTTTTTATTAAAAATTTTACTTGTTGTCAGAAAATATTTGTCAAATATTTGGTTTTTCATGATTTTAAATCAATTACTTGGTTGAAAAATCATGCTTTTTATTGAAAATTCGTTTTTTTTTTAGAAAATAACTCTTTTAACTGACAATTTAACTATTTAAAAAAAATTCGTTTGTTTTGGTTTAAACTTAATATTTTCTAAATTGAAAATTCATATATTGAGTTAAAAATTCAGCTTTTTATTGAAAATTTACCCATTTTTTTAAATTTATCTTTCTTCTTTTAAAAAATTAATGTTTCAACTTAAAATTTAATTGTTTTATTTTTGGTTTAAAATGGATCTTTTTTTGTTGAAAATTCGATTATTTTGTTGCAAATTCTAGTTTTTGGTTGAAAACTTATCTTTTTTTATAGAAAATACAATTGTAAACAGAAATGTAAATTTTTCCATTTTTTATTATAAACAAATCTTTTTTAGTTTAAAATTAAAATATTTGTTTTAAAAATCTTCGTTTTTGAAAATTGAATTACTTCGTCAAAAATGTATGTTTTTTATTCAAAATTTTCTTTTTTTTTGTAGAAAATGAACCTTTTTTTATAATTGTTATTCAAATTCAGGAACTTAAGTAACAAATTCAAGAAAAGATCAATGATGTTTTAATTATTATTTATTTATTCAGTTATTCCATGGTGATAAGAATTTAAATATGATCTTCTATTTGAATTCTTTAGTCGTTTTCGTTTATAAATACGATCGCTTGATTTTCAGATAAAAGAAATAAAAGTTCCATTAATTTCTGGAAATTTGGATAATTTCGATCCATCTGAGAGCTACGAGGAAGCTCGGCGGAAGATAGAAATCGACTATAGCTATCTACCGGAAGCTTGCAAAGACAGAGACAATGTAGAGGAAACTAAAGATGTTTTAAATAGAGAAATTGATGAAATCGAAGGAAATCTCGACCGTATCAAAGCTCCGAATCAAAAGGTACTATATTTCTTCCTTTTTCAATGTTTTCTCTTTAGAACAGCGGTGTAAGTCTGAAAGAAAAATTATAAACTAATAATATTTGGAATTTAAACCTTATAAGAAAATTCAACTATATTTTTGGGTACAATTTATTTTTTTTTTATTGAAAAGGCTCAACTTTTTGGTGGAAAATGTATGTATTTTATTAAAAATTCGTCTGTGTTGATAGAAATTTAATCATATTGGTTTGAAAAGTTATATTTTTTTGGTTAAAAATGCAGTTGCTTGTTTGAAATGTCAATTGTTACATGCTTCGTTTCAAAATTGAACTGTTTGCTTTTAAATGAACTTTTATGTTACAAATTCTATTGTTTACTAGAAAATTAATAACTATTTGCTTTAAAGCGAAATGTTTTAATTTAGAAATCATATTTTTGTGGCTGAAAAGTAATCCTTTTTGTTAAAAAGTCAATTATTTGACTTTAAATTTAAATACATTGTAAAAAAATGAATTTTTTAAAGGAATTTATAATTATAGTTGTAAATTTAAATATTTTATTTTAAATGAAATTTTATGTTAAAAATTCTACTTTTTTGTATAAAATTTAACAATTTGGTAGAAAATTAAACTATTTAGTAAAATGTTAAACTGTTTGGATGAAGAACCATATTTTTAGGTTAAAAATTCAACTTTTTTTTTATAATATTCGTATTTTTGGCTTTAAAATTAAATAATTTTATTGAAAATTCATGTACTTTGCTCAAAATTCTTCTTTTTTGGTACAAGATTAATCTTTTTGGTCGGAAATTTATCTTCCTGGTTGAAAATTTAATAGCTTTGTTAAAAATTCATTTTTGTTTTCACAATTTGTTTTTAAATGAACTTTCATGTTAAAAATTCTAGCTTTTTGTAGAAAATTCAACTCTATGGTTTGAAAAATCCACAATTTGTTAGAAAATTATACTATTTAGTCAAAAGTTAAACTTTTTTGTTGAAAAATCATATTTTTGGGTTGAAAATTCAACTTTTTGGAGATAACATTCTTATTTTTGGCCTTAAAATTAAATTATTTGATTGAAAATTCATGTATTTTGCTCTAAATTCGTCTTTTTTGGTACAAAATTAATCTTTTTGGTCGAAAATTCATCTCTTTGCCTTGAAAATTCAAACATTTTGTTAAAAATCCAAGTATTTTTGGAAAATTTAATTATTTGGTAAAAAATCCAATTATTTTTAATTGAAAATTCAGTTATGGTGTCAAAAATTTATCGTTTTGGGTTCAAGATTAATCTTTCATGGTAGAAAAGTCATCCTTCGGGGTTGAAAATTTATCTTTCTTGTTAGAAAATTATTTTTTTTCCTGAAAATTCATCTGTCATCTAAGGAAGTTGACTTTTTTTAAAAATTTATATACATATTTTATTAAATTTTATTCCTTTTTGTTTGAAAATTCAACCATTTGATTGAAAATGCATATCTTTGTATGCTAAAAAATTAATTATTTCGTAAGAAATTCAAATATTTTGTTAAAAATCCAATTATTTTGGAAAATTGAATTATATTGTTAAAAGTCAAATTATTTTTTGTTGAAAATTTATTTTTCTTGGTTGAAAAGTAACTTTTTTGTTAAAAATTTTAATTTTTCGATTTAAAAGTCGACTGTTCTCTAAAGCATTAAATTTTTTAGCCATCTCTCATGGTAGAAAAGATGTCTTTTTATTTAAAAAATTCAAATACATATTTCATTTAATTGTATTCCCTTTTCTTTGGAAATTCGATTATTTGATTGAAACTGCATATTTTTGTATGCTGAAAAATCAATTATTTGATAAGAAATTCAACTATTTTGTTAAAAATCCAATTATTTATGGAAAATTTATAACTATATTATTAAAAATATAATTTTGTTGTTGAAAATTCAGTTATGTTGTGAAAAATTCATCCGTTTCGGTTCAGAATTGATCTTTTTTGGAGAAAAATTAATTACACACCTGGGTTGAAATATCAAAATTCACTTTATCCAGGATTTTGTCACACATTTTTATATAATTTGTTTGTTTTTAATAGGCTGAGAAAAGGCTAAAGGCACTGATGGAACAACAGCGACAAATGAGACGAAAACTCAATAAAGAGCGAGAAGAAGCCAAACTTTGCAGGGACAAATTGGAAAGTGTGAAAAGAAGAAGAACGGAAATGTTTAATTCTTTCATGACTAAAGTTTCTGAAGTTATAGAAAATATTTATAAGGTATGAAAGCACATTTATTTTTGAATTATTGAATTTATTTTATTTTACATTAATTTTAAGTATTTTATTTTTTCTATTTATTTCAATTATTTTTATTATATTGAATACCTTAGGTCTAGGTATTATAATTTGCAACAATTTATTTGAGAAAAAAGATTTCTGCATTGAAATAAACTGAAAAAATTAATTTTCAACAATATACTCAAATTTTGGACCAAAAATATGAATTTTTAACAAAAAAGACGAATTTTGTACCAATAAGTTGAATTTTCAGCTGAAAAAAATAAGTTTACAGCCAAGAATGGAATAGTTAACTTTTTTTTAAAAACAAATTAATTTTTTTTTATATTAAAGCTAGTTTGGAACCATTTGAATTCAACCCAAAGACGATTTTTTTAACCAAATAGTTGAGTCCTTAACCAAACTGATTGATTTTTAATAAAAATTTCAGTTTTCAATCTAAAATTGGAATGTATAAAGAAAATTAAATTGGAATAGTAAAATTTTCAAAATAAATTAATTTTCAAAAATATACACAAATTTTCCACCGAAAATATGAATTTTCAACCAAGAACATTAAATTTCAAAAGAAAATTAATTTTAAATCATTAACGATGGATTTTCAACTAATCAAGATAATTTTACAAACAAAAATGGAATAGTTAAATTAGTATATTAAAAAGTTTAATTAAAAAAAATATATAATTTGGATACATTAGAATTAAAATAAAAAATCATTATTTTCCAACCAAAATTTCTAAGTTTTCTAGCTAAAAGATAATTTGTTTATAAGACATGACTTATAAACCGAAAAAGAATTTTAAAAAATGTATTGTCCAAAAAAATTATTTCTTTATAAATTAGTTCATCTTTAGACCAAAGAGTTGAATTTTCAACGAAAACGTTGATTTCTCAACCAAAAAGATGAATTTACCACAAAAAACTAATTATTAACGAAATACATCAATTTTAACCAAATGATTGAATTTCCAAATGAAAAGGATGAATTTTTAACTAAATAAGTTAAATTTTCAACAAAAAATGCAATCGTTCAATTTTTAGTTTACAAACTAATTAAAAAAAGAAAAAAGTTCATCCAGTTGGATTAAATTGAAAAATATGAATTTTTAACAAAATTGTTCAATTTTCAATAAACAAGAATAATTTTGTACCTAAATAGATGAATTTCATTTTACAAAGGGAAATTTCTCTAACAAAAAAGGAATAGCTACATTTTCAGATAAAAAAATATAGTTTTAAGCCAAAAGAAAAACGAATTTCCAACAAAATAGTCAAATTTTAAAATAAAAAGTTCAATTTTTACCCAAATAGTTTAATTTTCTACCAAATTAGTTAAATTTTCAACAAAAAATATTAATTTTCAAAAAAAAAAAATTTTATTTTAAACCATAAAGTTTGAATTACTAATAAATTGTTAAATTTTTAATCCAAAAAGATGAATTTTCTATAAAACATTTGGAATTTACAACCCGAAAATATGATTTTTTAACAAAAAAAGTCAATTTTTTAACCAAATAGTTTTCTTTTCTACTAAACTGCTGAATTTTTAAGCTGAAAAGACGAATTTTCTACAAAACAGTTGGAATTTCCAACCCAAAAATTTGATTTAAAAAAAAGTAAATTTTTTAAATATAGTTAATTGTTAAACCAAATGGTTTTGTTTTCTATCAAATTGTTAAATTTTGAAGCCAAAAAAGATTGATTTCTACAAAACAATTGGAATTTACAAACCGAAAATATGATTTTTTAACAAAAGAAAGTCAATTTTTTAAGCAAATAGTTTTCTTTTCTACTAAACTGCTGAATTTTTAAGCCGAAAAGACGAATTTTCTATAAAACAGTTGGAATTTCCAACCCAAAAATTTGATTAAAAAAAAAAGTAAATTTTTTAAATAAATAGTTAATTTTTAAACCAAATGGTTTTGTTTTCTATCAAATTGTTGAATTTTCAAATTAAAAAAGACGAATTTTCTACAAAACATTTGAAATTTCAAATCGGAAATATGATTTTCCAACATAAAAGTAAATTTTTCAAATAAATAGTTTTTCAAATAAATAGTTTATTTTTTAAATAAGAATATTAATTTTCAACGAAAAAAGAGTAATTATCAACAAACTACAGAAATTATCTAACAAAGTATTTGAATTTTTTAAGTAAAAAATATGAATTTTCAACCAAATAGTTGATTTTTCGATTAAATTAATGAATCTTCATTAAAAAATTAATTTTTTACAAAGTAACTTAACTTTGAACCAAGTGGTTGAATTTTTGTCAAAAAATAAATTTTTTCGGTAGAAAATCGACTGCTTTGGTAGAAAATCTACATTTTTTGTAGAAAATGTTTTTCTTTCAAAGTTAATCTCACTGTTTAAAGATTGTTATTTTTGATTGAAAATTCAAATATTCCAGTTAAATATTTATCATTTTAGTTAAAAACTAATCTTTTAGGATATGAATAAATTTACTTGGTTGAAAAATAAGTTTTTTTTTAAATACAATTTTTTATTAAAGATTCATCATTTTAATTAAAAATCTTCTTGTTTGAATTCAAGAACGGAATCTGAAATCGTATATAATTAAATTTTTCAAACTAAAGTGTAGATTTCCTAACCGAATGAGACGAATTTCGATATTTTTAACAAGTTTTTAAACAAAAAGAATTAATTTTTAACCATGAATAGTTCAAATTTTAGCAAAAAAGTGAGTTAATGGAAGAGTTTTTTCTTGATAATAGTGGAAAAACAAAATTCTTAAAAAAAGGAGAAAAGAATTTATGGACGGCCTTGAATCTGCCGCCTAAGTTAATATTGATAAATATTAGATAAATAAATATTGATAAATTTTCAACCCCAAATTGGAAATATTTCTGTATTTCTGAAAGTTCGAGACTTAATCTGGTTTGTTTAAAATTCACATTTTATTTGAGAATTTTCGAAATTAAATTGAAAGTTAAAAATAAAAATTTTCAGCGCATGACAAAAAGTGAGTCAGCACAAGCATTGCTGTGTGCACAAAATCCTGAAGAGCCCTATTTGGATGGCATTATCTACACTTGTATTGCTCCGAGCAAAAAAGCTTTAACAATGGATGGGCTTTCCGGTGGGGAGAGAAGTATCGCAGCATTGGCGTTACTTTTCGCTATTCAAAAGTAAGTTACCTATTCTCAGAAATTGGTAATTTTTAAGTCCTATATTTATTTATCAGCCAAAAAAATATTTTTTCAACTGTATCGATAAAAGGCTTTCCAGGCTAAACTTTTCTAAAACAGGGATTTTTCCCGAAAATAGAGGAAATTGGAATAGTTAAATTTTCCGTAGAAAAAACAACCAATTTTCAAAAAGAGAGATTAATTTTCAACAAAAATATTAATGCTCAATCAAGAAGATTAATTTTCGACAAATTAAGACAAAATTTTATCCAAATAGTTAAATTTTTAGCTGAAAAATATCAATTTTCATCCAAAATTGGAATAGTGAAATTTTCAGATAAAAGTATAAATGTTAAATAATAATATAATCATAAATCCTATCAGAGATGAATTTTCAAGCGAAAAAGACAAATTTTTAACTACAAATGATCAGTTTTCAACCTAAATTAAAACAGTGAAATTTTCATTTAGGAAAATAAATTTTTACAAAATATATGAATTTTCAACCAAATAGTGAAATTTCCAGTCAAAAAAATTAATTTTCAGCAATATAGTCAAATTTTTTACAAAACATGTTAATTTTCTACAAGAAAATATTAATTTTTAACAAAAGATATGAATTTTCAACTAAATAGTTCATTTTTTCAGCTGAAATAGAAGATTAATTTTTAACCAAAATTGGAATAGTGAAATTTACAGCTTAAAAAATAACTTTTTAACAATATTATCCATTAAAATATTAATTTTCAGCCAAAAGGATTAATTTTATACCAGAAAATACAAATTTATAACAAAATATATGAATTATTAATAGTTAATTTTTTAATTAAAAAAGGAAATAAATTTTCAACCAAAATTTAAATAATAAAATTTTTATTAAAAAAATTAATTTTCAACAATATACTCAAATTTTAAACCTAAAAGATGAGTTTTCTACAAGAAAATACACATTTTCAAGAAAATATATGAACTTTGAACCAAATAGACAATTTTTTAACTAAAAAACATCAATTTTTAACAAAAATTGGAAAAATAACATTCTTAGTTAAAAAAGAATTAATTTTCAACAATATTCTCTAATTTTCGAACTAGAAGATAAATTTTCTACAAGAAAAGACAAATTTTTAACAAAATATATGAATTTTCAACCAAAATTGGAATAGTGAAATTTATAATTAAAAAAATAAATTTTCAACAATGCACTCCAATTTTCCACCATAAATATGAATTTCTAACCAAGAAAATTAATTTTTTACAAGAAAAGACAAATTTCTAATAAAATATTAGAATTTTCAACTTTAAAAAAATTCGTTTTTCGCTCAAATTGGAAAAATAACACTTTTAGTTTGAAAAAAAAATTAATTTATAACAAATTACTCAAATTTTTAACCTAGAAGATCAATTTTTTACAAGAAAAGATAAATTTTTAAGAAAATATATGAATTTTCAAACAAATAGTTGCTTTTTTTTTACTAAAAAATTTCCATTTTTAACCAAAATTGGAATAATAACATTTTTAGTGAAAAAAATTAATTAATTTTTAAACTTATACTCAAATTTTCGATCCACAAAATCAATTTTCTACAAAAAAGACAAATTTGTAACATAATATATGAATTTTTAACTAAATAGTTATTTTTTTTAATTAAAAAAGATAATAAATTGTCAACCAGAATTGGAATAGTGAAATTTACAATTAAAATAATAAATGTTCAACAATGTGCTCATATTTCCCACGAAAAATTCGAATTGTCTACAGGAAAAGACAAATCTTTAAAAAAATATGTGAATTTTCAACCAAAATTGCAGTTAAATTATCAGTTGAAAAAATAAATTTTCAACAATATACTCAAATTTTCGAACAAAAATATAAAATTGTTATTCAATCAGATTCATTTTCTACAAGAATATACACATTTTTTACAAAATATATTAATTTTCAACCAAACAATTAAATTTTTTAATAAAAAATATGAGTTTTCAATGAGAATTGTAAAAGTGAAATTTTCAGTTAGGAATATAATTTTTCTACAATATATTCAAATTTCCAAATAAAAAGATGAACCCTCAAACAAAAGTATGAATTTTTAACCAAGAAGATTAATTTTCTACACGAGAAGACATATTTTTAACAAAATATATGAATTTTCAACAATATACTCAAATTTTGAGAAGAGAGATGAATTTTCTACTAGAAAATACAAATTTACAACAAAAACATGAATTGAAATAAACAATTTTAATAATGAAATTGCCTGTTAAAAATATAATTTTTCTACAATATAGTCAAATTTTCACGCAGAGATGAACTGTCAACCAAAATGATTAATTATTAACCAAGAAGATTAATTTTTTTTACCAAAAAAGACAAATTTGCACAAAAATAAATTAATTTTCAAACAAATAGGTAATTTTTTAATTAAAAAAGAATATAAATTTTCAACAATGTACTAAAATTTTCCACCAAAAATATGAATTTCTAACCAAGAAAATTAGTTTTTTAGAAGAAAAGACAAATTTCTAAAAAAAATATTAGAATTTTCAAATAAATGGTTAATTTCTTTAACTAAAAAAGATCGGTTTTTAACCCAAATTGAAAAAATAACATTTTTAGCTTAAAACAATTAATTTTCAATAAAATACTCAAATTTTCAACCTAGAAGATCAATTTTCTTAAAGAAAAGATAAATTTTTATCAAAATATACGAATTTTCAACCAAATAGTTACTTTTTTAACTAAAAAAGATCAATTTTTAACCAAAATTGGAATAACATTTTTAGTGAAAAAATTAGTTAATTAAATTAATTAATTTTTAACCATACACTCAAATTTTCGATCTAGAAAATCAATTTTCTACAAAAGAGACAAATTTTCAATATAATATATGAATTTTTAAATAAATAGTTAATTTTTAATGAAAAAAGATAATAAATTGTCAACCAAAGTGGGAATAGTGAAAATTACAATTAAAAAAATAAATGTTCAAAAATGTGTTCAAATTTTTCATAAAAAATATGAATTTCTAACCAGGAAAATTTATTTTCTACAATAAAAGACAAATTTTTAAGAAAATATATGAATTTTCAACCAAATAGTTAATTTTTTAACTAAAAAATATCATACATTTTTAACCCAAATTGGAATAACATTTTTGTTACAAATTTATGAATTTTCAACCAAATAGTTAATTGTTTAACTAAAAAAGATCAATTTTTAACCAAAATTGGAATAGTAAAATTTACAATTAAAAAAGTAAATTTTCAACAATGTACTCAAATTCTCCATCAAAAATGTTAATTTTCAATCAAAATAGTTAATTTTTTATAGCCAAAATTGAAGATTAATTCTTAACCAATAATTGGAATAGTGAAATTTACAGTTTAAAAATTAAATTCTTAACCATATAGTCAAATTTTTCATCAAAATATTAATTTTCAACCAAAAAGATTAATTTAATACCAGAAAATACAAATTTACAACAAAATACATGAATTATTAACCGAAACAATAGTTAAATTTTTAACTAAAAATATTAATTTTCAATAAACAATTTTAATAATAAAATTGTCAGTTAAAAATTTAATTTTTCTATAATATAATCAAATTTCACCGAGAAGATTAATTTTATGACAGAAAATACAAATTTTCATGAAAAATAAATGAATTTTAAACCAAATATACAATAATACTCAATATACAATATACTCAAATTTTCGAACAAAAATATAATATTTTTATTCAAGCAGATTTATTTTCTACAAGAATATACACATTTTTCGCAAAATATATTAATTTTCCAGCAAACAATTAAATTTTTAACTAAAAAATATGAGTTTTCAATAAAAATTGTAAAAGTAAAATTTTCAGTTACAAATATAATTTTTCTACAATATAGTCAAATTTTCAAATAAAAAAATGAACCCTTAAACCAAAATATGAATTTTTATCCAAGAATATTAATTTTCAACCAAAATTGGAAAAGTGAAATTTTCAGTTAAAAAATAAAATTTCAATAATACACTCAAATGTCCAGTCAGAAAGATGGATTTTCTACCAGAAAATACAAATTTCCAAATAGCTTATTTTTCAACTAAAAAAAAAGATCAATATTGAACAAAAATTGGAATAATGAAATTTTCAGTTAAAAAATAAATTTTTTTAAATATACTCAAATTTTGAAGCAGAGAGATAAATTTTCTACCAGAAATGACAGATTTTTAACAAAGTATATGAATTTTCAACCAAATAGTTATCTTTTTAATCAAAAAAGGAAATAAATTTGCAACAAAAATTTAAATAATTACATTTTTATTTCAAAAATAATAATTTTTAACAATATACTCAAATTTTAAACCTATAAGATGAATTTTCTACAAAAAAAGACACATTCTTAACAAATTATATGAATTTTCAACCAAATAGTTAATCTTTTAAATAAAAAAGATAAATTTTTCATACAAATTTGAAAAAAACATTAAAAAAAAATAATTTTCAACAATATATTCAAATTTTCAACCTAGAAGATCAATTTTCTACAAGAAAAGACCAATTTTTAACAAAATATCTAAATTTTTTAACTGAAAAAGATAAATTTTTAACCAAAATTTGAATATTAACATTTAAAAACAAATAATTTTTAACAATATACTCAAATTTTAAACCTATAAGATGAATTTTCTACAAAAAAAAGACACATTCTTAACAAATTATATGAATTTTCAACCAAATAGTTAATTTTTTTAATAAAAAAGATAAATTTTTCATAAAAATTTGAAAATAACATTAAAAAAAAATAATTTTCAACAATATATTCAAATTTTCAACCAAAAGATCAATTTTCTACAAGAAAAGACCAATTTTTAACAAAATATCTAAATTTTTTAACTGAAAAAGATAAATTTTTAACCAAAATTTGAATAATAACATTTAAAAAAAAATTAATTTTCAACAATATGCTCAAATTTTAAACCTAAAAGATGAGTTTTCATTAAGAAAAGACACATTTTAAAGAAAATATATGAATTTTCAACCAAATAGTTAATTTTTTAACCAAAATTAGAATAATAACGTTTTTAGTTAAAGAATAATTGTCAACAATTTACTCAAATTTTCAACCTAGAAGATGATTTTTTTTTAAAAGACACTTTTTTTAACAAAATATATGAATTTTCAAACAAATAGGTAATTTTTTAACTCCAAAAGATCAATTTTTTATCAAAATTGGAAAAATAACATTTTTAGTTAAATAAAATTAATTTTCAACAATATATTCAGATTTTCAACCGAGAAAATCAATTTTCTACAAAAAAGACAAATTTGTAACATAATATGTGAATTTTCAACTAAATAGTTAATTTTATAATTAAAAAATAAAATAAATTTTCTACAATGTACTCAAATTTTTCACAAAAAATATGAATTTCTAACCAAGAAAATTAATTTTCTACAAGAAAAGACAGATTTTTAATAAAATATATGAATTTTTAACTATTTAGTTGATTTTTTAATCAAAAAATAAAATTAATTTTCAACCGAAATTTAAATAAGATTTTTATTAGAAAAAAAATTTTTTAACAATATATTCAAATTTTAAACCAATAAGATGAGTTTTCTACAAGAAAAGACATATTTTTAACAAAATATATAAATTTTTTTAACTAAAAAAGATAAATTTTTAACCAAAATTTGAAAAATAACATTTAAAAAAAATTAATTTTCAACAATATACTCAAATTTTAAACCTAAAAGATTAATTTTCTACCAAAAAAGACACATTTTTAACAAAATATATGCATTTTAAACTAAATTGTTAACTTTTTAACTAAAAAAAGAAAAAATTTTGACCAATATTTGAATAATAACATTAAAAAAAAAAATTAATTTTCAACCATATACTCAATTTTTCAGCCTGGAAGATCAATTTTCTGCAAGAAAAGAATAATTTCCAACAAAATATATGAATTTTTAACCAAATAGTTAAATTTTTAATTTAAAAAGGAATTAAATTTTCATCCAAAATTGGAATAGTAAAATTTACAATTAAACAAATAAATTTTCAACAATGTACAAAAATTGTCCACCAAAAATATGAGTTTCTAACAAATAAAATTAATTTTTTACAAGAAAATACCAATTTTTAACAAATAATATGAATTTTCAACCATATAGATAATTTTTAAATTAAAAATTATCATTTTTTAACCAAAATTCGAAAAATAACATTCTTAGTTAAAAAAATCAATTTTCAATAATGTATTCAAATTTTCCACCAAAAATATGAATTTCTAACCAAGAAAATTAATTTTCTACAAGAAAAGACAAAGTTGTAACAAAATATATGAATTCTCAGCGAAATAGTTAATTTTTTTACCAAAAAAGATCAATTTTTAACAAAAATTGGAAAAATAACATTTTTACTTTAAAAAAATTAATTTTGAACAATATACTCAAATTCTTAACGTAGAAGATCAATTTTCCACAAGTGAAGACAAATTTTTAACAAAACATTATATAAACCCCAAGACAAACAAATTTTCCACATAATAGTTAAATATTTAAGCAAAGAGATAAATTTTGAACTAAAATTATTAATCTTGAACTGGAAGAATTAAATTTTTAACCAGAGAAACAGGCAAATTTGTATGCAAAGAAAAAGAAGGAATTTTCAACCAAAAAAGATTTTATTTTAAAAGAGATCAATTTTAAAACATAAAGTCGATTTTTCTGCAATAAAAAGTTGAATAATTAACCCGAAAATATGAATTTTTAAATAAAAAGTTAAATTTTAACAAAAAAGTTTAATTTCAAACTAATAAGTTTTAGTTTTAACCATATAATTGAATTTTCTAAATATTTTTGTAGCCTTCTTGTGTAATTTTGCTGCCTAATTTTGTTGTTGTTTAAGTTTATGGTTAAATTTTTTTAAAATATATACATTTAAATCCAGAAAAAAACTTCTAAATATCTCAATTTAAATTTAAAAAAATGAAACCTTTTTATAGGCAAAATAAAAAAAATTTAAAACATTAATTGGATTCTTGTTTTTTTTTTAACTTTCAAGAATTTCCTTATTACTTTTGAGTATTGGATATAGAAAAAGAATGAATAATTTGATTTGTTCTCTATTTAATGTCCTAAATAATAATTTAAATATTTTTTTTTCGGTAATTCATAGGGCGAAGCCAGCGCCATTCTTTTTACTTGACGAAGTCGACGCTGCTCTGGATCTCGGAAATATTAATAAAATTGTAGATTGCATTCTGGAGGAGAAAAAATCATTGCAGTTTATAGTTATCAGCTTAAAATACAAACTTTTCTGTAAAGCCGACGTTCTCGTTGGAGTTACTGCTAATGTAAGTACTTTTTTCACAATAATTAAATTAAAAATTTGTATTAAAAAATTATAATCAAACTAAGCGAAAATTCGTGATAAATCCATTTTTTTCCAACTGAGATCATTATTATTTCTGTATGTTTGGAATATCATTTCAATTATCATACTGAAGTTGGCGAAATAAAATTTCAACAACAAAAAAACGATTTTATTTTAAAAAAATTGAAAATATTGTCATTATTTATAAAATTATCTTCTGATTTCTTTTATAAAACCAAGATATTGTAAATTTAAATGATTAGAACATGAATAATTTTAAGTTTTAAATATTTTAATGATCGAAAATAAATATAAAAGATTTGATAAATATTTAAAACATTTCATAAAAGTTTCAAATTCAAAGATTTCTAACATTTCCCAAATAATTCAAAAAATTTTACAAAGATCTTAAGGCTTTCAAAGGTTTTACCAAAATTTAAAAAGATTTCAAAGATTTCACAAAAGTTTCATAAAGATTTTAAAGAATTTAAAAATTGTTTAGAAGATTTTAAAGGATTTCACAACTATTTTAAAAATTTTCCAAAGATTTTAAATATTTCAAAAAGATTAAAAAATATTTTGAAGATTTCAGGGATTTTATAGATTTTAAATAGTGTATAGTTACACATATTCCTAATGTTTCAGAACATTACAAAGATTTGCCATGATTTCCAATTTTTTTTGAAGATTTCAAAAGTTTACAAATATTTAAAGATTTTCAAATGAATACAAAAAATTTTTTTTAAAGATTGAAAAAGGTGAATCAGATTTCTAAGAGTTCAGAACATGTCAAAGATTTTCAATAATTTCAAATTTGTTTAGAAGATTTTAAAAGATTTCACAAACATTTCAAAAATTTTCCAAAAGATATGGAACATTTCTCAAATGCTTGAAAAAAATACAAAAAGATTTGAAGGATTTCAAAGAATTTGCCAAAATCGAAAAAGATTTTAAATATTTTAATAATTTCAAATGAATACAAAACATTCCAAATTTTTTTGAAGATTTCACATTTAAAGATTTTAAAAAGGGTACAGTGGTAAAACAGACTTACAGAAGATTTCATAAAGATTTTAAAATTTTAATAAAGATTTTCAAAATTTAAAAAATATTTTAAAAAATTTTACAAAGATTTTACCAAAATTTAAAAAGATTTCAAAACATTTCACAAAGATGTTAAAAAATTTACAAAGATTTGGATAGTTTTACAAATATTTCAAAAAATGTTACAAAGATTTTACCAAAATTTACAAAGATTTTGAAAGATTTAACAAAGATTTTGCAAATTTTACAAAGATTCCGAACCTTTTACAAATGTTTCCAAACAATTTACAAAGATTTTATCCAAATTTAAAAAGATTTTATAAGATTTCACAAAAATTTTCATTATTTTACAAATATTAAAAAAAAATTTACAAAGATTTCACCAAAATTTAAAAAGATTTTTAAAATTTTACAAAGATTTCGAAAAATTTACAAATATTTCAAAAAATGTCACAAAAATTTTACCAAAATTCAAAAAGATTTCAAAGCATTTCACAAAGATACAAAAAAAATTTACAAAGATTTGTATAGTTTTACAAATATTTCAAACAATTTTACAAAGATTTTACCCAAATTTGAAAAGATTTCAAAACATTTCACAAAGATTTTAAAAAAATGTTACAAAGATTTGGATAGTTTTACAAATATTTCAAAAAATTTTACAAAGATTGTACCAAAATTTTAAAAGATTTGACCAAAATTTTACAAAGATTTTCAACATTTTACAAATATTAAAAAAAAAGTTTACAAAGATTTCAACAAAATTTAAAAAGATTTCACAAAGATTTTAAAAATTTCTGAAAGATTTCGAACATTTTATAAATATTTCAAAAAATTTTACAAAGATTGTACCAAAATTTTAAAAGATTTGACAAAAATTTTACAAAGATTTCCAACATTTCACAAATATTAAAAAAAAAAG